>NW_021163013.1:297500-840000 GCF_004324835.1 Dendronephthya gigantea
TGATTGGTTGATAAGCTGCACGTAAAAACCCATATCCGGACCCTGATCCGAATATTCCGTATCTGGACCAGTATCCCGGATGTTTCATGCAGTTCAGCCGCATAATCAAACAGATTATTGACCTAATTTGTTTGGTCTGTACAGACCTCACGCTAGCTCAATAATCAGTTAATCCCCGGGAGCACCGTGCGAGGCTACTAATTCCGCTCGGATATTTACACCCACAATGTGCAAATGCAGAATCAAAGTCGTCCACCATTATACAATGGACCTCACGCCATTATGCGCATGCGCATACGTTATGCGCATGCGCTAGTATGAACTTACTGAGCTCTTGATTGGTCGAGACAAAAATTTGTATTTTCAAGCGTCAATGAATAACTGAACAATAACTGAATAAATGGACTATATGTATTTTTAACTTGAATTAGAGGGAAACTCGAATGTGGTCAGGACTTTTCACGGTTTAACAAATAACAAGACCAAACTTTCGATCAAATTCACCGTGTATAATGAAGTCGAAAGATTCTACACTTGATAATATTTTATCCGGCACAGCTTTAAAAAGTAATTCTTTTGTGGTAAGCACAGCTTTAATATTCTCAAATGTATTTCACAAATAAATGAATATGAATAAATATGAATTTGTTATGTGATATATGATCTGTTCAAACACTCAAGAAACTGGAGGTACCAACAAGTTTAAAAGTTATTTAATCTCAAACTTACAGCTGTTGCGAGTTGCTATCAGAGACTACAGTGTTTCCACGTGCAGAAAAATATTTCCATACTTTTCTCAATTTCCCTTTCTCACATACCATGTACCCTCCAAAACTCCCAATCACATAAATTTTCTAACAACTATTTTCCATCCCTAGGCTTAACTAATTTCGTTTAACCGAGGCCATGGGTTGCTGCATGTATGTATTTCTAGCATAACTGTTATAAACAACAATTCTTACAGAAAAGATGGACCACAAAAATGCCAATACGAATATAGAATCTTTGACCAGAACTCTGTGATAAGAAAAGAAGCTAAACAACTCTTCGAAAATAGAAGTGTTTACGTATATTACTATTCGATTACAGAGGTCTCGTGCATACAGAGTTATTCTTTTTTACTTGTTTTATTTTTCTCTGGATAAAACCCTAATAAATATGACCTCAAATTCTTGAAACATGTTTAATTGGTTTTTTTTCATTATTTATCTAGAGAAGCAAAACGGTCTGCAAGGCTCACTATAACACTGACGTTGATATATTCTTTCTGTTGGCGATTGTAAATATTTGTGCTTATATGCGATAAATAAACTTTAAACAAATTGTTTCGGACAGAACTTCACATCCTTTATTAATTATATATGTTACGTCATATTTAATTTACCTTGATTACACATTGATTCAACATGATTTGCTCGCAATAAAATAGGTGTAAATTTTAATTTGATTCGGGACAGTTATAAAATATTAGGAAAAGAGCAATGAGATCGAGTTTGTGCTTATGCATGAAATGAAGTGCTGTTTCAAGAGAGACCCACTCTCTTAGAGACCCACTCTTCAGGTATTATAATCTTTATTTGTATTGTGTTAAGTTCTTTATTCACCAATCAATCATATAATCCATATAATCTAATCAAACGCAAAAATTTTAGAATATATAAATAAATACAAATATATTACGAAAATCTCTACGGTGTTGAGCGTGGTTTTGCCCATTTGAACACAAATGTTAACAAATTTTTAAGTGGCACGTGTAATATAGCTACATCATTTTAATTGAAAATTCTACAGGGTGTCCCAAAAAAAACGAAAACTATTGAAATCAGTCATTGTTAAAATTTGAATGCCGTGTTCACGAATTTTAGCTCGTGGGGATTTAATGCAACTTATAAAATGCTAAATGCTTTGCGTTGCTAGAGAAAAGGGACATGTCGAAGGTCATGGTCCTGGAGATGCACATTTAAATATTGTTATCCGTATTTGTAAATTGTAAATATTGTTAATAAATATCATTTTTGCGAACAAGCAAATTTTACTGCATCATATGCATGAATAAAAATGAGTATGGTAAACATTTATACACCTGTGGGTCCCAACAGAGTGCTTAGGCATTCAAACTCTATCAATGGCATTGTTATGGGTGATTTCAATACAGGGTGTATCAAAAAAAAGGAGACCTTTAGAAATCAAGCTATTGTTAAAATTTGAATGCCTTTTCAATTGCATTTGCACATATGCTGAACCGGGAATTTGAAAATAACTTTAATAGCATAAGGAAAAATAACGACCCAAAAATATTCAAATGACTAAGCACACTACCAGAACAAAAATGGTTCAACTGACTTCGGAGCAAAGAGTTTTTGTAGTCTTAACTTATACCCAGCCTGCCGTCATCAGAAAAGCGGTTCGCGATATGCACAAGCGTACGGTAGTTTGTGTTGAGAGAAATGGAGGCCACGTTGGAGGTCATGGTCCATGACATTCAGTTCTTTTGATGTTCAATTTATCAGTAATTTTCAATCCGGATCGAAATGTCAAGTGAATCTGTGTCAGATCAAGTTGTAATTCATTCCTGACTCATGTAAACATTTTAATAGGCAGAGTTTGTAAAATGGGATGCTGAGCCATTCCGGATTCAAAGTCAATTCTAACTCATGTGAACAGCCCTAATGCTCGCACGCAGTGTTAAAAATTAATGAACAAATGATTTGTTCATGTTTTGAAGGAACAGCTAAAGCAATTTACCATGCACGCATACTGTTATCGCTTTTGTGCTTAGTCGTTTGTGCTTAGTCATTTAAATATTTTTGGGTCGTTATTTTTCCTTATGCTATTAAAGTTATTTTCAAATTCCCAGGAGCAGACAATCTTGTGTACAAACGTCAATTCATTTTCTAAAGGTCTCCTTTTTCTAATGTATGCATGCATGCCATCAATATTTCACGCACTACAGTTTAGCATATGTGCAAATGCAATTGAAAAAGCATTCAAATTTTAACAATAGCTTGATTTCTAAAGGTCTCCTTTTTTTGATACACCCTGTAGTTTTCGTTTTTTTTGGGACACCCTGTATTTTAGATTTTATTCCATTGTGCATGTTTGTGCACCCGTGGGCTTAGAAAATTGATCAGGCATTGAAATTATAACAATAGTTTGATTTCTAAAGGTCATTTCTAAAATTGCCCACTTGCAGTGCGTAGAAGTGCCATGCGAAAGCCGATTAAAACAAAAACGTCCCCAAGGTGCATGTTATGAATGTAGTTGGAAAATGAGAGGATTTTGAAAGCTTTCTTTGCTAAAAGACACTATTTGAGACCTAGGTTATACATCGCATTTTAGAGCTGATAAACCTCATTAAGCTTCATTGCCATCTCATTATTTATTGTTTGAATTGCATTCGACGCGACCGAAATGGGACGTATGAAACAGGCCTTAGATTTTTATAATTTTCTTATTGCGAAATCAACTAATGGCAGTCACTAAAGGCCGTGGCTATAAGCTTAATAGGGGGGGGGGGTGAATATTCGTATATTATTCGTCTTATGCGTGCTGATTTCTTTTGTATACGCTATTGTTCCTACGGTATATAAACGTTAAATTTAATCATAAACCCCACATGTATATATTTTCTCGCGGTCTAGCTACGGCCCAGGTCAAATCAACATACATTCGAACATCCTCACTTTCTTTTGCAATGATCACAAGGGGCGCACCATTCAGACAGTTGATCTAGCTACTTTTTAAATCACACCTAATTTCAACATTCCCTCAATTTCTTAGTTTTATCTAATAAGGGGAACAGTACTTTCCTTTAGTAATTTCAAAGCAACGGGTTCTCAAACAAGTCCTCAAACAATTTGGCATCTATTATTTATTGCTTATATTGGCTTACTTCTAGGTCCGGTTGTATATATATATATCTGGCTGCATGTTTAGCTTAAACAGGCGATAAGTCAAAATTAAATAAAACTCTTACAACTCTCTTGAATTATCTTGAATGAGTCAACTTAAATGACTCAACGTAAATTTATTCTTTTAGGTTATCCACCTATTCATATTCGTCTATGCGGATAATTCGTGTTGACGAATGATCCGCCTGTTTACCCGTGTTTCACACGGACGAACTGTATAGAAGACGAACTATTTTGATTTTGTTGGCCTAAGTAAGCCAAGTTCGTCTAGCCTAATGATCCGTCCCTGGCATAAGTTGGGCCAATGAATCTTTAATTGAATTTAATTTACAATCAATAACTGTAAGGTTTGCTTCAAAAGTTCAGCTTCAAAGCCTTCCACAACTATTTCGCCTAGGAAAAACTCATTTGGAAAGATCTCACCTGCATGTATCTTTGACTTCACTGACTACGATGCACGCTTTTGGAAGCTCCTTTCCAGCGACCAAACATGCCACATTTTGAATCGTTCGCTGCAGGGAAACTTTTCTTACTTCTTAGGATGCATAGTTTAAGTACCTACTACATTTTGTCTTGCCTTTGTTTAATTTGTCTTGCCGGTCACAGAGGCTTAACTCCTTAACATTTTTTTTCTTGGTGCTAGTTTCCCTACGCCCAGATAGTTGATTTGCTGCCGGTTTACCGTCTCCTTGAAGGAAGCCTTGCTGCTTTCTGACGGCCTCTTTCTGCCGAGCGAAGTTCGCAGCTTTTTGCAATGCTGACCTTGCATGCTTCGAGCTGTAACTTTTCCGACAAAGCTTTATTTCGGATTCCAACAACAGTACCGGATTAGTGCTCTTTGCGAAGAGCTGAAATCACAATGTTCCGCAAGATTAAATATAGCTAATAAACACGTCGACGTTCTCCCCTTCCTCGTCTGCTTGCTTTGCGAATTGAACTTTTCTCGCTCAACGATTACATTTCTCTTGATGATGAAGAAATCTCCTAGTTTCTTTTTAACTACATTGTATTTCTTACTTTGCCTTCCGCAGTACCGAGGGACTGTTCAATATGATCATCCGCTTCGCTACCCATTGAATAAGGTTCTGTTAAGTTTACATGGAGCGAGTTATTTCAGCTAGGCGAGGTGAAAACTGCATAATTATAATGAGACTAATCAGGTTTAGCCTTTGATGTGATGTGCTTTTTACCTCGCCTAGCCGGGATAACTCGCTCCATGTGAACACGCCCTAAATGAAGGCATTGACCTGGCTTCCTTCATATTTCTATGGTTCCACTGGAAAGAGGCCATCCTGCAACCAAGGGACCATGAATCTTGCTAGAAGTTAGTGGCGCATCGAAGTCGCCAATTAATATAAGTATAATTTATTATAACTTTAATATAGGAATTCGGAACATACAGTACATAATATATACATAATGAGAATTATACGTATTATTATGCTATACAGGTGTCTCAAAAAATCGAAAACTATTTAACTGATTGTTAAAATTTGAATGCAGTGGGACTCAATGCAACTTAATGCTTTGTGTTGCTACAGAAAGGGGACATGGCGAAGGTCATGGTGCTTGAGATGCACATTTATATATTCTTGTCCATATTTGTAAATTGTAATTAATATTCATTTTTTGTAAACTTACGTTCTGATTGGTCGATTTGTACCACGTGAGTGAATTTTACATAGCAACAACGCCACGGCAGTGCCATTATAGGATTTATTGCACGATCAAAATGGCGGCAATAAACAAAAAATTTGCCGAACTTAGTTAAAAAGAAATTAATGTAATTATAGATGAATCCACACCGAAACAATACCAAACGGGGAACCGGTTAGGGTGTTTTAGTATTTAAAGGTATGCATGTGTTGTTTATTTAAGTTTTAAAATGATACAAAGTCTTTACGAGTTTACTCAAAATGAATATTAAAAGCATTAAAGCACTCTTTGTTTGTGTATTATCGGGTTTTACATGCACTCGTTCACAAACAAGGAACTCGAAGTTCAATACTGCACTCGGCTTCGCCTCGTGGAGTATTGAACTTCTCGTTCCTTGTTTGTGAACTCGTGCATGTAAAACCCGATAGTGCACTCACAGAGTGCTTTAATCCTTAAAATTAATATTGTTAATAAATATCATTTTTGCATACAAACAAATTTTACTGCATCATATGCATGCATAAAAATGCTTATGGCGAACATTTATACATCTATGGGTCCCAACTGGGTGCTTAGGCATTCAAACTCTAACAATTACATTGTTATGGGTGATTTCAATTGTTTTCGGGTTTTTTGAGACACCCTGTAGAACACAACAATTTCCGCTTTAACCACCGAATTTTATAAAATCATCTGCATATGGCTTAAATAACTGATACTATAAACCAGTGTTACCTGAGTTTACTAATATTTAAAAAATCTAAAAACGTCTTTTTCTCTCATCAAAAGCTCTTCTCCTCTCAACGCAAAATCAACTCGCAAGCTCGCTGCGAATGTTTGCATCTAATTAAAACAAATTGTCAAGCATTGTGTCAAAAAATTACACACAGCGAGCTTGCGAGTTGGATTTTGGGACGACTAGGTGCATACCTAATTTTAGTGTCCAGTGATAACCAATATAGTAGAATGTGCGGTGATAACATGAGAAATGTGCAGAGAGGTCCTGCAGACCCCTGTAATTCCCCATCTTTAAATTACCAATTTCCAGTTAGGACCATTTTTATCATGCCCCCCCCCTCCATTATACTATTATTGTGATGATATGTGCAGTGATAAAAAATTCTTAAAATTAGCTTTGACTGGGTGAGATGATGTACGAGATCCCTTTTCGATCTTGCAAGAAGCCCGTTTTTACTTAGTGAATTTGTAAATATATAATATATTAGAGTGAACATGCATAAAAAGAAATAAGCGATCGCACTTTCTGGCGAGAAATTACTTTGCTTACCTATCACATCATTGCCTTCACCATAATTAAGTTTCTCCCTTCACTTCCCACGAATAAATTTTCCTAGTGGAGAACGGCCTTTAAAGAAAAACTCACATCAGATAAACTTTTATTTTCATTATTTAAATTAAAATTGCACTAAAAAATTGTCATTGAAGACAACAAGATTTTAGTTATTTTAGAGTAAATAAAATTAATTGAGATGCATAATTCATGTGACAGTCAATTTCATCACAGTAACAATGGCTTTGTTGACAAATTTTCAATGTTTTAGTGCATTTTTATCCCAAATAAATTATTCGCTATTGGGTTGTCTATGGAATTATCATTCAAGATTAGTTGTGAAAACAGCTCAAACCGCAGATAAAGGAATGGATATTAGGAGGTTCATGAAAAAAGTTTAACCTGAAAATCGTTGCAGACTTTGGCGTATATAGTTAACACACTAAAGTGATAAATAAAGTGATGATGATGATGACACAACAATTCATTAGCAGTTTAACGTTTAAGGTAACTGCCAATCTAACAACTCTCTAGTTAATCCCAAGCGCTGTGCACAACTCTTGTAGAATTTTTTAACAAAATTGTTTTCACGTGATGTACTGTAATATTTATTCGAGAAAAGCACAACAAAAATGACTTAATTATTAACGTTAGTATATATATCGATTTTAATCATACAAAGACAAAAGTAAAAAAATGTTGAAAACAGAAAACAAGTCTACCGTGTTTCTTCAAATACTCAGTTCACAAATTTACACTACAAATTGCATCAGGTAATTAAACTTATTAAATTCAAATTTAATTCGGTTTCAATTATTCCGGTGGAATTATCATGTTAACGAATTCCTGCACTGATGAGGCGATTTAGGAACGGTTTATGACCATTCTCGTTGAATGCAACACCTTTGTAACGTTTGTCCGAGACAGCAGATGTGCGGAAGTAGGCAGAGATTGTGTCACCACACCAGCCATGGCACTGTTTGTAGCAGTTTTTGGTGAACCCGGAGACGTGCAGTCCCTTGTAGAACGATGTGTCACATATCAACATTTGGTATTTGTACTGCGTTTTGGCCACACCTTGCGCCGTCCACAAGCCATAAGCATTTGCCCGCTTATTGTAATTTCCAGTGAATGTCACAGGTGAACCACTTTTTTTAAAGGCTGCTTTTTGTTTGGATTTTTCATCAACGAATATCACTTCAGTGAACTGAAAACAAAGAGAAATTACTTTGACACTAACTATTTCATTAATATATATATATATATATATATAGTGGATCTAGGAAAGGTTGTCCGAAAATATATACATATATACAAATAGTTGTGACATGTGACTACATATTTCCATCACGTGTCATATCTAATTACGCATGCAAACGCTGCAAAATTGCTTCAAGGTTATTGCTTAGTTGGGATATTTTTGTTGTAAAATGATTGTGTGGCAAAAATTATTTTATAACAGGTCTTCAACCAGAGTTGCTGTCGATGTGTTTGTTTCGCCAAGGACAGTAGATCGCGTTTTCAACCTGTTTATTAATAGGGACCTTAAGCATGTAGGACGGCAACACGACGACGAAGCGGCTGAAATTCTCCTTTAAATAAATGCTATGGCAAAGTTGTTGTTGTATATTATTAATTGTACCGATTCAGTGAGATATAAGGCGTTAAAAACATTGTGTTTATGTTTAAGGACAATTCTATAGAGCCTAATTCGAGGGAGCTAGGGCTCGCTGGGCCTGAAATGCAACCGTTCTAGGCAAGATGTAAAAAACGACGTTTTCCCGTTGTAAACATGCAGAACGAAGACGACGTCTAAAACCCATCATGGGTCTTTAAATATTCATTTCTTTTCAATGACCCATTGTATTGATAGCCGTCGTCGTCGCGTTCGCGTTCACATGCTTAAGGTCCCTAATACTGGTAACGTTACGTCGCCCCATAAGTTTGGCAGGCCTCTTTGTAGCACAACACTTTACCAGCATGAGGAACTGGCAATATTTGAAATAATTCTCAGACATCCGGAGCTATACCTTAGGGAAATCGCCTATTAATTAGAAAACGCTGACATTCGGTGATAAACAGGCTCTCAGATAAAATAAATGAAGGTATATTTTACTAATAGCCTGTTGTCACATTGTTTACGCTTTGCCAGCTATGGATTTAACGAAGCGTTCGCAGCGTTTGCATGCGTAATTAAGTGCGACACGTGATGGAGATAAGTGGTCACATGTCACAACTATTTGTATATATGTATAATATTTCGGACAACCTTTTCTAGATCAACTATAATATAATAATATATAATATATATAATATATAATATATATATATATATATATATATATATATATATATTACTTATAAATTTGATATAAAATTTTCATATCTGTTATACTCCCGCACAGTAGCGTAGCCAGCCCGACGACTTGTCCCAATCTAATATTTTGACGTATTGTATCCAGAAGCGTAAACAGTATCCAAACAGAAGTTGGGCTATTAGTATAGCTATAGCCTTTGTAGGTATTCATGCGATGGCGAGTACAATTCGTGATTAATAGGACTGGCGTTGTTCGATTAATGAAGCAACTCCTCTCGACCAATCAGCAACCAGAATTTTTAGTACGCTAATAATGAATTTTTATTGCCAAATGAGGAGGTATTTCCACTTCGGAAAATTGCCATTGGAGCAATAATTTATAAATACTCTGCATTGGACCATGCACATTTTACTTCAAAGGTATGTCATATAGGACAATTTTGACATGATGCAATTCGACCGATTTATTCGAGAAAAGTCAATTTACCGGTATGTTGTTACAATCTGCACGATAGCCAAGGGATGATGTGGTGACAAGTTCAGTTTTGATTTAACATGACTGTCTGTCGTGTAACACATTGTCCATCCTCCACCGAACGAGGTCATATCACAGTATACTTGAAATGGTTTACCAGCGCCATCTCCGTCTGGATCAATCAAATATTCTCCATCTCCGACACTCAACCCTTTCTTTTTTATATCAAGACAACTCATACCTTGAAAAATTGGTGGAAATTATTTTCTATAGTCTTAATTTTCTATTATCTGTAGCCTTTATCGCATGACAGAACTATATATTAATTATTGAATAGCGAGAAAAATCACCATGCTGCGATAAGTCTATATGCATGACATACTTAATTTGGAAGCGATATCTGTTTGAGGAGAGCAATTTCGTTTCTTATAACGCCAGTGCTTGCCATCGCAAAACTGCAGAGCAACTCGGTATGTTCCTTCTTGATTTGCTGAACATTTCTCGACAAAAGAGGATTGAAGGGTCTGCAAATACCAGAGAGACAGAGATATAGACACAGATAGATATTAATGTAAAAATTGAATAATCTTCGAAAGTCTCTGTAAATACATAATCGAGACACGAATGATTTTATTTATAAACCGCTAACAAAGTTTGTCCTTTAACTGCAAACACCCTCAGCCATTCAAGCATTAAATTTTACACAGCGAACGTGAAAACAGACGGCAACGCTGAATTAGCTGCTATTTTTTTAGAACGTTTGTAATTTAGCAAAATTGCCGCAGATGCACTTAAAGATAGTGGAGTTAAAACACAAACTTTGTTAGCGGTTTAGCGTTTGCCGTTAATGTCAAACTAAAGGTCCCAATTGAAACAACAGACCCGCAACGGTTTACTTACCTCACATCGACCCTCAGCCTCATTTAACGAAACATGAATCAGTATACAAGCAAAGACACCAATCTTCAAACAATTCATGTTTGTACTGAATAAACAATATAGCCAACGCAAGTAAGATTCCTCAGTCACCTAAAGCTGAAGTGGAAGAGTTATTTAAGTGTTAATCTGCCTTGCGAATATAATTATTTGAATGTTGAAATTAATATTGCGTTTTTAATACACCCTAAAGAATTATTCGCTCTAATAAGTTGTGTGTTCTTTTCTCTAAAATTCTTACGTTATCTTTCAACATATTATGCCCGTGCTTTCTGCATGATCTTTATTAATTTTACACATTGGATTTTCGTTACAACACCTAGTAAGTTTGTGTTCTGCTCGACGGGATTTTCCTGATCGTTTCCTTTCGCCAACAAATGTAAATGCACAGCCCTGGCACTTGAATTTATCAACAATACCTTATTTCTTCAGATCTATGTTTATCCTTGGGTTCACTGAAAATATCTGCTAAGCATGCTCTGGTTCTCTCTATATATCCCAAGAAGGTGCATGAATATTACGTAAATATTCGAAAATTATTGCTAAATTTATAAATTGAATAACGGTAGAAACGTAGAATCGTTCGATGTTGTATCTCCATATCTATACCGCTTGTACGAGAGACGGATGAATGTTTTCAAATATTTTCTATACACCCATGCAGTTACAGGAGAGACAAATATTTTCTTAAATTGTTAAATTAATACTTAATTTTTTTTAAATTAATGGAACGCATGACAATCGGAAATCTGGATGTGCCATGGGATCCCTTGGCTTTTAGCGCTATTATACCCCAGATGGTTAGGCAAGAAACCGAACACTTGGTTTTTACACCACCTCTTCCACTATGCTGGTAGAAAAGGGTATGTTTATGATTAAAGCTCTTGAATACTTAAGATTGACGTAGAGCAGTTTTATGCCCATTTGAACTCGATTCATAAAAAAATTAGTTTGCTTATGTATAGCATTATGCATGCATATTAGATGCATAGCTACATAAGAATTATTATAATTTATCCTCCCTCTTGTACCAAAAATGTGACTATTTTTGTAACTATGGTAAATTCCGCAGATCATACATTCCCACTTGTCTTTCATTATTTTTTTTATCATCCTGACAAAAAGTATATTTATACGTACGCGACTTTTGTTGCGATGTTGAGCGGTAAAAGTTGCATGTGGAAGAAACCCGACACTTGGCTCTTACCTTTCATGACGCTCAATTATGCGCCTTACGAATAAAAATTAATACTGCCATATTTGAGCTGAAAATAGCACCGGAAATGGGACAGAGGGCTCTAATTTTCATGTCCGTGATAGAATGATTACCAGAGGTAAAGTGTCTGGCAACAGGCTTGGTGATAGCCTGCATGGCAGGCGGTCCTTGAAATCGGGCAAGGCGACGACGGCGAAAGACCGCCAGCCGGGTTTGGCTGTGTTTTTTGTCAACCGCCACCTTTCAGTCCCAGCGCAATTAGCCATCCACAAACAGTTAATATTATAATAACAAAACTGTAATAACTAATAGCTGGGATATATTATTTTCCGGCTGTACGTTTATTTATGAATCGAAGTCTGGTTTTTCGAAATATTAATATAATTATTTAAGATTTCAAAAGAAACACCAAAGAACGTCTAAGCACGAACAAGAGGTAGAAGAGCCAGCCCGGAAAATATAAATGCCACTGTCGTTGTTTGTGTATAAGGCGACAGAATAGATGTCTGGCTCTGTCGCGTATATATATCGTCAGAGAATTTGTACATCATAATTTATATTATATATTTATCATGATATTTATAAATACACAGAATGTGAGTTTATCAGTAATCCTTTTTCCCTAGTCAATTTGCCTGGCATTGAAAATAGTATACGAGAATCCTCAGCCTCAATAGTTGATAGAAATTCTCAATGTTATGTAAATAGGTATGCACTATATCCGCTATCGTATAAATATATTGCGGTAGAGACTTGGCGACTTCTGAAACGTTTCCATCGAAAGCATTTCGGTTATTTGAATAATTTGATCTATTATACAGTAATACAGCAGTGAAGATAAAATAACGAGAACGCTACTATCAGCTTTATATTTATATTTGCCACGTAAAGTATAACTATAACAGGTAGAGCGGTATCATAACTATTAGGTAGAACGGTTAAAACATGTTTCCCATAAGAATCAGTTCGCATTTCGACTTTCGAAAATAATTTAGTTTTAAAAGAGCAGAGCGAAGGCAATCGCCCATAAATTTCGCGAAGACCAGATGCCTATACAACGTTACAAACTAGAAGTTACTATCGCAAGTGAAGTGCTGCCTCACAGGCATAGGGTATAGCCACAGAACACAAGTAAACAGAACTACAGGAGTACAATGTACACAAAAGTGACAAATATTTCAATTTAGACATTAGTGAACTATCACTTATCTGAAATTATTGGCAAGGCTTTACAATGGTATAAAAAATACACAATATATACATATATATATATATATATATATATATAATATATATATATATATATATATAATATATATATATATATATATATATATATATATATATATATATATAATAATAAATATCTTGGATTTGTGCGTAGTAAACCAGAGTGCTCAATACAAGTAAATAGTAGAGCAAAAACACAAACAAATCAACAAAATATAATCATAAAATTGTATTTCATCGCTACACTGTGTTTCACGTACTAGTTTTAGTACGATCCTCAGGCGATAACTATTTACAACGGTTTACGCACACGCGTTTTTGATTGATTACGCGAGAGTTTTAACGTGCATGTTTGCGTGCGCTTAACATTACAAACCTTAAAACCATATCTATGCCGGCATTTACTAAACAGTTCTGTCCTTTTGTTCAACGATTTGTTTTTGTCTGATAGCATGATTAATCTTTTTTCCTCGGTGCATAAATTGCAAACTTTCATTTCTGGACATGCGGCGGGAACTTGCTTCATCACTGACCATTTTATCCCAAATGGTTTATCTTGCGACTTGAGCCCCCAAACATACTTCGAGAGCTCCGTTTCTCCAGAGTAGCGTTCGTGGTTAAAAGACTTTAAGTGGTTGCTGTATCTGAGTTTGAAGCTACCTGATGTCATACCAATATAATGCTTGACAACTTCTCCATTATCCGAGCTAACTTCCGCTTTGTACACAATACTTTTCACGAGACAATTACCGTTCATTGGGCATTCCTCCTTAACTCTGCAGTTGCATGATTTCACCACATCTTTGAGCAGTTCGGGTTAATTAAAAATCACCGTCGATATTTGCCATCAATCAGTCAACTTTCTTGATGTCACCTTAAACCTGAAAGATAATCAGTTCTCCCCTTACCGAAAACCTAATAATGACCCAGTTTACATCGACAGCAGGTCTAACCATCCACCATCCATAATCAGACAACTTCCCAAATCGATCAACAAACGTATATCCTCACTTTCGTCGAACAAAACCAGTTTTGATTTAGCTGCCCCGCTTTACGAAGATGCTCTAAAACACAGTCATTTCAACACCACCTTAAGTTACCAACAAGATGAAAACAACTACAACCCCAAGCGAAGAACGCGATCAAGAAACATAATCTGGTATAATCCGCCTTATAGTAAGAATGTGAAAACGAATGTAGCACAAAGGTTCCTTCGCTTAATTGATAAGCATTTCCCAAAGTCATCGCCTCTCCATAAAATTTTCAACCGGAACAACGGTCAAAGTGAGTTACTCTTGTATGAACAATGTTAAAACCTCAATCTCCAACCACACAATCATAGAGTCCTTAAACATCAAAACAACTCCCAATGTTCTTTGAAATCATGCAACTGCAGAGTTAAGGAGGAATGCCCAATGAACGGTAATTGTCTCGTGAAAAGTATTGTGTACAAAGCGGAAGTTAGCTCGGATAATGGAGAAGTTGTCAAGCATTATATTGGTATGACATCAGGTAGCTTCAAACTCAGATACAGCAACCACTTAAAGTCTTTTAACCACGAACGCTACTCTGGAGAAACGGAGCTCTCGAAGTATGTTTGGGGGCTCAAGTCGCAAGATAAACCATTTGGGATAAAATGGTCAGTGATGAAGCAAGTTCCCGCCGCATGTCCAGAAATGAAAGTTTGCAATTTATGCACCGAGGAAAAAAGATTAATCATGCTATCAGACAAAAACAAATCGTTGAACAAAAGGACAGAACTGTTTAGTAAATGCCGGCATAGATATGGTTTTAAGGTTTGTAATGTTAAGCGCACGCAAACATGCACGTTAAAACTCTCGCGTAATCAATCAAAAACGCGTGTGCGTAAACCGTTGTAAATAGTTATCGCCTGAGGATCGTACTAAAACTAGTACGTGAAACACAGTGTAGCGATGAAATACAATTTTATGATTATATTTTGTTGATTTGTTTTATATATATATATATATATATATATATATATATATATATATATATATATATATATATATATATATATATATATAGACTTCGAGTATCTATCTATCTATCTATCTATCTGCGGCCAACGTTTAAATAGTCTTCTATATTTTCCAACAACCGCAAAAGTGCAATCATTTTTCTGCAGCGAGTTCATATGTTTGAATAAACACCAGTGTTACATGTCCTATTGCTCACATCACATTTTGCAAACATTTTTGAGTCGTCAATGGGAACAAGATTCGTTTTCGGCACTCTTTGGCACATTGATATTCGTTGTTGATTGTCAATACTTTGGGAAGCTTCTATGGGCCAGTTGTTCAAAAGCCTGTTAGCTTAACCCTGGGTTAATTCAAATTTTTATATCAAGTTTTTTAATCGCTTGTTTATGTAGTTGAACATGTTTTTCCATAAATATTTCATGGATAAATAGAAGTCTTATATTGTTAAGTCTTGAAACAAATATCGGTGCAGAGCCATAAACCGAAACAGCTGAGTAAAATTTAACCCAGGGTTAGCGCTAACCTTGCTTCGAACAACCGGCCCAGGTGTATAGACCATTGTTATTGTAGAAGTAACAAAGTATTCGAATAAGTAATGAAGTACAAAATGTTGAGCATTGATAAATAATTTATATATCACAAGTGAACATTACACTATTTACCATTATACTGTTGTTGTTGAATGCAGACAAGTGAACATTTACTTGGGCATATATTTCTACCATTGCTAAATAATTTATATATCACTAGTGAACATAACACTATTTACCATTACTGTTGTTGTTGAATGCAGAACAAGTGAACATTATTTGGGCATATATTTCTACCATTGCTAAATAATTTATATATCACTAGTGAACATAACACTATTTACCATTACTGTTGTTGTTGAATGCAGAACAAGTGAACATTATTTGGGCATATATTTCTATAGCATTGCTAAATAATTTATATATCACAAGTGAACATTACACCATTTACCATTACTGTTGTAGTTGAATGCAGAACAAGTGATCATTACTTGGGCATATATTTCTAAGTAATTTATTATTTTATTGTTGTTGAATGCACCTGGCAAGTGAACATTAACTTGGGTATTGATTTGGCTGAACATCACAAGTGAACATTACTTTAATTGTTGTTCAATGCCTAATATATATTTGGACTGTTAGAGGAGTACTCTAAATGTTTTTATACTTGCCACTTGGGAAATTGTTGTGTTAATTTTACAAATTGGTTAATTGAAATATATATTATAGAAGTTATGCTATATTTCGACCCACTTACGTAGTATTCTGTTTATATTTGTGCGAGTATATCTTTTCTCCATCACTATAATGATTATCAAACGCGTGTCTATATATGCGTCCAGCCGTCCATTACGCGTAAAATAACATGCCAGTTCATGATCAATAGCTATGATTTCGCATAAACGCGGAGAGACGCATTTACAAATCGAGATTTTGACTACATAAACAAATATATACGTCGCGCTAAAGACTGGGTCGAATGAACTCTGGCGAAATGTTAGCCTACCCTGCCAAGAATAGGAAGCTGCCTTCGGCAGCAATTAAAAATATTTACTCTTGCTTGACAGCGGATTAGATTCAATCATCAATTCCCGTCCACCAGTCGACGGGCATTCTAAAATACATAGCCAAACCCAGCAGGCGGTCTTTCGCCGTCGTCGCCTTGCCCGAATTTAGGGACCGCCTGCCATGAGGGCTAGCTTGATGATAACACCAAGCCTGTTGCCAGACACTTTACCTCTAGTAATCATTGTGTCGCAGACTTGAAAATGAAAGCCCTCTGTCTCATTTCCGGTACTAACGATAGCCGTAAACGACAAGAAATGCGACTCATCCACCATCCACAGGCTTGGCACTCTCCATCCCTCTGGCATAAATGAAAGACTCTCTTTCATTTAAGCTACTTCACCCAGAGTAATTACTACTACCCCACTATTTATTTTCATACTAACTCTCCTGACGAAGCTAAGGCCCTCAGGTCGAAACGTCGAGAAGTGTTTTGTGTATTTTAGGCAGTTGTTATACCATGCACATTTGATGCTAAGTTGTTTGAATGCGCTGCCACGCTGCTCCTTGGTTATATTGGAACACTACACATATGACATGCTAATGTAAGTTATAAGGTTATCATTATATATGAAGAATAAGTTGAATCCTGGAATTAACAATTACAATTTGAATACATTTTTGAACTTCTATACTTTTGCAGTACGAGCTGTCTGAATGTCGAACAACATTTGGGTTCGCCACGCTTCTAAATTAATATGATATGAATATGGTGTTTATTTTCAGAAGCTTTATATTGAAAAGACTGGCACACGCGCCGGAGTTACCAGTAGACGTATAAGGGGGGACAAATAGGGGCGGCAGAAATTTAGTTAAGCCATGTAAAAGTAGTTCATGGAACTTTGACTTTGCAGAGATTTCTCCAGTTTCTACCTCATCTGTCAAACATCATAAATACGTAACGACTCTAGAAGGAATTGTTTAAATTTATTAGTGCAATGTAAAAACATACCCTTTTATAACTTCAGGTTTTTTGCAAATATTCTTTGTATCAATACACGCCAGCACAAAATGAGGAACTGTCTCGATTAGGCCTCTCTATATAATATCTAGCTTACACCTGTGCATGACGCAATTTCCTGTCGTGACCCGGACCTTTATCGATTCAGTATATTTCCAGGTATTGTTTTCACTCACTTGCTTCAGCTGTATGCTTAAACAGGATTTTTCTGAATATTATATATTCGTTGTGGTATTTTGACACAAATAGCATTAATTCGTTTTAACAACAAATACATTAAGAGTAAAAAACAGAGCTTTGACCTAGAGCATAATTTCGCTATTTTAATAATTTTGAAACAACCACTTTTGTTTCGATAAAAAATTTTATCGAATATAGGCTCAAGCTTTAAACCCGGTAATTTGTTGAGTTGTAACTGCATGCAGTTATATATTTCCCCAGGTATTTTGAATTTTCCAACTTGTAGCTATTTATGTTCGTGCTGTTAGACTCGTAAGCCCCGAAACATGCATGATTATGAATTATCCATACAACTGTAGTTTATTTTCTATATAAGATCAATACGTTGTCCGGCTCACTTTCAAAGTTCCAGTAGCAATGTATAGTTGAACAATGTATAGTTGAAACAAACCTTCGAAGAGGCATTTGCTGTCAGCTGATTTCCCTATGTTGGTTGCCAGATATTATGATGGATATCTATGCAGACAATATAGACACATCACCATACGAGACCAACTCGCTTGCTATAAATCAGATTCATGCATAATTATTTTATCAGAACTTCCAACAATTTATCAAAGGCCTTTATTAAAAATGTTATCATATGAACAATAAGTTGAATTCAGGAAATAACATGCAATTATAATTTGAATACATGCATTATTGAACTTCTATACTTTTTAAAGTACGATTTGCTGTCTGAATGTCGAACAACGTCAACATTTGGGTTCGCCACGCTTCTAAATTAATATGAACTATAGTGTTTATGTTCAGAAGCTTTACTGCTTTATATATCGAAAATGATGGCACACGCGACGGAGTTAACGCCAGAGCAGGCGTCTTAAACCACTAACCCGTGGTCTATTACAAAGGCAAAGATTTAGCACCACGATTCACGAAAGATAATACAGTTATATTACGTTTCTGCAAATTTTCACGTTTTAGATTCAAGATTAACGCAATAAATCTGCCGCATGTATGTATGTCTCTTGACACTATTACACATGATTGCACATGACAACTTATAAAGCCGGGCAACCCTAGCCTTTAATGAAAGCAGATCTAAACTTAGGTTTTTACCTCATTCCATGCCAGTAAATCTATAAGGATTTTATAAGAGAGACAAATCTGGCAGCAGAAATATAGTTAAGCCATATATAAAAGTAGTTCATGGAAATTTGACTTTGCAGAGATATTTACCAGTGTTTACCTCATCTGTCAAACATCATAAAATATGTAACGATTCTAGAAGGAATTGTTTAAATTTATTTGTAAAATAAAAAAATTACCATTTTGTCAAATATGCTTTCTATCAATACACGCCAGTACAAAATGAGGAACTGTCTCGATCAGGCCTGACTATATAATATCTTTCGCTTATACATGCACTTGTGCATGACGCAATTTCCTGTCGTCACCCGGACTTCTATCGACTCAGTATACAGTATTTCAAGGTTTGTTTTCACTCACTTGCTTCAGTTGCCCTCTTAAACAGAAAATTTCCTGAATGTTATATATCTAGCTGTTCTGGTATTTTGACACAAATAGCTAATTCCTTTTAACAACAAATACATCAAGAGTAAAAAACCCGAACTTTGCATGAGCTAGAACATAACTTCGCTATTCTAATAATCATGAAACAACCATTTGATTTTGTGGTGAAAAATTGTATCGACTATAGGCTCCAGAGAGCGAGTTGGTCTCGTATTGTGATTTGTCTATAGCTATTGTCTGCATAGAATGATATTCATAATATCTAGCGATCAACATAGGGAAATCAGCTGACAACAATGTCTCTTCGAAGGTTTGTTTCAGCTGTACATTGTTCGCTACTGGAACTTTGAAAGTGAGGCAACGTATCTATCTTATATAGAAAATAAACTATACAGTTGTATGGATAATTTATAATTATGTTTCAGTGTTTACGAGTCTAACAGCATGAACCTAAATAGCTACAAGTTTGGAAATTCAAAATATCTGCTTTTGGAAAATATATAACTGCAGTTACAAGAGTTGTTGTTACCAACACATTACCCGGGATTAAAGCTAGATCAGATTCATGCATAATTACCTTATTAGAACTTCAAACAATTTATGAAAAAGTGTAGAATTTTTTGTCTATTTTAGGCAGTGTTATACCACATTTGATGCGAAATTATTTGAAGTGGCTTCTAAGATGTATCCTGCATCGTTAATTTGAACGTATCACCGATTGAATGACAAGTATTCATTCAAATTTTAGATAAACGGTTTATCCACACTGAAAGTATGAATAACCTCAATCAAAATTACGCAATTTGGGTAATTTAGTTGTCGGTGATGGTATTACATTAGTCTATAATTACTACGTTTGCCATACCCACGGAACGCAATTGTCCGTTGTATTTAATGATGAATTGCATCAATGAATACGCTATTTTCGAAGTTCATTTTAACGTTCAGAATGTTTGAGTGGCCAGCCTAGCGATTTAGTCCGCTATTCGCTAATATTAAGGTGTTTTTCGACTTAATCGACTCCAGCAAAAACAATAAATTTCCAAATAAAAAAAATATAATGACTTATAAAAATTGCGCAGCGGGAGTAAATCGTCAGACTGTCGGCGCCACTCTAATCGCAATTGACAAATGAGTAATGGAGGAAGTTTTACGATAATATTCCACGTATGCGATTATGAACTATATAAAGCCTGATATGAATAATATTGAGCTGAAGAGGAAGATGAATTTGAATCACCTTGATTTACCTTGATTGATATTTCTAACAATAGTATACGCACTAATTTCAGCGATTCACAGAAGAGAATTGCAATCTGACGGCCCGACTTGTCACATCTCCTATGGGCGTTGAAGGCCCAGCTAACTTAATTCGCTGTTTAGAAATTACATTTAAAAAGGGCTAAAATATATTCTCCCTATATATAGAGAGCCAGGATTCGAGTCAATGAATCGACCGACAAATTCCGAATGAATGACGTCATGTCAGAATAGCAGATGGAAATATTCCTTATTGCTTGGTTTGGTGCTTGAGCACAAAGAGAATGTTTTGGACAGAGCTTTACAGTGCATATTTATATGCACATTTAAAGTGCATATGACATTATTAGCTACCATTTTTTTCACCAAAAATTCGCAAAAATCAGGCGATTCGGATGATAATTATGTACCATTCCCCGGTCGGATGAATACTTCCAAAGATATTTTGGATCAAACATGCCAAATATAGTTTTTTTCAATAGTTGGCCGGGAGAAAAGAGTCTGAGAACTAATTAGGGTTTTCACGTCATACCGGGCACGGAAGGAAATTGACTAGTGTCACATTACAGTAAATATATGTCGTATGCATAAAAATTTTTTATACTTAGCGTTGCAAAATGCTCGCTAGATGTGTCGTATACGGTTGTTCCAACGCACCAGATGCTGAAAACACCAGACTTGCAGTTATAAAATATTAGGACAAGGACAAAGAGATTGAATTTGTGCTTATGCATGAAATGAAGTGTTGTTTCAAGCCGTAGAAACCCACTCTTCAGGTATTATAATCTTTATTTGTAAGTCTTAAGTTCTTTATTTACTAATCAATAATATAATTCATCTAATCTAATCAAACGCAATCATTTTAGAATATAGATAAATAAATACGAATATATTACGAATATCTCTACGGTGTTGAGCGTGGTTTTGCCCATTGGAAACAGAGAAGGATGTGCTTTTCAAGGATGGTCAACAGCGTATATCTGGTGAACGTTCAGAATCGCTATTATCACTGCAACCTTGCATGGTTGTATCAAGCTCAGGCATCCATATTTCACACCAGCATTGGTTAGAATAAATCATGATTTGCTGCTAACGCAGTTTCAAATTGACGCTCTGGCTGCAGAAATTGGTCTGACATTATAGTTTGACCCATTTTATGGAGAAATGGGTTATTATGGATTTTTGCTTGACTAGGTGAATTATTGTAAGTACCCGTAGCCTTCCCCCGAAACAATGTTGTTCCTATGATACCAAGCATTTGATTTGCCGAAAATATCACTCCCAACATTGTCAATGGAGGAAGGGGGAAATAGTCATACGAAATCAAACGAAATACGTGACAAAACAGTTGTCAAAATGAAAAAAATGTGTTTAAAATACTTCTCATAATTTTTGCACATGATTGTAGACCGGATAAAAAAAAGGGGGTTCACATATAGGCCTAGGCCTGGTCCAGGCCAGGTCAAATCACGTAGTGTAAATGCGGCTTAAAGAATATATCAATAGCCTACTGCTCATATAGAAAGTCAAACAGCGGTTCGAAAGTGTCAAAAGTGCGCACAAATTTAATCAGGTAGTGTTCCAAGTTTCATTTAAATATTGAAAGTATAAAGGCTAAATTCTAATTTGCGACCCTAAATTCTCCCAAGTTCGTGAGAGAAGCGAACGAAGCTATACATTTTTAAACAGTCGGGTCAAAACAACTATGAAACACTACAACGCAGATTTGCAATCACGTGATCGTCTTCAAATTACGAATGTTGATTAAAGTTCACATTCACATTAAACAGTTATTAATCATCCCTGCAAAGATCGATCTCGTCAAACGTGGAAAGTCTGATGTTACACTAAGTTTGATTGGCTCGATAGTTTTGTGGATCCAATCAAATTTCGTGTAACATCAGATGCGTAACATGGTGCAATATCTGAAGAGAAGTGAGTGTAGGCTGTTGACGTTCTCGCAAATAACAGAATACACTAAAAAAATACAAATAAAATGTTACCTTATCTCAGTTTCAAGAGAAAAGATATATAGAAAGCTATCTTCCATAAAAACAATAACTTGCCAAGAAATTATCCGAAACATACGAGTTTCAAAATACAAAAATCTCGCATTTTTATACGAACTTTTCATACGGGATGAAAAACTGCCCCATGCTAGGACGATTGGCAAAAATAAAGGACTATCAGTGTCGTAAAACTGTGTCAAAATTACAAGGTAAAAAACAAAATTTACTCGAAAGCCAAAACAAAGGTTTGAAGCATACTTCAACTCACAGCGAAAACTGAATTCGTATTTACTCACACTGTAATGGGAAAATACAGTAGTCAGATAAAGTAGATGCAGAGAAGCAGATTGCTATAAAAAGATTTTCTGTTCTTGTTCTTTTAAAACAAAAAAAAAGCCACAAGCGTGGTCAAAACAAAGAAAAATACTTGACCGCCCACTTAGGAGGACTGGAGTGTCCTCCAATAGCTCCTTCAATTTCCGCCATCTTTGGCATCACTTTTAGCAAACAAGTTACTACTCCATATTTATATAGAGCTCACTCGGATGGTCTGATCCTGCAGCTGATGCGTTATATACATGTTACGTTGTAAACTGTGTTGAATGTCGTGCGTACTTCACATTGGTCTTGGAAGTGTTGTAGTGACACTCGCGGTGGCCTGGGCCGAGAGTACATGTTGTGTTAAAAAAGGAAAGGATGTTTTAGAATTAGTCGAAGTGTGAAGTGTATTATAATAGCTTGTTAAGTTACGTTAAATACATTGAAAGGTTGTATTGTTTATACATCTAAGTTGTATACAATAAAATGTCTTTGATAAACGGTTTATGCCGTTAAACTGGTTTACGCCGACCGAATTCTGTACTGATATCTCAACAAACCAGATTAAATCTATCGACTTTGACGAACGAATTGACCACAGCACCAATATCTCCAGTTGAAGTGATAGCATAATGACAAATCTCAAATACACGTACTGCAAGATTCAGAAGTGCGATATCAAAAATTTATCGCCATTCACCCAAATTGCAGTGCAACGTCCTTGTGAAGGAATAAAATCGACCGTTAAACCCGCCGTTTGTCCTTTAGTTGTTGGTGAAAAATATTATTATCATCACGGAGTGTATTTGGGCAACAACCAAGTTATTCACTTTAGCGGCGAAGATAAGAGCAAGGCACAAATTAGTGTGTGCTCTGTGGAGGAATTCGTTGGGCCTGTAGACAAAAAAAATCTCGAAATTTATGAAATAAATTAATACAAAGACCAAAGTGTCGTTAGCCCTAAAGATGCCGAAGAGAGATTTTTAAAACTCAAGAAGAATCATGCTCATCTTCACCGCGATAGGAGTTGTATGTCTCGGAGCTCTCGGCCTTTCCTACTTTTGAAAACGTTAAAACGTTCTTTGAACAATTACAGTAACACAATCGGCAGGAAACTTGCGAACGATATATACATACATGTACGTATATTTGCGATAAGTTTTACGTATAGGCTCTCAATTAAACTTTTGGATAATAAAGATTTAAAGCAAATTGTGTTCATAGTTTCATATGGCATGGCGAAGTTCTTGTTGTGGCTAAAAGGCTGGAATGGTTAGTTGGCGATCTGGGCCCGGTTGTATCAAGCCCGTTTAAAAGATCAAAATAAATCTAAAAGATCAAAATTGTATAACACTCTTACATCTCTTTTAAATGAGTCAACTTTAATATTATGCACTGAATATGTAGTTGTAAACAGTGATCTTTGTATTAAGGTTAAAAACATTTAGTTCGCTTGTTGAATAAAACAATATAAACTTGCTTTCTATTTTGAACTTAACCACCCTTTAAGCTAAAAGGTTGACATTTACTATAGGGAAAGCAACCACCAACTTTCTATTACCTACCAACCAATATAAAGTTCACTTTAAGACCAGTCACTTAGTGTTTAGTTGAATGATTTCGATTGACTTGTCTAATTAACTTATTCAATACACTAAATGATGTTCAACCATTTCTGGATTCGGTCAATCATTTGTGTCCAGTCGTATCTGTTTACGTGGTAATTATCTAAGGATCAGAGACAAGTCAACTAAATATAAACAGGCCAATCCTTATTTGCACATGCAAAATTTCACATTTTAATTACGTTATGTGAAGCTACATATATACGACTCTCACAATGGGATAGGTGAAGTTTCACAGAGATTCACATGTGAAATAAAGCATTGCACACGCACATTTAAACCTACCAAACAGTCAAAAAAAATATTTAGTAATTTGAATATGCAATTTTGAATTAAGCTTTCAACGACGGCACTGCGCAGAACCTATCCTCAAATGCAGAGGTGTACTCTCTTTAAAAAAGAATTATTCTAATTTGTGAAGAACATAAAGAACTTTTAAAAGAACTTTTCCTTCAACACTCATAAGGCTCTTCATTGTGTAATTTTCATCACAATATATTGCTGGTTTCTATCAGGAAACATAAAACAATGATAATCACGGTTATTACACTCCAGAATCAGAGTTCAGATTTTGGATAATAAACTAGATTTCGCAATATCAGTCCTTAGATTCCCGGAAGTGTTTTTACCAGTAAATAAACATTGTTTCTATGTATTTTTGTTACCTGCTTACAAATTATAAAACCAAAACAATATATACTACGAAGAGAAACTTACTCATTTCTTTCTCAATTCAAGCGGTTCTGTATTGCTCAGTGATAGCGTATAAACATGCAACTTCCTTATACATTAGTGGAGATTGAGAAATTCGGAACTCTTGCAGAAGGAACTCAAATTGCTTATAAAGGTTTATACAAAGACCTGGATAAAACGTTGGCTTTCTTTTATCCTCTGTTTAGTTCTGAGGAGCATTACTATCATCATGGCGTGTATCTCGGGAATTTTAGAGTTGCTCATCTTTCAGGAGCGAATCAAACCGAAGCAAGACCTCGAGAATGCGATATATTTGAATTCCTGAAAGGCGCTGTCGACGGGAAATTGTATCGTGTTGATCGCGATAGCACAGCTGGCGTGTTGCCGGTTCAAGAGACGTTAGCGAAAGCTGAAGAGGTCTTGAAACTTGAAAGAGCCTTCAACATGGCCGGGATTTCAGATTATTCACAACAACTGTGAGTCCTTCGCCACATGGCTAACTACCGGTGTACAAGTTTCAGCTCAGGCAAGGAATGCCGTGATGAGAATTATTCCTTTAGCAGCTGGAGCAGCTAGTGTGGTTGCTGGCTCGTGTGCTGCCATTGTTGCTAATATTCGAAACAGAGAAGATGAAAGTTAGATACCACTGGATATAAATTCTCAAACGGTCTTAATTTCGAGTGGAATTATACACACTTCAAATTCAAGCCAGGAACGCTTGATGGAAAAATGAGTCAACCATCAACTTGTCCTGGCTTGAATTTTAAGTGTGCTATATAATTGCATTCGAAATTAAGACCCGAGTGAAGTGCCAAAAATCATAATTGATTTACCCTCACATCTGGAAACAGTTTGTTCAAAGACGAACAATGTCTGGCTGTCAACCAGAACTGTCAGTGAGGATCGTCCATAAAGGAATTTCTCGGAATAAAGTTTAAACTTCGAGTGATTCCAAGAAGAGACCACTGACTGATATCACACCGGATGTTGCAACCATATATATCTACCGCAAAACACAGCCAGAATTAAATAGATCAAAATAGAATTTCGGTCACCCGGCGTCAGAACAGAGAGAAATATTGCTTTAATGGAGTCGCTAAAGTCGCTAATGACTCGAGACTTTGAGATTGATTTAGTATTTGATGCAAACTAAAGTCCTAACTATAAAAATCTACAGTTGCTCAAAAATGCCCATTTCAGGGTTCGTGTGACTGACTAATTCCTTGACATTAGATCTCCGGAAATCATTAATTCAGACAGACATGGTTGCTAAATCCAGTGTATTATGAGATCAGTGTGCGAGACCCGCAATTATTTATTGCAAGACTTCATTTTAAAAGTTTTTATTGGAATGTTTAATGTTGGTTAGAATGAATTAAATGCCTAGAATAAGTTGACCACAGTTTTGTCTCAAACTAACAAAATGGATTTAGGCCAAGGCAAAAGTGAATTTGTGAAACCTATAGCCGGACTTGGCTGCTAAATTGAAGATATTAATTATGTTTGTGTATCATACTTTTGTAATATAATATTTTTGTTATAAAAGCGAATAAGAAAGTCATTCTTGCTTTTCTATTGATCAATTGAATTTAAGCTGTGAATACATCACTTCTATTGTTCTGTGTACCCACATTGTAATTTCTTTGTTGAAAATGTGCTAGTATCATTATTTCAGTTTGATAAAATCTTACAAGAATGCTCTCGTAATGGCCCGATTAAATCTGGTTTTCCACCAGCGATATTTTTCGCTTCGATGCGACTTTATTCCTTTGTTTCAGTGAGCAATTCGTTCCAGAAGGTTGCAGTTGAGAGCTCTGAAACAATTTTAAAATGTCGCTTCGCGCAAAAATTGTCGCTAGTCGAAAACCGTCTTTATACAAGAGACGCATTATCGGTCTAGACGAACTTGGGGAAGCAAAAGATAGTTTGCTTTCTAGTTCGTCTGCGTGTAAACACGGGAAAACAGACGGATCATCCGTCAACACGAACTTGGCCAGGGGAAAGATAGTTCATTTTCTAGTTCGTCTGTGTGTAAACACGGGAAAACAGACGGATCATCCATCAACACAAACTTGGCCAGGGGAAAGATAGTTCATTTTCTAGTTCGTCTGTGTGTAAACGCGGGAAAAAAGAGCGAATCAGCCGTCAATACGAACTTGGCTAAGCGAAAGATAGTTCATTTTCTAGTTTTTCTGTGTGTAAACACGGAAAAAAAGACGGATCATCCGTCTGGACGAACTTGGACAAGCGAAAGATAGTTCATTTTCTAGTTCGTTTGTGTGTAAACACGGGCGAACAGACGGATCATCCATCAACACGAATTATCCACATAGTTCGTCCAGTTAGACGAATGTGAATGGATAGTTCGTTTTGATTGGGGAACTACGAAAAATTCATCATAAAACGGCCCTTGTGCACTTACCGCATAAACAATTTCCCAAATGCCGTGCACTTTCTAAACGCGCGATTCTGTTTCGTTTGACATACTCGTCTACATATAGTTCGTCTAGATATTGTGTCTTGTGTTCATACTCAGACGAATGATCTGATTTGTCTAAACGGATAATCCGTCTCTGCTATAAATCAGACCAATATTAATAAATAAATCATGTTGAATATTTAAATGCATGGAGCAATTAAAAATACTGAAATCACCTGCTCGGCACGAAACGTCTTAACAAGTTTCATTTGTTTGAGTATTCCTATCAAAGGCTTGTATTTGCAGAGAGTTCGTGCGCAGTGCCGTCGTTAACGACCGCAAGTAATTCCAAAGGCTAGGTAATAATCATAGAATTCGAAACTGATACGAAGTTTGATTAATTGTCAAAGGCAGGTTGTTGAAGGCGAGCAAGACAAAACTAACGCTGAAGTTGGCGCGTCTAGCGCCGGAAATGAAAGTGAAGGAATTGTCACAGACAACAATAACGATACTATAATAAATCTAAACGTTGGTGGAAAGACATTTACAACCAGGAAATCAACCCTCTGTCAGGTTGAAGGTTCCTTGTTCGCTACAATGTTTAGCGGTCGCTGGGAAGATAGTGTCGAGCGTTGTCAAGATGGCGCTGCATTCTTTGATTTTAATCCAAAGCATTTTAGTGTTATTTTGAATTATTTCCGAGTTAAAAAGATTGCCACTTCAGAGAATCCGGTGAGCTTATTTAAAATTCCTGAAGATGAATCGAATAATTTCTACATTCTTGTCGAGTATCTTGGCTTGAGTGATGAAATTTGTCCAACTGAGATTGTGTCTGACGAGAAATTCAACTTGCACAGCCCAGGAGTCACTCTTGAGGAAGACGGGAAAGTCGCAGTTCATGATGGAACTGATGGACTCGAATATGCCCTTGGTGAGAATGTTTACAAACAAGGAATTGTGAATCTCGAATTGAAGTTGAAGTCGTTTGAAAATTTACGTTGGGTTTTCGTTGGCATAATTGATGTTGATATGTTTGTGTCACCCAATAATATCTCACATGAACGGCTTGGTGGATATGGATGGACATTGGGGGTCGACGGTGGATCAGGGTGGAAGAATGGGTCAACGTTGCCATTAAATGTAGATAAAAAAGCTGCCTTACAAAGTCAAGTTGAACAGGGTGATACGATTGAGTTATATATATAGTCTTGGACTATGAAACAGCAAGGTTGTCCCTGAATTTGAGCAAAGACTATAGATTCCATATCGATATACCCAAGTCTAATAGCTTTCGACTATACATTGGCTTGTATTATGCCAATGACAAGATACGATTGAGTAATACCTAGTGATTTAGTGAACTATTTGAGGCTATGCCACCATTTTTGAAGTTCTACGCAGTTGTGACTGTTCTTATTTTTGAGATGACGTTATTCTTTGAACAGTCGAACCCGTTTTCGCACGATGACATTATTTGGCCCAGGCGATTGGACTGACATAGGCTACCATAACCACTCATTAAAAGTCATGGTACACCTGGATACAAACTTACGACTTGACGTTACTGGTTTTGGACAGGATCAGATGGTTAGGATTCACACGACTTCAACAAACGTCCAACTCAACGGTCACCTCTCACCACCTGCTGGACCATGCAAAACCAATGATCGTGACCTCCAAAAGAAATTCTTGAGCCAAATGAAGCAACACGTTCCTTCGCAGTTGGTTAAGATTTTCAACAAAGACTTCACGTCAGTGTCCTTCTTTGCCCTGAAGAACCTGCTGTTCCCCGCCAAAAACCTGTTCGACATGAAAGAAGCGTTTGTACCTGGTGATATGGTGGTGTTTGGCAACTTTACAAAACCTGATATTCCAGGTTAGGCTCCAGAACAAGAACTCCACAACGTATTTCATGACTTTTATAATGATGAACATTTCATTTTGAACTGAAATTGACCATTTTGGTAATTCTTTTGATTTTGAACGCTTTAAATATGGACCGGCGCCGAAACTGAGGGAGGGCAGCCCCCCCCCCCCCTGCTCTCTTTATCTTATATCATAAGGGACAAAGGGGGAAGCATCTGCTTTTTCAATATATAGAATTTTATTTCAGTTTTTGATAAGGATCTAGCTTCTGATTGCTTGATTTTTCTACTCAGAGCAGCTGTTAAATTCACCAAACTTGAAAGAAAACGTTAAGACTCAGGAAATTTCCTTTGAAAAGTTTGACTCTTTCGAGGGAAGGGGAGGGAAGGATAGTTATTATATTCTTTTCAAATATGTTCTTTGCCTCGGGTTATTCAAAAAAACTTCCCCAGAGTAAAAAGTGGGCATATTTAAATTGTCAGAGCAAGCTGTATTTGCCCTGTCATCATTTCGGCGTCCATCGAAATAAATAGCATATAAACCGCGTATGGAATAATTCATTTATATAACTATCACACCAAGCGAAATTTCTTAGAATATCTTAAATTAGTATACACCGGACCATTGTCTATTACAAATCCTGCATTCTGATTGGCTACTCAACCATTGTCTATTCGTGATGGTGCACGCTTGGAAAAATTTCGCTCGCGCGACCGTATAAAATTTAATTATTTTTCGGTGTAATTGCGGTGTATCGATTATTTTCTCAAAATTAATATATCTAGGTAAGGGGTGTATACTAAAACAATTAGACAACTTGCCTTCGTTGTCTATGAACGAATAGTCAACTCAGGCTTCGCCTTCGTTGACTATTCGCTCATAGACAACTCGGACTCGTTGTCTAATTGTTAAATGGATCAACAGCTTCACTAGGCATAATGGACATGTTACATGAACTTTGACCATGACGTCATATAGAGCATGTATTAACATTTAACACCAGCACATAATTAGTGAGATAGGAAAATAGAGCAAGAGAGACGGAAAATGTGTAAATGTATGTATGTATGTGATTAATGTGAAGTATCTGTGAGAGACTACGACAAGCTAACCTGCGCCATCATTAAGTATATACTTAAAGGACCTCGCCACAGAAGTAAGCTATCGAATTTATATTGTTGTTTATGTCATATTATTAAGGGTAATTTATATCACACGTGCGAACTTGATCGGAACTATATATGCATGTTTTTATTAATATTCTTTGTATTAATTTGTTCTTATTCTAGATCGAATTGTTTAATATAATTTATAATACGATTTGCGAGTTCCTTGGCCATGTGCTTAATCTGAAATTGTGCTAACCGGTCGTCTTGGTTCCGACGAAACATAAAACTTATTTTGAAATCAAATCAATGAGTAAATTGTTTAGAAGTTATTAGACCAATGTACTTCACACGTAAGTTTGGAACATTTTGAACATTTTTGATCATTTTGAACAATAATTATACAATATTATATACAATAGGACCGATAGTTGACTAATTTTTCTCAACTGTTCCTGGGTTCAATTGAGTTGTGTTCAATTTATAGCATTATAGATGTATACAATTTTATAAACATTTAATACAAGATTATCATTGTCATGGGCTGATGGGCGTCAATCAAACCATATTCATATAGGGGGACCATATTCATATAGGGGACCATATTCATATATTCTGTTATGCCAGGCTGATTTCTATTGAAAGTGAAATTGTTCTCAATAGAAATTAGCCAGGTATAGCAGAATATATGAATATGGCCCCCTTGAATTAACGGTCAATTTACGCCAATGATCATTATATTTTACTAGAAGTACACGCATGCAGCAACCCCTTGCTATTTCAAACCAAGTTCGCAAAAAACTTAAACTTATATTCAAATGACACAAAACTCAAATATATTATAGCTAATGTTTCCATCATTCAATACCAAAATAATCACAAAGCTAGTGTAAAACAAAGCCCGTTCAAATTTGCTGCATTATGTGATTTAGTTCACATTTCTAGGATCATTTTGATATATCTAACTTCAAAATCGAGCCTTTAGACGATTTTTTGCCGATTTTTTACATAAACATTCATAATCTGCATGATGGTATGTACTATTGCATTCAACAAAAATTTCGGGCAAAAAAAGCCGGAAAAACTGACCTCTTGGTCCAATTTTACGACAGGAATCGATTTTTGGGGTCAAAAAGATCCTAGGGGGTGGGAATCACAGACTTTTGTCACATTTTTGAACCGCGTGACAACATTCTAAGCAGGCACTAAACACGCGGTTAGCAACGCTCATCAAGGCTCATCGCTTAGATCTTAAAATGGCTATTTCTCCGATTCTTTTGCACATCCTAATCCAAAAAAACATCAAAGTTATAACTGAATGATAATAGGCAAAATTCAGACAGTCTAAAAACAACAGAGAACAAAATAAATCGAAAAATAAGGAATTTTGAAAATTATATTGTTGCCATGAGCAAGTAATTTGAGATAACAACGCAAGCTAGTATTTTGACTTATATTACAAGTGCGGGTTATAACTATCTGCTAAGTTGAATATAGCATTTATACAAGATATTTATTTACCCATAATGTTAAAACAGAATTGTTACATCATCATAATAATTATAACATATATTATAGGGTCATTGATGACCACCTGAAATAACTATTAAGCTAAAAATACCAGGAGGCCACAAGAGATTTGGAACCATATACGTCACATATCATGTACTTTTACAAAATAAATTAACACAAAAACTGACAAAGTTACATAAATTATTAACACACCAAGTTTTTTTTTTTTTTTTAAAGAATACATAATTTTAGATAAAAAAAAGAGCCTAATATTTACTTAAGAGCTCCATTTGTAGATTCTTTTTAAATTGATTTATGGAAACTAACTTTTTTATATTATCCTGAATTGAATTCCATACTTTGGGCCCTTTAAATCGGATATTAAAGAGACCATAATTTGTTCTTACTTTTGGAAGATAATAAGATTGTTTTACAGAAGATCGAGTTTCGTAGCTATGTACTTGACTGACTGCACCTCTTCAAGCGCTATCGTTTGGTGGTATTCCGGCATCTTTAGCCTAAATACTTGCAGAGATATTTGATTTAAGCAACGGTCCATTCTATGACACCCGACAGTAAGACCAAACGAAAAGGTAATAAAAGTCTTACGTCACGAAAAGCTTAATTCGATAAAATTATTAGTAAAATAGTTTATAAGTTTGAGATTCGGTTCCCAGAGTAATAATTTGGTAATTGTACTTTAAAAGTTGATGATAAATATTTTACGTTGTGAACAAGTTTTAACAGTGATCGATTAAGCAAAAAACGAACTCGACTAGTGCGTAAACGCCCTTAAGTAAACAAAATACGAGAGCTGGACCGAGCTTCTAACGCCAACTAACACTAGTAACATACAACGTTGACTGGATAGCGTGGATCACACCACTTTGCATATGGCGTCTTCAAGATCTCCTCACATTTTATTATAAAAGGATGTGCACAGCACCCGAACCTTCAGTGGAAAAATGGAGTAAAAACCATATGAAACGTTAAAGAAGCTCAAAGTACATTACAGAACCAACGACAAAAGACAGGACAGGAAACAACGAGAATCCGAAAGGACAGAATCCAACGAAGATTCGAAGAGCAAGAGAAGGCTAGGAATAGAACATTAAGAACATTAATATTAGAACTTAGCAATTGTAAAGATCCACTACCTCGCGAGAAATTAAAATAAAAATATTTTTTAAAATTTGTCCCAAGCTTTTGATGAGTATGAAACAAATAGTGTACAACAAATTCAAACGAACCTGTTGAATCAACTGAAGGCTTGTTACAACTTATTACAATCATGTATACACATTAACCACGCTTGCTCTTGTTAGCTACCTCTGCAGCTCAGTGGCAAGAGCATTGCATCGGCATCGCAACTCATTTTTCCATCAACTGTTCCTGGCTTGAATTTCAGTGTGTAAACGTTAAAGAAGCTCAAAGTAGCAAAGAAGCACCAAATTAAGACCTTTAAGCTCAAAGAAGCACCAAATTAAGACCTTTTAAACCTTTAGAATTTAGTCACAATTAAGGCTGTTCCAAGGCATAAAAATCATCTAACAATATTGTTACAATCTTGTGTTGCTAGATTTGTAGCAACGTTGTTATATATAGCCGCATGCATGTATGATGTATCAGACTTTTCAGAACAACCCCGACAACAAGTTGATAATGCTTTTGGACTTGTTTTAGCGTTTTTTTACTTTATTCTACCATTTGCGATAATTCGGAAATGAGAATATACAATACATACGAGGAGCGAAAGCCACAGGAGTTTACGGTGGAGTGACCCAAAGCCATGCACTCAAAGAGTGTTTAATAAATATTCGATTTCTATTACTAACATAGAATATATCGTTTTATAATAATTTTTGAATGCAAATACTCAATTATCTTGCTGCCATTCAGACGGAAGATTGTTCCAAAGCCAAAGGCTAGCGGCACTATACTTAAAACTTCTTCCGAAATATACATCCTAACAAAATGCTAGCCGCCGTAAACACTAAAGATATCCGATTTATGATATGGATGATCTATTCTATGCTTTTATAATTACGATACTAGCTACTTACTGATCTTCACAACTCTCAAAATTATAACCAACGTTGAGCTTTCTCTACCTACGTTAGCGGCAATTTTTTAAGCCAATACAAACGCTTTGCGATTCGTCTCCAAGGCCCTTCCTGTGGCTTTTGAAGACATTTAAAACCCGATGTTATCGTCTGATGATTTATATTGTCAACAAAGTTGAAGGTTGTCGCATTTAGACTTCCGATGAATTACATGGGCTTGTCAAACAATCGCATTTCTTGGAAACGTTGCTTGCTAGTTCTCCATTCTTTCTCACCGATAGTCCTCATAACTACGGTTGAAGGAAGCAACTTTGCTGCTTTTCAATTTTACAACGTTTTTCGGCCGCATTTTGACAGGTAAGATTGACCCGACTTCGGGTTAAAACTGAATTATCGTATCATATTGTATTGGTAATTATGAAGTTACTTATATCGATTCCTGTGTAGGTTAACGGAGTGTATTAATCGCTTTTTTATACATTTTCTTAATTATCAAATAATAAAACCATAAATCTGCCTGTTTAATCATTTCGTCATCGCCTGTAATGTGCAAACACATCATGCAAGTCTAAAGTGGCTATTTGCGAACGAACTTCCTGAATTTTAAACCAAGTAATCTCTCTATTCTAATCTAGTATTTGATGTAAACAATTATGAGAATAGACTTGTTGCTTTCACAAAACTTCATGAATTTACAAACTTGTTATACAAAGTATTCAGAAGCGACGTTGTAACACTCTCTACCTTTTAAACGTGTTGAAAGGAAAGATTGCGGGTTAATATTATTGGCTGCGCGTATGTCAAATGTTTACGAGCAAATCGCACCGTTATAATTATAACAGGTTTGTTGTGTCACTTGTATAAACACACCAAAGTCTTGTTGTGATGTTTGACCATGAACTTTGTATAAAAGCTTGTTTGAAAATAGCTACAGCCGTAGCAAGAGTGTTTATATCAACAATCGTGGTATATATCAGTATATATAACATATACAGAAATATATTATCCTTTTAAAGCAGGATGTGCTTCTGAATGTCGCGATCGAACAACATTTAGGTTCGCAAGGCATCTAAATGAGTATGAACTGTAGGGTTTATGTTGAGAAGCTTTATATTGAAGACTGGCACGTGCGCGGCACGCTGGAGTAAACGCCAGAACAGGCGTCTTGTTGTATGTTAAATTCTTGTATTTTCATCTTTTAATAACCATCCCTGTAAACAGATATCAAAAATCTCTGCCCGGGAATACTATTTTCATTTAATGAAATGAAATAAATGAAGGAAATATATCCTCTTCGGCGATGAGTTCTCTGATTGATAACCATGTCGACCGCATGCATGCGCTTGGTAATCAACCTAAAAGCTAATTGTCGTTACCGTCAATTTCAATTTTCAGATTACTTTTCCGCGCCGAGTTGCGAAGTACGTTAGCAAATTGGGAACTACGTTTCGAATTACAGAAGTACGTAGCTAACTTTCGTACCTACTTCCGATTGCAAATTTGAATTTAAATCATAACGAAGTACGTTGAGTGTAATAAAATATGGAACGAAACTACTTCGTTACACAAGGAAGAGCTGTAGATAAAAACGTTCGAGATATAATTGTTGTGAAGTGGTTAAGCGGGTCGCGGTTTTTTGAAATAGCCCAACAGTTGAATATAAATCGCAAGACGGTTTCAAATATTTTGGATCGATATTTAGAAACCGGGCGCGCTGAACCAGGAGTTGGCGGAAATCGATCACGATCAGCGAGGACTGACGATGTTATCTTCTATTCTGAGTACAGTAAAAGTAAAAAACCCAGTACGTCTGCTAGAGAAATATAAGAGCAGTTAATTGAAAATGACGTTGTATTGTATACAAACGTACCGTCACGGCTTCCCCTACAAAGTTCGCTAGAAATACCTACGAAAGTAGGTACGAAAGTTGGCTACGTATTTCCGTAATTCGAAACGTAGTTCCCAATTTCCTAGCGTACTTCGCAACTCGGCGCAAAAAAGTAATCTGATATTGACGGTAAATTTTGTGTAAAACGTCTGTCTGTTGCATTGACATATGATTCCGCAAATGTGATAATCTTCTTATTAAAGAGCAGACATTATAATATATACGATAAAGTACATCTACAATGTGTGTACATAGTATACTTATATTTCATTATCAGATCAGCTGTGCCAACCAATTACTTGAAGTTGAAACTAAATTATTTTAGGTTTCTTTTACTAAGCAACCGGAATTTTGACAAGTATAGAAGTTCAATTGTTTAAAAATGTAAATAAACCGCATGATACGTTCACTTTGTCTTACACTTTGGAATTCGCGCTTATATAGCTAGCTAGATTAAATCTTCAATCCTGTGCAAACTACGACGTGTCAACGCACCCGTAAACGACCACATTTTGTTAAACGGCAAAATAGCAGCGATATTATTAAAATAGGACCAGAATCTACAAGCATTAAATATATTCTTACCCCAATTAAATCTAAACTTAATCGAACAGCATCAAAAGAACGGTTTATTTGTTCCTCTTGGCTCTTGGAGCAATTGCCGTATCATGCGAGCGAAATTAAATCGTGCATTGGTAAATTAGTCAGATATTTCGAGCTATGCACCACAACTCTTGGGAGACAAAACTGTGACGTAGATAAATACGGTCACATACACTTTTTAAATACTACCATATTTCGCGCCAAAACACACTTGCGACGATGAAAAATAGTAAAAAAAAAACAACAACAAAAAAACAAAACCTTGGCGAATTTTCAACTCGAGTAATTATGGTCTATTTGACTACTATTATTATATTACTATATATTACTATTTCTACTACATTGTAATCCCCGAGCCGGTGCGAAGCACCTGGCGAGGGTACTAATTCCGCCCGGGAATGCAAATGCGAAATGAAAGTTGTCCGCCATTATGTCATGGACGTTGGGCGTTTTTGTAAGTTATGCGCATGCGTGGGTTTAAGACGAGTTAAAACTGGTAACTAGCAAACGTTTACAAACGTGCCATTGGTTAAATTAAAATTTGGGATCACGTCAGCATAACTGATATTTTGAATTATAAAACTTTTTTTAAATAATATTTTTCATTTGGATGGTCTTAAAAATATACGTAAAATTGAATAAAATATAATGTGAAAGATGCCTTCGGATAGAAAAACTTTCATTCAAATGGATGGTAAAAAAACTACGATTTTGAAGCATTTTTAAAGTATTTTTGAACAGGTAAATGGGTAGATTTTGTATTTTAAAGCATGCAAGTATTTTGTAAGTTTAATATGTGGTTTTATCAACAAATGTATGACACCTCTTTGAATTTATTCGTCAATTTTGTTGAAATGATTTTGATTTGGAAGGTATTTATTTTTAAAGGTGAATCTGTTTAAAAAGTAATTGAAATTTCGCTAGAAATTGCAGTATTTAAAACTATTCGTAGCACAATTATGATTATATAGTCGAATTTGATAGCTCAAGAGTCGACTTTATAATTGTACCCAGATATAGCATTTTACTTTACGACTTCGATCATTCAGCAGAAACGAGTATTATAGAATTTCAGTGATGGAAATATATGTTTATTGCTTCAGGCGAGGGGACTTTGCATGCAATGTATTTCTAGTATTATTTAAAATCGTGTAGTCGAAGATCGGAAATATAATTACATGGCTCACTTTAAAAACTGCTGAACATCGGCTGTTTTAGCTCAGTTTTCAGCTGTTTTTTTTCCAAGATAACCTTTTAAAATCTTCACCTAAGTCATTCAATGGCTTCACCGCTCTATAGTGAAGAGTTCTTTCCCCTGAAGTTGTTTTATGTTGTGGAACATATATGTATAGCGTTTTGCTGTTTCTTGTATATTCAGGTCGTGTATTTCATTTCTTTTTATAAAAAGCTTCGATATATAAGATGGTGCCAAACCGTTCATACATTTATATGTTATTAGTGCTTCCCTAAATAAACAAGAGGAATTTCGTTTTAAACTAATCGCCTTATCGAATCGGCAAAGCCAATCAGAATAGCAAAATTTTTAATACTTCATGTAAAATGGTATATATTGCACTTTTTATCAAAATTTATCCATTCTGTTTGGATTACGGAAAATGTAAACAAAGTTGCTGATTGGTCGAAATTCCCCCTTGTTCCCTATTATATACTTTATGATCGTAAAACGATGGTACGGATTACGATTAAGGCTTTTTGTTTTTGGCTAAACTGGACAAACTGGTGCTTAAACTGGACAAATTCGAACAAAATGAGCATATTTCTATAGTTTACTTTACACCAGCGACCTTGCATGACTTCGACATAAAAGCCGGTTTCCACTCGCGATATTTTTCGCGCGAAGCGACTTTATTCCTTTGTATTTGAGCAATTTGTTCCAGATGGTTGCAGTTGAGAGCTCAGAAACAATAATAAAATGTCGCTTCGGGCGAAAAATATCACTAGTAGAAAACCGGCTTAAAATAACCGAACTATTTTGTCGTTGGCAGCAGAATAGAAAACTTAGTAACGTTAAACCGATTTTCCACTGGCGATAATTTTCGCGCGAAGCGATATTTTAGTTTGTTCCAGAGCTCTCATCTGCAATCACCCGGAAAAAATTGCTCAAATACAAAGAAATAAAGTCGCTCGCGCGAAAAATAGGGATTTAATCATCTAGGCCAGACGGGAACACGACGACGGCAGCTATCAATACAATGCTTCATTGAAAGGAAATTAATTATTAAATACCTATGGGAGTTTTAGACGTGATTTACGTTCTGTTTACAACGGCAAAACGTTGTTTATTACGTTCTTTGTGGAACGCCTGCATTTCAGGACCCAGTGAGCGCTACCTCGAATTAGGCTCTATAGAATTGTTCCTAAACGTAAAAACAATGTTTTCAACGTCTTCTATCCCATTAAATTGATACAGTTGATAATATACAGCAACGTTTTACCATAACGTTTATTTAAAGGAGTATTCCAACCACGTCATCGTCATGTTCCCGTCCTACATGCTTAAGGTCCCTAATACCTCCAGGGGAAAACGGGCTTTATTAACGCAACTGACTACGCCGTTCACGTTAGTTGTGAAGAATTGTTTTGGTAGGAAACGATGAAATCGTAAAGGATTGAAACTTACAAAACACAAGGTGACCTGGTGTAATATCACCCGGAGTGATGCTGCTGCTGATAATTTGCTGTGTTTTCTTCCACGTTTTTAAGCTTTTACGTGCGTGTTCGTACGTGGAAAAACGCGACAGAGGAAAGCATACGTTTAGACCTCTTCTTTTCACAATTTCTCTCCTATAAGAAAACGTTGATTGTGTCTGATGTTTTAAAAAGTCGAGCACAATTGCTCTTTATTGCCGTTAATAGCCTGGAAGTACGCCGTTACGCGTTACACAATCAAAAACTTGACTTACTTGAGGCTTACACGGTTTATTTGAAATTTTAAGATTTGCGTTTACGAAACGTTTACGAATTATGCAAGCAAGCGACAAACCGCTGACGAACCGCTGTGTTTGTATTACACACTCTGATAAAGCCTGGTTTCTAAATTACCCCGACTTCGGCAAAGTATCAATGTCGGTGATTATTGAAGAGTAAAATCTTTTGTCTTTCTGAAATCATTTTTCGTTCGTGAGCCTTTATGAGATAGCTTTCAGACTGATCTGTGTGTGTTTGTTGTGGGACCTTTTGGGCAGCGTAGTAAACATATGTGTTGTGAGCCTAAAATCTGAGCCATAAGACTGGAACACGACAGAAAGTTTTAAAAATTCTCCGTTTTTACAATATCGTAAAGGCAGTTTCCCATTTGAGATAAATCTTTTAACATCAATCTGCTCTTTTGTTGCCAGAAACAATCAACAACGTTGGTTTGGAAAGAGCTCTTACTGTGAGGACAAAGAAAATTTTAACAATGTCGCAAAATTCTAAAATCAAACTCGGTGAATCGACAAGCCTTCTTGCAGGTTTTAAGACGGATATCTATTCCGTACCCTTCACCACCTCAAGCAAACCCGCCCTTTTCGAGAAGGAAGCGGTGATTAAGAATCCTGATAACGCAAAATGGTCGTATCCAGTCATCACCCTGCACGAGAACGCTGAAGATCTTCTTTCTGCCGTACTTCAAGTGAAACTACGACCAATGAGGAACGAAGATCAACCGAGCGAAGGAGGGTCACCATCTTCCTGGCCATCTGGGGCTTTAATGCTTGCAGGATTGGACAATACCACTCGTCAGAAAGCCCTTAAACGTCTGTCTATCCAACTCGGTGTCGACCTTTCCACAGAAGGTTGGTCCTACGCTTTGGCTCGATGTACTCGCAAGGTTGGCATGGCAACTCACCTGTGCTACGAGAGAGGAATCTTTGGGAATCCAGATCCTGACAACACGATCAGACCAGACACAATCGAAGCTCTCAAAAAACTGGAGAAATTGCAAAAGACGTCGACGGATGTCACTATGGACGGCGCCAAACGATACTTGAATTTCTACGAAACCTATGGTACACACTTTGTGTCAAGCATCACTGCTGGTGATCCATCTTTCAGGTGTTCGCTTATGGTGCCTCCGCTTTCCAGGAAGTTCAGATAGCATACAAAAAAGATCCAGCATCCTTCAGTGGCTCACTTTCCTACTCCTTCACAATCTTCACCGTTCCACGAAGTGATGATGGAAAGTTTGGTTACGTTGCTGCAGCTGGGAAAATTTGTATCGCAAGTGAAGATGAAGAAATGGCAAAATCTCTGCGGGATGGACTTTGGCGCGACGAAAGTTATTCTGGAACGAACTGTATCTTGGCTCCGTACTTTTATTCTCGTTCAAATGACTTGAACAAAACTTTCAAGAAAGTTGTTTCAATCTCAATGGAGATGTCTTCCCTCAGCATTTTCGCCGAGTATTATCGGATGTTGATTTGGCATCGAGTCTTCAAAGGAGTCATGTTTACAAAATATGCCAATGGCTCTTGCGTAGCGCCGTACTTCAGTAACAACTGCCCGTATGATCTAAAAACGATTTTCAAAGATTCAGACCCGATCGATGGTGATGGCCTTCTCTCAACGCTTTCAACACCTTCTGTTAACATCATGAAAGAGAAGATTGATCTCGACGCCTTCGTTGTCAGGTTTCCTGAAGTGGTCAGAGAATTCGCAGTTTTTGCAAATGCAATTCAGGTGAGGGCCTTCAGAATATCTTCGGTCATTATGGAATTGTGCATATTTATGTATTTTCCTTCGGTCTGAATAATAGTTCTGGTTTACGACTACCATTGTCGCTTTAAAATAACTACCACAAATCCCGATAACAAGAAAATATTGGAAAATTGACTACGCAGATATGTACCAACACAATTGTACAACCCATAAAGTTATAATCCTTAGTATAACACATCATTGGAACTAGACAGCCTGATTTCTTTAATAAATTTTGCATTCTATCATTTTGAAGACAAAGCAATCAAACTACAAAACAGTCCACATGAGTCCAAATGGTTTACCGACCAATCAAAAAAGCAGAATGACCACCCGATTCTGTGAGATTTTTTGCGTTTTACCGTTGCTCTGGATAAAAGAATATTATTTCTCTGAAACTGAACCCTTTAAACTGGATTGTGATTGTAATTCTTATTATAATCTTGAAGGAGGTTGATTATTCATAATTAAAGATAAATTTGAATATTTAATTGTCATTTCACTGCCAAAAAAACTTAAGTCGCGTGACTGACTGGACTTACCCTAGATCTGCCCCTGATCTCACTCTAGATCTGCCGGTCCAGTTCATAATGTAACAAAAGCCTTATTTACCCATACGAATTTGAGCACACACGTAAGTTTACCATCAAATTCTTTTTGAATGCAATATATATATAACAATTTAATCTCTATAGATACGAGGCTCACACGACAAGAGGCAAAAGACATCCATCAATGTTCCTGGTTCCTCTCACGTCACTTTCCTTGGTCACGTCATTTCCTGCGGTAGAAACAGCCCTTTACCAGGAAATATCCAAATCACAGCTTCAGCTTTTGAAGAAATCGAGAGTCGCCTCTTTTGTGGTGAGTTTTATGGTGGTCTTCGTATTAGTAATTCAGATAATAGCAAGTTTTGTGTTGTTATGAATGGTTTGATGATGAAATATAATGATGGAAAAGTGACCATAGTTCGTGATGTCAGAGAATCTCCATCGTCAACGGTTGTGATGGAAAGACTCACCGATATTCAGTTTTCCCTGGTTGTCGCTGAAGCTCGCCTCAACTTTCTCTTCGCCAACCCCACGAATCACGAGAAGAGTATCGAGTTAATGAAGCGTTTCCTCGTGTGGCTTGCTGACGTAACAGGAAGTGAAGACCAACTGCTGGATTTGAAAGCCAGAGCAATGTACCTTGCAAAGGTCGCTGGCAAGCCCTCAACAATCTGGAATCCCTGTTCCATTACTCCGCTACGAGGCTTACAAAGATGTCGTGAAGAATGTCCAGGATGTCATCAAGACAGCTTCAGATAAGTTGACGAACTTTCAGAGCCAAATCAGAGCAAGAATAGCAGAGGAACGAGAGATCAAACGAGAACAAGCCCTGAACGAAAATATCTTCAAGTCTGGTAAATTGTTACAGGAATACATTTCCTTCCAAGCAGATTACCAAGAAAGCTTGGAAAGTATGTTTCAGAGCGTCTTCAAAGATAAAGAAGACGAAATGAACAATGTTGTTAAAGAAACAAAGAAGTTGGAATCAGGTTTAAACAAACAAAGGACAGTCGTAGATCAAACGGTCAAGGATTACCAAGGCGCTGTCGCAGACTGGAAGCAGCACGAAACGTTAAAAGCAGCCATGGACATCGCCTCTAGTCTCTTCTCCCTCGGTTTCGCCTTCGTGACTCCATCATCGTCCTTCACAGAACTCCAGTCACTTTGTAAAGCGGTGCAGAAAATTCAAAAGATGGCTGAAGTCTTCGATGCTGTCATTAACGTTTATAAGAGCTTCAAAAATCTGCCCAAAGATCCCCAAAAAGTTGTCAAAGCCTTGAAAGACTTGGGACCGGAAGGTTTGGTGACGTTATCCAAACTTGAATGGGATGAGATGCACGTTAACTTCAAAGCTGTTCTTTCCACCGGACCAGATATTTCAGCAAAGACAAAGCTTTCTGCTGTTTGAGATCCTCGTCCTTCGTGGCAAAGCGTTGTTGGAATCACAGAGTTCAATTCAGAAAATCGCAGCATATTTGTCTGCAGTTCAGCAACGAATAAAGCTTCATCAAGATCAGAAGAAGCGCCTGGACGAGTTGAAAATTAATCTTGATAAAAAACCTCAGAATCTTGATCTTGAAAAGATTGATTTGATTGGTCTTTCCGGTCAGTTGTTGTTCTTTCAACGTCAGATGCTGATGATATTGGCCTCCACTGTCGTCATACAAGACAGAGCTTTGCAATACAAGTATCTTCGTCAACCCACTCCGATCGGGTCCTTCACGATGATGGGTTTACAGTTGGCCATCTTGAGACAGTCGCAAAGCATCAACCAGGGTCTGACAGTTCAACCACTCCCTCAGAAACAAAAATACCCGATCATCTACGAGATTAATGGTGTTCGACCAGAAACCATCACAAACAACCATCGCTTCGCTTTTAACATCGATATCAACAAACGCGAGTTTGCATCATTCAACTACGTTCGTGTGGAAAGCGTGGTGGTCGAGATTGATGGCATAGCCTTCACCGATAGTGGAAAGTATTACACAGAGCTCGTGTTTGATGGTGATCCATTTTATGATCGAGGCTTCGATGGCGAAATGTTGACATTTCGAACGACATCTCGAATATTTACCGGGCTCCAAAAAGTCAACTCCTCAAGTCAGGATCACGAGTCAAGTGTACTCAAGGATTTCCAAGCGTACGAGTCGACAACCGGTCAAGATCCTTTTGATGAAAAGATTTCCAAAATCACCCCGTTCTCCAAGTGGTACGTCTCTTTGCCTCAAGTTCAATCTAATCAGAGAATAAAGTTTGGAGATCGTGTCAACGTACGCCTGATCTTCCATATTTACGCTCAATTGAAGGAAACTGAGAAGTCGGAGACATGCGTCGACGGGCCAGCACCGTCAGGTCCAACAGAATTTGTATCCAAAGACACAGTTCTCGCTATGATGAAGGACAAATCCATTTGTGAAGGATGGGATGTTGTTTTTTTCTATGACAGCTGAACAAGTCAACGAGCAGTTGAAAGCCCAGTACAAAGACAGAAAAGGAAATCCTAAGTTTCTACGAGAAACTGGGAAACATGAAGAGGAGGGGACCACAGACACCGGGGTAAAATACAAACAAACCTTTGAATTTAATTTCAATGCTCCTGAGCTGCAGTTTCTCCTGAACAATAAAAACAGCGCTGAAATCACTTTGCCCATTATTTCTGGTTATTGGACGTATAGCCTTCTGATAAATGAAAAGTGGGTGCCAGTTAACGACTACAAAGTCAAAGAAAGTGACGGTGCATCTGTCCTTGGAAATGTAGACCTTGCAATATTGTCTGGTTGTGTGTCCAGTTATCATAACGTGGTCGTGAAGCTGAAAGGTGGTAGTTTTCAACCGCAACGTTTTAAGGTTAGTGGTGTGCAGACTGTTGTTGCCATGGCCTTGAGTGAATATTTTTCCAAATTGAAAGATGGTTATAATGTATACAAATTTGGAACTCTCGATTTCAATGGAATATCCGTCCTAAAATCTCTAAAACCATCCAACTTCCTCTTCAATGTTTACCAAACTCCAAGCAACCGAAATCTGCTTCAGTTATTCATCGCAACAACAGGAAAACTGCAAAGTTCCGCCCACTGCAGTTTGCAGGAGCCAATTCCGTCAGATTATCAGTGTTCGCTGATCGTCAACACGAAGATTTTCTTCCAGGATGTCTTGCCTGCAAGTCTTGGAAACACAAAAGGTCTAATCCTGAAAAGCGATCCTCCGGTTTCCGATCCTAACAAAGACAAAACGTGGTCTTCTAAAGTGACAGCTGGGTCAGTGTCCTGTTCATTCCAGCAAACACTGGTGGCCAGCAACACCCTGGTGACACCAGTCCACAATGTCATCAAAAAAGAAGAATACGTGACTGTCGAAGGTGACAAAGTTGTTGTAGACCTCAAAGGTATGACGTTCAAACCTGGCGACGAAACATCAAGTTGGGATGTCAAGATGGCTTACAACATCACTAGGAGCTATCCTTTTCAATATGGAACCCGTTCTTGCACGTTGTCAAAGTCTAACCAAGGCGATTGGACTGACAATCAGTCAGGTTTGGATGTCAAGATCGCTTATGACATCAACAAGAACTGCTGTTTTCAATATGGAACCCGTTCCTCAAGTTTTGGTGGCCAATGGACTCCATTACACTGCAAAAACTACTCATTGCCAGTGACGGTCAACTTGAATACAAGCTTGCCACTTGATGTTACTGGTTCTGGACAGAATCAGATGGTTAGGATTCACACGACTTCAACAAAGGTCCAACTCGACGGTCACATTTCACCACCTGCTGGACTATGCAAAACCAGTGATCGAGAACTCCAAGATAAATACTTTAGCCAAATGAAGCAAGACGTTCCTCCGCAGTTGGTTCAGATTTTCAACAAAGACTTCACGTCAGTGTCCCTCTTCGCCTTGAAGAACCTGTTGTTCCCGGCCAAAAACCTGTTCGATATGAAGGAAGCGTGTGTACCTGGTGATATGGTGGTGTTTGGCAACTTTACAAAACCTGATATTCCAGGTTAGGCTCCAGAACAAGAATTCCACAACGTATTTCAGGACTTTTTACAATTTTGAAAAGTTCATTTTAAGCTGAAATTGACAATTTTGGTAATTATTTTGATCTTAGACATGGACGCCGGAACTTACGCAGGGCAGCCACGCCTTTATAATTTACCAGAAGGGGCAAGAGGGGGGAGCCCTTTGGCAATTACGAAACTTTTATGCTTATTACACGCCATGTACGTTTCTTACACTAACATTTTTGAAGACTCAATTTTGCACTAAATTACATCTCCTAAAGGTAGGATTGCATTGCAAGTTGCAAGAAAAATTGCACCGTTATAACATGGCCTTAAGTTCGACTGCTAATGTTTTTTAAACCCACTTTAGTATCCGTCATTTCCAAAGCAACTTTTCACAAATGCTGTATTTGCGTTTTCATTGTTTCGGCGTTCTTCGAAATAAATAGCATAAGAATTCACTTGAGAATATCACAGAGATTGCTTAGAATATATTAAAACTTATTTTTAAATCAAGTCAACGTACCACGTTTAATAGATTTTTTAGAAGTTATTATAGATTAATGTACTTCGATATTTTCGAACTTTAGTGAATTGTTTGGAACATTTCGAACATTTTTGATAATTTTGAACATTAATTCTAGAAGGACATATCCTATAGCTAGATTTTGTAGAACATTATATAGACGTATCACTTTATACTTTTTCATTATGGATTCATGTAGGATATATTATTTAGGCTTATTATAGTAGATTCCCAACATCGTTTAAAATTATACGTTTAAAACGTTCAGTAGAAGTAGATTGTTTTTTGATATGGAACTATATAATGAGCATTATAAGAAAATATGTCGAACTAATAAAACTCATTGTTTCATTTCAGCATTGCAAAACATTAATTTTTTCATTACAAGCGAGAAATTTTAACTCTCTACGCCGATATATCAGTATTATGAAAAGCTTTTTAAAAGTAAATGCAAATATCTTGAAGGACTGTTTTTAAAAACAACGTTGCTGAATTCTGCGGTATTTTGCAGCAAACATCGTTTTAGATAAATTGTTGTACAGTTGTGAAGAAAATTGATTACGACTGTAAGAAATGTTTTGCTCATAACAGCTTCAAAGCATAATCTTAGACTTAGTAATTATACTAAAAGTCTAAAACAACTATACCCGTATGAGATCAGGGATTATTTATCATTTATAGACCCGAGTACGAGGGGGATTCGGCAAAATATTACCCGAAGTGATGATATTGTCAGTAATATAACATTCAGTACAAACATCTATTTTTTACAAATTAGCAGTGGGCGGAATCGTAGCCTTTCCTGCAATCTGATTGGCTGTAGTAGCGGGCGGAATTTTACGATATCTGACCACGGTCCAGAATCCTATATTTTATGCTCGAACGAATTAAAGGGTATTTGTTTTGTTTTTCTAATGATTTATTCGCAAATTTTGCCCATTTTATTTTAAAATATATGGTCCGAATGATCACCACGATAAATTGAAGTGAATTTTACTAAATTAAACAAATGAGGTTTTGATTGTTTATGTTTTGTCGCCATTGCTGAGTCTGACTACACATGCAATGGTAATACGACCAAACGCCAGTTTTTGTAAAAATATAAATACGTTATTTACCGTTTTGGCCGGTCCGGATAGAAAACATTTCCCTTCAATCTCAGAAACATTTTTGAAACCTCGGGAAAATATTTTTCTATTCGGACCTCGCACCCGTAAATAAGATATATTTATCATGGCAAACGTCACTTCGGGTGAAGTGGAGCTCGGTGATTAGCTGAGAAGAATTTTCAGCGGTCCATTACTTTTCCGTAATGGACTTTCCCCTAATGGACCGCGTTACCGGCGATCCATTAAAAAAAATGAAAAACAGAGGAATTCTCTATGAAAAAGGCACAAATAAATGCTCAAGAGAAAATATAATCGCTTTTGAAATTAATAAGACGTCTCTAGGCAGTATGGGTAAACTGAATAATTCAATTTTTTTTTATCAAATGCGTACCAGGCTACTAATACGAATTCATGCATCTCTTGTTTGTTTTAAGTGCAAATACATGCCTTATGCCATATAATAAACTTTTTATTAACCTTGCTTGCTCGGTCTTTACCGAGAAATAACCAACCTCGATCTTTTTCTACAAACCTCGCTCTTCGAGCTCGGTCTGTACAAAAAGACCTCGGTCCGATATTTCTCGGTAAAGACCTCGCGTTCGGTTAACAAGAAGTTAGTATCACATATATAAAGTAACTATATACGTTATAACCTTGGTAAAAATATAATTGCAAGTATGAGTCGGTAAATACTGGAACCAAGCGTGAATAAATCGTATTTAAACATTGTTTCAACTTTTTGTGTTTTCTTTGTGTCTTTGTGTCTTCAACTTTTTGTTGGGAATACGGATCATTTCCTCATCAAAACTGACCATTTCTTGATTTCAAACAAACAACAATGTTCCCGCCATTTTTTAGCCTCGCGTGTGGTCTCGCGCGATGTTTGCGAATCATCTTTTACACATTAACAAATTACCGTTGCATCAAATACGGACATCTTATTGGATAATTTAAAACTGAACTCTAATACCTCTGTATAGCGATATTGCCTTGCTATTTAGAAAATAAGTTTAAAAATATGACGGTTGCACATTTTAAACAACTTTTGCCTGCATGCATTCTGTGCCAAACATGTTTTTTAAACTTACTCGAAAAAATCTTACTTGCGTTTGGACCCTGTATTTGTTCGCCAGGCTTGAGTAGAATTTACTTGAAAATCGGCAACTAAATTCTCCTGAAGATGTTTCGGCGTTTCCTCCGCAGTTGGTTCAGATTTTCAACAAAAACTTCACGTCAGTTTCCCTCTTCGCCCTGAAGAACCTGCTGTTCCTGGCCAAAAACCTGTTTGACATGAAAGAAGCGTTTGTACCTGGTGATGTTTGGCAACTTTACAAAACCCGATACCCAACCGGCAGGAATCTGGAAAAGTTGGGGGAAATTTTATCCAAGTGGCTTTTACACGTGTCCAGTTAGCCGAGATTCAATTTCCCGGTTTTTTGCCGGTTGGTAATTGTTTTTGGAAATTGGAAATTTCTACACCAAATATAACTTTTCAATAGCTTTAATTTGACACACAACCCAATGTCTAGCGTCAAGTATTCCGTCTCAAAACTCAGAAAAACTACTTTTGGCTTCAAGCTGAATAGGAATGTTTGTCAGGAGTTATCGTTCCAGTTGTATAGAGTTCACTGGTACCGACGGACGTCACGTTTAAGCGACCAATATGCCAAAACTGGGGCGTGTAGCAACACCAAAAAGTACACCCCTGTTAACATTGGCAACACGCCTAATCGCCTATATGACAATGTTGCTTAACTTGTTAACTGTAAAAACCATGACCAGCCGACAATTTAAGAAAGTAAAGTAAAAAGCAAATTCCGAACCAACAAATATATATATTTGTTATATATTGATGATAGTCAAATCAAAATCATCAAATCTTTCATGTCTTGGAATGGTTATCCTAATAATGTTATATACTCCACCCTAAATAAACTCAAAACTAAGTATTTTTCAAATTCCACTCCTGTTGTCAATACGGTTATTCATGAAGCGGATGATAATCTATTGCCCAAAATCTGGATCCGTATACCTTATCTCGGAAATCGGGGCGATTTTCTGCTTAAATCATGTCTCAATAAAATACAAAGATTTCTTTCCAAACCGGTGAAATTCGTCACTATTTACGACACTAAAAGGTTGTCTTATTTTGTTTCTAACAAAGACAAACTTCCTTCTTTAACTCGTAGCAATTTAGCATACGAAGTCGCTTGCCCTGGCTGCGGGAAAACCTATATTGGCATGACGCAAAGGTGCCTTTCTCATACGTTTGAAAGAGCATTCTACTAGGCTCTCTTCTAGTGCAGTAGGCCAACATTTCTCTGAGTGTGAGCACGCTCAATTCTTAGCCACACTACAAAACCAGTTCTCACTGCTCAACGATATACCATTATCCTTGAATAACCCTTCTCCTATTGAGAACTTCGTTTTCAATAACTATAGAATTCTACACATAACTAAATCGAATAACTATCATATTATCGCCTTTCTTGAAGCACTCTTAATCAAACACAACAAACCTTTCCTTAAAACTGGACTTAAAGCCAGCAAAGAACTACAACTGTTCACTTAATCTCTCTATATTTTAATTGTCGGGTCTTTCTTTCCTTAAATTAATCTATCTAACATATTGTTGTAAATATAGCATACATATGATATTTAGTTTTATTCACAACCTTATCATGTTTCGCTCTCCTTGGTTTACCGGCCTTCCGCCTACATGCTGCATGGATTGACACGTGCGCTCTCTCTCTGTGTTGTATATATATGCGTTGTAAAGTATTGTATTTCATTCTGTCTGAAGATGACTTTGTAATAAAGTCGAAAATTTACAGTCTCAATCTGTGTCTTGTTTGAATTATATTTTGATTCTCAAGATGTCTTGTTTGTTAACTGTTATAAGCAGAAGATATGCGCAGCATGACTTTACATAATCTTAAGGTCTGATTTACTTCTGAGGCCGGGAATGTAGTCTGGTATTGACCTGGCCTGGCTTTTGGTAAATGTGGCCTGGCTTTTGGTAAACGCTGCACATATACGTAAGTCAACAGACTATAAAACATCCATCAAAAGTCGAATTGGGGAGAACAAAATTGGGTCGTACCACTCGTATGAATAGGCGCTCCTTAAATACTTCTATTGATTCGGCAGCAAATAAATAGAAAAAATAATAAATATTATTGAGTATCAACATTTCTGTGATCATTTCCACTTAGAATTTCTATTTTTAAATTTGAATGATAAAATGGCGACGAAATACTGGCGAAATGTTTATCAAACTTTGGCAAATTTAAGACACACTCGTACGAACTTCATTGCCAACAATATATTTAGAACTAGGGTACCCATAGGGTAGGGAGTGCTGCCTGTGAGTAAGCCATGCAATGAAAACATTAAACTTTTAGAAGAACAGAAATCATAACCACCGTAAATTTTTTTTACGTTCAAGAAGAGATTGGAAATATAAAATATAGTACAAAGTGCTTAGCCTCAGCTTATTATCATTATTTCAGGAAAATGACAAAAACAATATTGTTCGGGAACAGAAATGTTCTACGAAACCTATCAATAAAGTGTTTATTATGCAACGGAGCCCCCAACAGAACTTAAATTTGTCAATTATGTTTTTAAATCGCTCAATATAGTTATTAAAACGTTATGAAAATGTTGTTTCTGTTAAGTGCAGTTCTTCCGTGTCAATCATCTTTTGCTGTAACGGATACGACGAATCCAATGAGATACAAAAACACACATGAAATAAACTTTTGATGATCTAGTGAGTGTCTTAACAAGACACAAAAACGAGGCGCAAATACAGCAACAAAACAGAAGAGTCAGCAACTGATGACAGATGACTGACAAAAATTCAAAAATCAATGCATTTAATTACTGATGCAACTAAGAACAAAGACTCGATTATATAACAATAGTTGAAGCCTCGCCTTCGGACCAAATATCAACCTGGAAAATATAAATGAACAGTTAATAAACACCGCGCGCTAAACAAACAAAACAGACGCAATTTTTAATGATATATTCAATGATCGCTCAAATAAATGCACGATCCCAGTATTTAAGTCATAATTCGGCATAAAAGGCTAAAAGCCCATAGTGAAGTATATCGTTTAAAAATATGAATAAAATATCGAATAAATAGGAACTCGACAGTAAAAAACTCACCCAAATACCTTATACCTCTAATACTTCGCAGTACTATAATATGTAGCCAAAACGTAGAATTACGTAAATTTCACCTTCTGTCTAAAATAACAACTTATAAAATATAAAAGAACAGTTAAATATGAATAAAACATTGAATAAATATGAACTTGATTACAAAAAACTCACCGAAATAGTTTTCCTTCTTCGAAATAAATTCGCCAAAGTTTACGCAGCCAACACGTGGAATGGTATAACCTGACACCAACTCCAACATGCAATGCGTCAAAAATTTTCACCGCAGGTGACAAGAGTATTATGTTTCGTTTATATCGAAAATCTACTGGCACCCGAATACGCTAATACAATGTTCCAAAGCACGTTTTCACCTTTATTCACAATATAAATTAACATACCATACACGTAGTATCACGCACCGCACCGCGCAAGGCAAAAATCGTAGCCCTCCCCAAAATACATGAAAGAATTTCACAAACGTGTAACAATAAGGTCGTCAACAATAAGGTCGTCAAATTGCTGTTCGCCTGCTAAAATACAAAAGAAATATCCTACATTGTGTTCAGGTGAATGTTAATTATTTCTCTCTTACGCTACATAACATATGCTCTCAGCGTGTCAACTATGGCCGGAACTTAAATTCAGCCACCCCCAAAATAAAATATGTTCCTCCATCCCTGCCACTGGTACCGTCATGCAATGCGCCAAAGACAAATTTTGCGCCCCCATTTCTAAATTAGGATCTGCTGCCTTGCTCGCTCGCTTCAGGCTCGCTCGCTGCGGCAGCAACAAGACGCCCATTCTGGCGGTTACTGCGTCGCGCCAATCGTTGCATGCAACTGTGCCCCATTTCCTGTCAATATTTATTCCTTTAGAAAAATGTTTCTTTCTTAGGTTTTCTAGTAAATAGAGCACTTCGTACAGAATATAGGGGTAAAACTGCATTATTGGTGCTAGGCATATGTAGCTAACGATATACGTGAATAAGGCTGAGTTTGGAATCATGTACTCTGGGCCGGAATCAGTTTGTACTGAAATTCAATAGGATTGGTCTGGCCGTTTTTACCCTTGAAAGGAAAGTGCAGTTTGATTGAAAAATGGCATAGAATGGCATACAAGGCTTTCATAGCATACAAGGCTTTCATGACATACAAGGCTTTCTTGATTCATGTGATCGTTGTCTGTAAACCCGTTTTAGTGTAGGTTTACCATGATCAGTGTGTGCTGGTGTATGCAGAGTGAGCATATTAAACAAGACAAGTCAAGAATCCAGCATTATGATTACCTGTACGTATTTTCTCGAACGACAAACGTCTAGATTTCCTGCGCTATCGGCCATGCACAGCGACTCGTGTACGTGTTATTTTATATGACGTGTATCGTGCATGCAGTTTCCTGCTTTTGGTTCGCACGACCCGAGTTCGAATCCCGGCGACAACAAACTTTTTCAATTTTTTGTTTCAGTAAAATATTTCTTTTGTGGGGGTTACTGGCTTAGATTACTATTTGAAGTGTGTTTAGCACGAAAATATTTCGATACGAAATCAAACGAGTTCAAAATACGAGTATCTTAGTTGGCCTGCGCGGCCAGGTAGACCGGGTCGAAAACGTAAAAAACATAAAAAAAAAACAAAAAAAAAACACCGACGGCAATTTAAGACTGCGTTCGCGCAGTGCGCGACGCAGTAATAACATGATAGACGACCAGTTAATATTAAACTACAAACTAAATAATAAAGTGTTCCTAAGAAATCACCACAAAATAAAACGATTTCTTGGGCAGCAAGCGCTGGAATCTTGCGTGTTGCAACATTTTAGAACTGTTGTGATGCAAACATACTTTAATAGCAAGGTATTTCTCAATATTTCTGCCATAATCCCAGGTAAATGTCGCTAAGAAGAAATCAGCCTTTGACTGAAGGTTTTGTTAAAACAAGAAACATGATACTAGGTCAAAATATTAAACGATTTCTGTTGTATTATAAATATATGTCCGCTCAATGGCAATGGAATAACATGTGGGTGAACATTTGCAAATAATAATAAATTTGTATAAAATTTACCATGATATTTACCATTCGCCAAAAGGCTTTCCTTCGTCAAACATTAAGGCCCGTTTACACTTGCAATTTTTGCAGCGATTTATTTTATGTGCGATTTTCTTCTTTTGATAGATGTGAATGAGTAATTTAGTTACCGAGTTTAAATAAGAGCTTTTATACATCAGAGCATTCGTAGCTAATTACTCGTTTACATCCATGAAAAGAAGAAAATCGCATATAAAATCGCAGCAAAAATTGCAAATGCGAAGATATGTGTTGTTAGAAACAAGACACAATATTCAAGATGATACTTTGAATCTATTTCAAAGTTATAATAAAGCCTGAAGTTCCCAATGTTCACAGCATTTAACAGAATATTTCTTTTCTAAAATTGTCGCTTGGTTCAGCAATGTCATTTTATTTACTAAAAGTGCATGCTTTTAAATTGAATAAATAAAATACCATTTGACTGTCATGTGAATATAAATCACATGAAAACATTATTTATTCATTGCGTATTTCATAAAACAGAGTTAAGGCTGCCTACATGATGCAATTTAAATACAATATATTCACATATTGTATATAACCCAATTACATGCAAATATATATTATATACATTTTATATCTACAAATAATTAGATAAAGAATTGCCCTAATAAATATCATTGATTCTAACTATAAAATTCCCATTTGAAATTGCTCTGATTTTCCACTGCTCTAAGATGTCACTAAATTCGACATAAAAGCTCGCGTTGCTATGGAAACTTCCTCATAGTGGCGTCACCATGACGTAACCGAAGCCGCCCCAAAATGACGAACTGATTTTGCCATCGTGAAGACATCAAGTGTTGAGAAAGGATTATTTTAATAATTTATGATGATGACGTCATCGTGAAATTGACAACGATGACGTCATAACATGACGTCACAATCTTCTTCATTCGGTCGTGGTCGAAACGAACGACTATGACCATTACAGAACTATAAGCAATAGAGAAGGTATATGAATGGTGGAGCAAAACACTATATCCTAAAATTCCTGTTCTGGCAACGCCTTCACCATACACCACTTCACATACATAAAACGGTTTAATATATATCAATCACCTGTTCCAATTGATTATCTTTATCAAAAACTGGACTTGTTGTAGGCGATGGTGAACAAAGATCTGTAACAAAATTAACTCAATCTTCAGACAAACATGGAAGATTATCCCCCATTGATTTGGTGTTACTACAGGAGGAAACATAAACTAAAGTAACTTTATTGATAATGAAGAGCTCAATCAGTTCTAAACTGTTCTTCCTTGAGGTCCAGTAAGGATTATCTCTTATTGATCCAGTGTTACAACAAAAGGAAACCTAGGCTAAACTCACTTTATTTATACTGGATAGCTCTATCAGTTCTAAACTGTTCTTCCTAGAGGTCCAGTAAGGATCATTTCTTATTGATCCAGTGTTACTACAGGAGGAAACCTAAACGTAACTAGGATGATCACAAAGGATCATCACTTTTTGATCCAGTGTTAAAGCACACAATCAAAGAATTTTCAAACTCACTGTTGTGTAGCGGAGCCCTGATTGGCTCTAATTTCCTGCCATTGCCAGGGAAACCGTTTAATGGGGTCGATGAACCTCTCCAAGCAATCGGTTTCAAAACGATTCCAGCGTCGCTATTCTCTCCATCGTCACTCGGAACAGTTACGTTTCGCTTTCTTCTTCTTTTTTCGTTTCTTCTTAGTTACTGCTTGGTTTTCACTCTCGTTTAGTTGATGAATATTTTCTGACAGAGGTTCTTCGGTTATATCTTCGGTATTCCATTCATTAACCTAATTACAAGACATATTATTAGTTTAGAACTGATAGAGCTATCCAATATAACTAAAGTTAGTTTAGTTAAAGCACAACTCACCACGTTTTGTGACTCAGGTTGTTCCACGTTTTCGTCAACATTTTCCACATTCTCTTCCTCAAATTCTATTTTTTTTGTTCTGTTTCCCTTCGTTTTCGAGAGATCCTTTACCCTTGGTAACACCTTAACAACAAGTTGTTTTCAAAAGTGTTACTTTTTTGGTAATCGACGAGTGTTTGAAATCGTATTTCAAGAAAAAAGCTTCAATTTTCTGAATCATTGTAAAAATTGAACTTACATTTCCAAAAACAACGGCTTCGTCATCAGAATCGACAGTCTCTTTATTTTTAGCGGCTTCCTTTTCTCGTTCGGCGCGTTCTCTGAAATATGAAATGAAAGCGTGATATAGCCGAAAGTCAACAGAATACATAGGCAGGGTAGTTATGGACATAGATATAGAAGAAAGGTGGAAAGGTGATGTAAAATCGGTATGATGTAGGGACATATGTACAAAATTTGATCGTGCGGGGATGGATATTTGGATACAACTAAAGGTGTATATATATATATAATTATTATTCCAAATCGTCCAGCTTTTTCTAGTTCATAAACACAGTTTAATAATTGAGCGGTGTTGTTTTTTTTATCAAGAAGCCCGAGTTTCATGCATTATATAAATATATATTAAATTGAAATTTGTCTATTAAAAACACTTAGCATCATCGGAAATGACGCGTGATATATTCGACTCATATTGAATTTGACACTGTCAGAATAAAAACGAATGTAGCTTGAAATATATATGTATATAGGTCAATAATAATAATATAATTTAATCATTTAACACTTGTATAGCCCTATTTACGATGACAGATCAATAGCGCTTAACACGTTATGTTCAATACGAAATCTTACAACTAGTACATGCAACATAAATTACAAATCTAAGATAAGAACAGAGTAGGTCTATACATTACTTCTATGTTCACTTCACTTCACTTCACTTCACTTCACTTCACTTCACTTCACTTCACTTCACTTCACTTCACTTCACTTCACTTCACTTTAGTGTTAATGTGTATTTTAAGGCGGTAATGCCGAGTATAGGTGAGCTAGGGTAATCAATTACGATTTTTTGGCAGTTCACTCGATGTAGGTAAATTTTAAAGGTTTTAATTTCGAGTGGAATCATACACAACATTAAAACAACGCATTCTGTTATTCAATGAATAAACTTTCTCCTTCGCAAAACGCCACAAAGGAAACTCCTAATTTCCACAGCGAAACACAAGCAATATCGTTTTGCGATAGTTTTTCAGTCGTATGAAATAGATGAGAGGGTTTATGGCGAAATTCAGACACAACAGTTTGTTTACAATGCATATATCCGTCAGATGACAAACTTTTCACTAACCTTTCTTCCCGATTTTTTCTAACCCTTTCCAAGCGCTCAGCCCTCGTCTTCTTCTCAGCCTCTTTCTAAATAAAAAACAAGCAATGTTCTATGAAAAACACATTCTTTCTGCCCCATAACAATTTACAGAAAACATAGTCTTAATCAAAAGCAAAATTTTTATTTTGTGCGAATTGTTAGACACTGATCTCTACTAAACACAGCAAAGATCAACTGGACCTGTCACTCACTAATGTCAAGTAGTATTTTTGCCCAAATGAATATAACAAATCTTACATTCTGATTGGTCAAATTTGACGTATTATGCTGTTATATTCACCTTCAGGCATATATAACAAAACCGAAATTTTAAAATGGCGGCTAGCCGTTTTGTGGACGTTTTTCACAAAGAGATAAGCGAACAAATGCAGTTCTTCTGTCAATTCACTTGTCCAAAAATACTAAATACACTGAATAACAACTCGCTGATCTCAAACCAAACGATATGTGGACAGCTCACTGATCTCACTGGCACGGAATAGGGTGGACTGATCTCAAAATCAGAACTGGATGAATGATGAACAAACTGTTGCGAGAAAACGCTGACACAAAATCGATCACAAATACACCTGAATAGATAACTGACTGATCTCAAATGTATGTTTGTAGGGTCACACGCTGATTTTGAAAGGATAGCTCGCTCACTGATCTCAAATGCAAACACTGATTTGCAACTGGCAATGAACAGGGTGAAACTGAACTAAAAATCCAATCTGGATGGATCAAATCAAAGATGGCGGATACTGAAGCCTTTCTTGTAGGTATGATCCAGGCCTCCACGCGGAAATTTGGTAGGTAAAATGGCGGCAATTATAATTTTACCTCTGAAATTTCCGCGCCAGTGGCCTGGATCATACCTACAAGAAAGACTTCATGTTCCGCCATCTTGGCTTCACTCTGAGGGAAAGTCAGAGAGTGAGCGTTCACTCACAAAAAGGCTGACACACACAAAATCAATTGCGATGGCAACTTCAGACCAACATACCTGAATCTCAACATCTTTCTCAACTCGCTCCTTCAAAGATGCAAAATCCTCATTCATAGTTTGTAATAACCACCGTAAACCTTAAAATTAGATATTAAAGCTTTCAAACATAACAGTTGCATGTGTATCATGTGTATCAAAATCCAACAACCGTATGTAAAGAAACAAGCCTTGGCCAGCCTCGTACCCAGGCGCTTTAATAGTAAAATCATGGTGAAAAATATAACATTGCATTCAGTTATTATATAGAGGTCAGTTGAAAGAAGGCGAGCGCGCGGTGGTGCTTGGGTTTGGCTATAACCATTCAAATAAATAGGATATATGTTGAAGGCCTTTATACAGCAAATGTACTCTGTATCTGTTTTGGATCTTTTTCCAAGTATTTTGTCAATTGCTTTGGCTATCCGATATCACCAAGAAGGAAGACAGTGTGAACCTGGCACATATTACCTAGACTTGTCCTAAACCTGGTCCAGGTCAAGCCTAGGCCTGAAGTATAAACGCGGCTTTAGAGCGTAAATTGTTGTAAATCACAGAGTGTGCAATTTTGGACTAGTTAGCGTAGCGGAAAATCAGACTTGTTTCAAGATTTTCAACATCCCCCACCTAACGATTTCCACTGTGCGCTGTCGTTCAGCCTCTTGCAGACGAGCAAGTTTTCTATGACAAGGTTGGGTGTACAGAAGAACAATTAAAATTTGTCATATAAAAACTTGTCATAGAAAACTAAGTCTTGCTCGTTTCATACAAAACTTGCTCGTCTGTAAGAGGCTTAAGTCGCCTACGGTAGTCAGTGAAACAATTTTCAGTTTTGGAATTAATCACCAATTAACCACCCCCAGGCAGACAATTGTGGTGCAAAGGCCGGCGCACACTAGAGCCATATGCCAGTTTCTCTTGTGTGCAGGCGACTTTTCCGGCGACTTTGGCCATTCGTGACACTTACGGCAAACAATCTAGCATTTAAAGGGTCTTAATTTCGAGTGGAATTATACACACTTCAAATTCAAGCCAGGAACAGTTGACGGAAAAATGAGTCAACTATGAGTCCTCCGGCAGGAATCAAACCTACGACCCTTTAAACCTCTAGGGTCTACCTGCATCGAGTGAAGTGCCAAATATCATAACTGATTTTCCCTCACCTATATTTGCGGCATTACCATCATATACACATTAACCACGCTTGCTCTTGTCAGCTACCTCTGTAGCTCAGTGGCAAGAGCATTGCACAGGCATCGCAAAAGCGTACAGTAGGTTCGATTCCTGCAGGAGGACCTATGGTTGACTCATTTTTCCATCAACTGTTCCTGGCTTGAATTTGAAGTGTGTATAATTCCACTGGAAATTAAGACCATTTAAACCTCTAGAATTTACCTGAATCGAGTGAAGTGCCAAAAATCATAACTGATTTACCCTCAAATATCTAGCATATTTGATAATTTCTGCCTCGTGTGCCAAAATCTTTCCGTGCGCGGCTAAATGAAAGCTATCTGCTTACGGATTGTCTTAACAGCGCATGCGTAGTATATGGTCTCAGCCACCAATTCATTTTGCACCGCCATCTTGAATGTTTACTTTTCTATACTACGCATGCGCTGTTAAGAAAATCCTTAAGCAGATAGCTTTCATTTTAAAATAGCCGCACACAGAAGGATTTCGGCACGCAAGGCAGAAATTATCAAACATGCTAGATATTTGCCGTAAGTGTTCCGAATGACCAAAGCCGCCCGCACACGAGAGAAACTGGCTTGCACGACAATGGCCACGAATGACTTTTTGCTAAGCACATAGCCCTAGTGTGCGGCGACCTTAAGGTCTACCGTTTAACCATTTACAATGACGTAACCAGCCTGACAATTTCGTCACGATATCCAAATTTCAAGTTTTTATATTCATATATATTTCACATTTATGTATCATGGTCTGCAGTGTTTTGTTCTACAAATTCTAAAAACAAACCTTTCTTTAGCTGACTGTCAATTTTTCGACCCTCATTGAGTAAAGCTGTGCACTGGAACTGAAAAAATATTTCAGTTAATTCATTTTACAATTATGATTTGGATATTAAGGCAGGAGACAGTTTCATAGAGTTATATTTCAGCATAAATTAATATCAATAAGAGATGATCCTTAATGTACCTCTAGGAAGAACAGTTTAGAACTGATAGATCTATCCAGTATAAATAAAGTTAGTTTAGTTTAAGTTTCCTCTTGAAGTAACACTTGATCAATAAGAGATGACCCTTACTGGACCTCTAGGAAGAACAGTTTAGAACTGACAGAGCTATCCAGTATAAAAAAAGTTAGTTCAGTTTAGGTTTCCTCCTGTAGTAACACTGGATCAATAAGAGATGATCCTTACTGGACCTCTAGGAAAAACAGTTTAGAACTGATAGATCTATGCAGTATAAATAAAGTTAGTTTAGTTTAAGTTTCCTCTTGAAGTGACATGTACTGGATCAATAAGAGATGAGCATTACTGGACCTAGCTAGCTCTACTAAAGGCCGGCGCACACTAGAGCTATGTGCTTAGCAAAAAGTCATTCGTGGCCATTGGCGTAAGGCAATTGCTCTCGTGTGCGGGCGACTTTTTTGACGACTTTGGTCATTCGTGCCACTTACGGCAAATATCTAACATGTTTGATAATTTCTGGCTCGCGCGCCAAAATTTTTCCGTGTGCGGCAAACTAAAAGCTATCTGCTTATGGATTGTCTTAGCAGCGCATGCGTAATATAAGAAAATAAACATCCAAGATGGCGAACAGATTGCAAAAACAAAATTATGGGTGAAAGTGAAGACGAAGAGGTGTTGTTATTTTTGTTGCTGTTGCGTCGACGGACTAGCCTAGAATTCCGCTTTATTAAACACCGTTGTCCAAGGGTTATTAATTATATTACCTGTTTGAGAAAGCTTACTATAGCTATTTCTGCAATAGCGCATTCCCGTTTCTCTAAAATCTGTAGAAATCACATCGTATAAACACCTGTATTCTGGCCAAAGATCAACCAGTTTTGTCTTTCAATATGGTCTCAGCCACCAAATTCGTTTTGCTTTGTTTACACCGCTATCTTGGATGTTTACTTTCGTATATTACGCATGCGCTGTTAAGACAATCAATAAGCAGATAGCTTTCAGTTTGCCGCACACGGAAAGATTTTGGCGCGCGAGGCAGAAATTATGCTAGATATTTGCCGTAAGTGGCACGAATGACCAAAGTCGCCTGAAAAGTCGCCCGCACACGAGAGCAACTGGCTTACGCCAATGGCCACGAATGACTTTTTGCTAAGCACATAGCTCTAGTGTGCGCCGGCCTTAAGGAAGAACAGTTTAGAACTGATAGAGCTATCCAGTATAAATAAAGTTAGTTTAGTTTAGGTTTCCTCCTGTATAGTAACACTGCATGGGTCAATAAAAGATGTTCCTCACTGGACCTCTAGGAAGAACAGTTTAGAACTGACAGAGCTATCCAGTATAAATAAAGTTAATTTAGTTTAGGTTTCTGTAATCAATAAGACATGAACAGTAGAATTTAGTTACTTTACTTACAACTTTATAACGACTTTCACATTTCTTTGCCAACTGCTCTAACTCAAATTCCATATCAATATCTTGTTCAGACATTGCTCCATCAATGTCTTGTTTATTTGCAAACCTGTACATTAAAACATAAAGGTATGTTTACATAATATATTATACTAACTCAGTATCGGATCAGGAATAGATTTACTGAGGGCCATGGGGCAGGCCTCCTGCCAGGGGCATACCCCTATATCCTAGCCAGCTGGAGGGATGAACTTTGAGTGTAAATTTGAGTATGAAGTAATTATTAGGGAATTATGAAAGGCAATTAATCAGCATCAAATTATAATTATTTCAGTCGGTAACTTAAGAGTTGGGAATTTCTAATGCATGTCTCTGATAATCCAAGCAGCACCATCTCATTTTCAAAATATTTTCAAACAAACATACCAAAAACAAACTATTAATACAGTAGGTACTCATACCCAACTGGGGGCTAGCTCTGCACACCCCTTGGCCTCACAGGGGATGGTCCACACCCCTGACAAAACCACCCCAGGTTTCTGACCGTGCTGGACAAACCACAGTTAATAGAATATACATGGTTTGGAGACCACATAAAACTACAGTACAACTCATTAACTATGTTGAGGTAGATTTAGGCAAAAAATTGTTCCTTTCTCATCACATGTCTATTGTATTTTGCACAGATAAACCAATAGCAATCTTATAATAAACATATTTTTCAAGTCAAGGTTCACGAGCTTTACAGCAAGATGAATGCCATTGGTAATTTTGGCTAAAATACAATAAATATATGTGACAAGAAGGAACCATTTTTTGTATATAAACCAGGGCAATATAACATGTTAATGAGTTGTATATTGTGCTTTTATTTAATCTCCAAACATGTATTATCTATTAACTGTGGACAAACCGACTATCATAGCCAAAGATTGCAAACTTCAGGTAAGGAACTAAGTCATTCAAAATGGATAACTTCTATACTCACACAACAAAAGGTTTCCCAGAGAGTCTTGAGTCTGATAATGCTTCACTTAAAACTGTTCTGGAATCTGCTATTCTCTCACGGTCACTTGCGTCTACAACATAAACAACGCCAAATATCTGAAAAAGAACACAATGCCATTTATTCAACAATTGTTGACCAAATTGAAATGACCTAGAATTGGACCGGAAAGAATACTAAAGCACTAAGAACCTCTGTGCTTGTATATGTGTATATGTACCTCCGCATAATAATCTTTCCATATTCCTCGGATACGAGGTCCACCACCAACATCATAAGCTGTCACTTTAAAACTCAATAACTTGAACTCCGCACTGGAAAAACCGATTGTTGGAACTGTTGACTCTTTGGGTTCTAAAGGCCAAAATGAATATATTTTGTTAACAACTATCTTGCATTAGACAGAGTAGCAAGCTAATGGGTTAAATAAGGTCACTGACAGATAGTTTTGTAAACTTATATTAACTGACAGCTAGTATACTCTCCCACTGATGAGTAAAATCATCTGGTATTAGACAGTGGAATAAAATACTAAAGTAGGCCACATCTGGGTGCATTGCAAACTAATGGGTTAAGAAGAAACACTAAAAGATAGTTTTGTTAATGCATTAACTGACAGTACTCTTCCACTGATGAGTAAAATCATCTGGCATTAGACAGAGTAAAATACTAAAATTGGCCATATCTGGGTGCAATTTGCTAGCTAATGGATTAACAAGAGACACTGACAGATAGTTGCATTAACTGACAGTACTCTTCCACTGATGAGTAAAATAATTTGACATTAGACAGAGTAAAATACTAATATACTGGTATCAATATCTGCCTATATTTTAAAACATGTCAAACTTTTCATCATACTATGATTCAAACTCTCATCAGTAAGAAGATATTAAATTCGTAAAAAGGCTCTAAATAATAATTTAATACCTCCTTTCAAATCATTGATAATAGTTGATTTACCAGCGTTATCAATTCCTAACATAAGAAGTTTGACATCTCTACAAAACAAAAATTTTAAAAAATAACTGTCACAATTAAATACCACCTAAAACTAGATAGATCGTTGTTAAAGAAGGTAAATCGTATTCAATCGGCTTTGATCGCCGAAAGAAAAAAATTTAATTCTCTAAACAAATAAACAAAACAAAACGAAGCAGTTTTGTATCAAAATTTGTCGCAAATCTATACACAATTGAAATTCGATTCTTTCATAAAATGATTTTCTGTCCTTTTAAGTCGAGTGTAACCGATCTGAATTATTCAGCAATCTACTTTGCCATGAAGCTGTTTTCACGCACAGCAAAATGAGTGAACAAGACCGGAAAGATATCCGAGATTTTGGCTTAAATCAGGGGCGAAGCTTTGACAAATGTTGCTCAAATACAATGTACAATGTAAATATAACACAATATACAAACCTCGAATCCCGCTTGGATATGCTAGAAAAACATTTGGAAATGTAATTGAACATACTTCGGTGTCTAGCACGGTATACAGTAGCCTTTCTTTAGTAAAATCATCGTCGATTTAACGCACTCTTGCTCGATAAACCAGGGTGAAAACACAAGAGATTTGCTTCAGTTCTCGACGTTGTGCTTGGAGCGTTGAATGTTCCCCCACCGGCCACCGGGTTCTTTTTGAATTTTGATTAGCTGCCATGGCAACCAGTGTTTCCACATCCAAATTTAAGAAATCCTTCTTTTGATCCCTAAAATTCCTTTTTTTCTGCAGAAATTCCTTGCAGGCACAGATAAAAATTATTGCGCATTTTTCGCGTTTTTAATACACTTTTGTTGACTTTTATTAGTGGATATATGCATTACACATATAACATTTAAAAAAGTTGCATTTATATAGTGCTATATAACTCAAAATAGAATATATATCGCAAAACGTTGACCCAAAAAACAGGTTCCACCTTAGTACCTTACATGCTCAAATTTTACAAATTAACTAAATAGTTCGTCCAAGTATTTCCTTTTTAGGCCTTTTGCTTCTGCATCAGAAGCACTGGATTTCATTTTAGAAATCAGTTCTAGTGCATCCTTCGTGGGAGTAAGGTTGGCTGCATTATATCTGCCATTCTTCATTGCCAACTTACACTGTAACAGAGAAACCAACGATGAAGACTTTAGGCGTGTCCGATCATCGGTCTTGATTCTCTTTAACAAACTGAACAGCCTCTCAACAGCTGCGTTCGAGAATGGAAATGAAGCCACTACTTCAACAAACTTTGTTAGATTTGGATATTTTGGCTCCCCTGACGACACCTTAGCATCTCTAACAATACGCCAGTATTCCTCCCATGTGAGGTCAGCGTTAAGCTTTCCTTCAAACACATGCTCTCTCCATTCCCCGTCAAGCTTCTTTGTATCTAATATGGTATCCAGATACGGTAATTTCTTAACAACATTAGCAAGCGAAGGAGGGGCTCGGGCTGCAGCTCTTTCGGGCAAAGTGCACTGGGCTACATCATGAATTTCAGCGTCTAAATCAAATCTTTGTTGGATCTGTTCTATACTTTCAATGAGAAAGTTCTTGCAATTGACCAAAAAGTTATGCAGGTCAACATCATCTATGCTTGTGTCTTCCTTTATTTCGTTTATGGTTGCAGTGGCTGCCACACCAAGGTAGATTTCATTCAAGGGAACATGGAAACTGACATTTTTTGGATCAATGTCCTTCGGGTTGGTTTGCTTGACATGACGGACCTCCATAAAATCAGCAGAAAGAGTCCTTATAAGTCCTTCTACTTCAACTTTGAGGCTTTGCAAAAGGGGCCTTTCACCTTGAAAAAGGCGATTGAAATCATTAAATCGCGAGAGTTGGAAACTTAAAAATTCAAGGTAAGCCAGGGTGTACTTGTTGTGGAGTAACTTCACAATGCGGTCAGTGGCGTGTGTCGGATCTTCACTAGTAACAAGAATAAAATAGTGTTGTAAAGCCACGTATTGTTCCAAAATGCGATTAACGCATGCCTCCAAGGAAAGCCAACGTGTTTGACCTGGTGATAGCAATTGGAGGGGGTCAACACTAAAAAACTGTTGGAACTGGCGGTAGGTATCTTGTCTTTTCGATGAGCGACTAAAATGCGAGAACACATCTCGACACAAATCTTCTAAGCCTTTCGGCAATTTAAGGGCTGCTTGAGATGATGCCAAATGGATCAAATGACATGAACACTTAACTGTGACCACATTTGGGTAATCTGTTTTCAAAAGTTGGGCAACAGAAGAATTGTCCGAACATAACATTTGTCGTATCTGAAGAGTAGCCAATTATATTGCTCATTGGAATATGGAGATCAGCGAATGATTGCTTTACTGCTGAGTAGACGCCTTTAGCTGTCCCATCTTCGACTTCAATCATGTCAAGCAAGAACTGCTTTGAATGGAAACCTTCCATATCGAAATAGGTGGCGAGAATTGCAAGCTGTTTAGCTGTACTCTTATCGGTTGTTTCATCGATAATGAAGCTGAACTTTTTAGAGCGCAAGGTAGATACTGCTTCCTTTAAATAATCAAATCCGAGGACCTGTCGTATCACATTCGTTGCCTTCTGCTTTCCGAGAGTAATATTCTTGAGAGTGTTATCAAGTGGGAAAAGTGATCTAAGTAATTCCAGCATATCATCAGACAGAGATATTGGTAAATTATGTTCAGCCAGGAATGCACATAACTTTATTTCCATTGAACTTATTTCCTCTCGATTTGCAGCTTTGGTGAAAAGGCTAGTGATTGTGCCTGTATTTGCAATAGTATTGCTCCGAGTCTGGTGCAAAGAGGTGGCTACGTGTCGCTTCAAAGCCGTCTTTGAGCACGACAAAAATTTATCACAAAACTTGCAGAAAGGCTGGGGAGTGTTATCTCTTCCAATTCTTTTGCACAGCCATACGTTGAATTGTTTGTCAGTCAACCAGCTGTCAACAAAAGCTTGAACTTGTTTTGGTCGTTTACGTTTGGTCGTTGAATGCAGGGCATCGCTGCTATTTCCTACTTCTTCCAAAGATGAATCGGAATCATCCATATTCATGACATGATTAAATCGTTTGTACTTACAGTGTCAGAGTGTCAGTGAAGTGGGCAGCGAAAGTGAGTGGACTTTGACCGACCCCCCAACACACTGAACTATATTGAACTATATGCAGTTTGCACACGGGAAAACACGGGAATAATCAGTAAGACCAAGTTAGAGTTACGTGTATTGTGCGTATTAGGATTGTGATTCGTGCTTTTGTTCCGAAAGCCGCTCATATTTACAAAAGCCAGTTTATGTTACGTTACTTTTTTACTATTTTACAAGATATTATTAGTATCCTTGCAATATCCCTAAAAAAGATAATTTTTCCTTGCAAATTCCTTGTGTTTTTCAATTCCTTGCATTTTTCCTTACAAAGGGCTAAAATTCCTTTTGCATGGAAAAATCCATGCAAGTGGAAACACTGATGGCAACCACTGAGCTTGGGGAGAAACTGGAGTAAGGCACGGCAGGTCACGTGCACTCTGCTATATAGAAATCTTGGATGGCTCATTTGTATATCATTTTCTCTATTTCTCTATTGTTGAACTATAAATAAAGTTAGTTCAGTAACTTTAGTTTAAGTTTTCACCTGTAGTAACACTGCATCAATAAGAGATGTTCCTTACTGGACCTCTAGGAAGAACAGTTTAGAACTGATAGAGCTATCCAGTATAAAAAGAGTGAGTTTAGTTTAGGTTTCCTCCTGTAGTAACACTGGATCAATAAGAGATGATCCTTACTGGACCTCTAGGAAGAACAGTTTAGAACTGATAGAGCTATCCAGTATAAATAAAGTGAGTTTAGTTTAGGTTTCCTCCTGTAGTAACACTGGATCAATAAGAGATGATCCTTACTGGACCTCTAGGAAGAACAGTTTAGAACTGATAGAGCTATCCAGTATAAATAAAGTTAGTTTAGTTTAGGTTTCCTCCTGTAGTAACACTGGATCAATAAGAGATGATCCTTACTGGACCTCTAGGAAGAACAGTTTAGAACTGATAGATCTATCCAGTATAAATAAAGTGAGTTTAGTTTAGGTTTCCTCCCAGTGGCGTAGCCAGCCTGACGATTTTGTCCCGCTATGTAAATTTCGAGTTATTATAATTATTCGTGCCTTTAGAAATCTATTGTTTTCACGGTCAGTGAACACCAAAATATTAGCATAGCGGGACAAATCGACAGGCTGGCTACGCTACTGTTTCCTCCTGTAGCAACACTGGGTCCAATAAGAGATGATCCTTACTAGACCTCTAGGAAGAACAGTTTAGAACTGATAGAGCTATCCAGTATAAATAAAGTTAGTTTAGTTTAGGTTTCCTCCTGTAGTAACACTGGATCAATAAGAGATGATCCTTACTGGACCTCTAGGAAGAACAGTTTAGAACTGATAGAGCTATCCAGTATAAATAAAGTTAGTTTAGTTTAGGTTTCCTCCTGTAGTAACACTGGATCAACAAGAGATGATCCTTACTGGACCTCTAGGAAGAACACTTTAGAACTGATAGAGCTATCCAGTATTATATAAAGTTAATTTAGTAACTTTAATTTAAGTTTTCACCTGTAGTAACACTGGATCAATAAGAGATTAGGAGAGAAGGATCTAGGACTCTGGATCGCGAGTGATCTAACCTGGTCGAAACATGTTTCAGAACGATGTGCCCGAGCTAACAAAATTCTCGGACTTGTAGAGCGATGTTCTGGAAAAAAAGCAACGTGAGGATCGCCGGAATCTGTATCTGTCCTTGGTCCGCTCAGTTTTTGGCTACTCAAGCCAGTTTTGGTCGCCTCAAACCGTTGTCCTCATCCAACGTGTGGAGTGGGTCCAAAAGAGGGCGACGAAGTACATTTTAAATCTTCCGTACATGTGCAGGGAGAACTATCAGGGACGACCAGCCAGTTTGGACCTCTTACCACTATCTCACTGGCATGAATACTTGGAGTCATATGAAGTATTGAAGTCATATCTCAAACCAAACGACCAGATCTCGCAGACTTCCTGCGGCAACCAAATCTCCTTTCGGCCAGCCAAATGGAAAACCACTACCTCTAACGCTCCTTCTTTATTCGTGTAACTAGAACCTGGAATTCCTTACCAACCACAATAAAATCTCCTGGTAATAATATTAAGCAATTCAAATCCGCTTTACTAAATTATTACCTGAGATCCCTGATTGAATGCTTCAATGAAGAAGATCCGAGGACATGGCAGACTATTTGTCTGAAGTGCAACACTATAGCCGTCTCTTACATTCTAAATTAACTTGTTGTTTTTTGACTCCTGTCATATTGTATATGTTAATTGTGTGTATTTTTGTTCAAAGGGCCCACAGTAATTGGTTTTCACTGTTGTGGTGTCCCTGCAATTCTTGTCCTTGTTTTGTTCAGACGCCTGTTCGACGTCCTGTCATTTCTATTGGCAAAGTTAAATAAATAAAGGGATAAATAATAAAATACTGGACCTATAAGAAGAACAGTTTAGAACTGATAGTGCTATCCAGTATAAATAAGGATAGTTTAGCTTAGGCTCCATCCATACGTACCCGGTTGTTTTTAAAAACGGAGGGTTTTTTATCCGTTTTGTCCTTGCGTCCAAACGTAACCGGCGTTTTCGGCAACAAAAGACGGAGGTCAGTTTCAAAAACGCTCTCCAGAGTGGAGATTTTCAAAAACGCCGGTTAGTTGTTTACGTGTGGACGGACGAAAACGGAGGATTTCGAATTCGATGACGTTTATAATCGGATCCAGTCTATAACAGGCCATTAACCGCGCGTTTTTTGTACCTCTTCAAGATGGTGAACTAAAATTGCTTGGCTGTTTTACTTTGGCCAATTTCATAATTTCAAGTCTAATAACATGTATTCAGCTTCATGCTACTCTGCTAAACCTCCACGGACAGTGTTTAAAAAAGCGAAAGAATATGATGAAATTGCTTCCCGTCTCGATCAGCAGCAAGATCACGACGATTTTGGTCATTTATTCATTTTAGTTCAAGAAAGAGCGCGCATAAAGTGAACCTAAAGCAAATAAGCGGAATTGTTTTTAAATTCCGCTAAATTAACATAGTTGTTATCTAGGCGCGCATAAATTATTGGAATTCGAGCCCTGCGATCGTTTGGAAGCGCTTATATTACTTGGACATGCGCATGTTCTACGCCTGGCGCTATCAAATTTCCTTCGTAATTTACTTCAAATTTAGTCAACCATGGGCAAAAAAGATTCCAATACGCTTCGTATGGACACGAATTTCTTAAAAACGGAGAAAAAAATATCCGTTTTTAAAAATATCCGGATACGTGTGGACAGGTTCTCAGTGTGTGTTCTACGTGTCGGTCATCGTGAACTGTTATCGTTTGTCACAGGGGCGCTGGAACCACGGGGGCAGCGGAGGAAGCTCCTCCCCCTGCTCTATGCTTACGGGGGCGAGCAGCGCAGGCCTGTGCCCTTTGCTACCATATAAAAGTATCATAAATTCAACATTATTTTTAATCATGATGCCTACTTTTCGCATAAAAACTAACCGGTAATATTATTGAAAATGCGTTCTCTCGTGGATTTGCAAGTTTTAATGTACTTGTAAATTTGAGTTTTCTCTTCGTGTAGTTGCTGAGGTAAAATGAACGTGCCCTTTTCTAAAACTCTGCTCCCGCGCCCTAAACTGCTTCCGGCGCCCTGTTCGTCCCATGCATGCTTGATTTCTTGCAATTGTTTCTGTGAGATTTCAGCAGCGTGTACAATGACAATGCATTTTTGTTTAGTCAGATCTGGCTCTCGAAGTAGCCTACTTCGCACTAATTTGTCGTCTCGAATTCCTACTACTAATTTGTTGCGAATTAGGTCATCTTGAAGGCTACCATAAGCACATTTCTTAGCTTCTCATTTTTTTGAAAACTGATCGGCGTTCATATTAATCCCACCGCTGCCACAATGTAGTTTGACTTGTAGTTTATTAAGTAAAGGATAATGACCTCCAAATACATGAGAACTAATATAGTGTCCCGAAAAAATCCCCCCCCCCCCATAGCATAGTTATTAGGTTGAGGCATTCAAATAAAACGTCTTGCTTTCAATTGGGTTTATCATAATATTAAGGCAATCAGATTCTAGATTGCGAGGCATTTTTTTGGGACACCCTGTATATGCATATACCTATCGTAAGATCATTAATCATATCAAATGTCAAAAATATGTTCAATAAACTTGAATATTTCAACTAATACAAAAGATTTGTTCAGCTAAACGGCTTTTGAGCAACCGACCCCCGAAGTGAAAATATGCTATTCTTACTAACAATTTGTTTCAGCCTCGTATTTGCTAATTTTATGTCCGTTTCGTATTGAAGATGTTACGCAAGGCTTTATTGTGTTTAGATATATATAGGCATATAAAAAGACATATAAAGACATTGTCATTCAATAGAAACCTGATCTCTCATAATGTGTAAAAATTTCACCTACAATATCCTGTTGAAGTTGGATTACGTTTTTTTTTATACACCCTGTGTATAGGTAAAAATCTATTCAATTTATTCATAACAATTCTTATCTCATTTGACATAAAATTCAGAACATGGCGTGCGCCTGGTTCGCGTATTAATATTGCTATGACTAATTGTCGACACAGATCGGACGCGATTTGGCAACGCAACGCTAATTTTCAGTTTTCACAAGCACATAAATTATTTCTCGAGGCAAAAGTTGGAATCTATGGACGCCAGAGTAGTCAAAATGTATTCTCGTTAAGTAATCTACAAGTATATAATAATAGTTTAAATTTTATTAGCTTTTGGAAAATGAAAAACTTTTAAAAATCGCAGGGTTGCCAAATGAAAATCGCGTCCGGTATGTTTGGACCTTAAAACGAGATAAATGTGATATTTTACTTTGAAATTTGGTTATTACAGCGCAGATTAGGCTTTCTATAGCAAACTCCTAAAATATTCATTTCGGCCGTTAATCAGGTCCATTATTATCTGATATTCATAAGCATTATAGTTCAACTGGACATTACGTTATAAATCCCATATCTCTCACATGCAGGCTCAATCCAAATATATTTAGCACTGTTAAATCATCAGCTACAAATTTGTTGTAGCAGACGCTTTCAATTTTCCCGCAAATCATTTTAATCGAAACTTTGAAACAGTCAGAGCTCTTGTGTTGAATATTAAGGGGTGTTTGTAAAAAAATTTTTAGTAGCTTTTAATAAGATGGTTAGATGCCGTTTAGTGAAATAGTTATATAAACTGACATTTTAGACAGGGGAATTAGGCGTCACCTAAATTGCATGTATCTATCAGGCAACAAATCTAGAGTTAAAACCTTTTCAGAACTCGTGTCTAGCAGTGTTCCTTTGGCAACAGGGATTGATTACCAACTGTAATTGGCGGTAAAAAAGACCAAAAACAAGGAAAGACTTTGATGGATGCTTGATCGATGATTAGAATTTCATGCCATAAACAAAACAGTTTGACATGCATACGATCTTCGATCAAATTATCAATCTTTTGAAATTCCCGAACTAAGGCCAGTTTCAGACATCGAACGTTTCATGTGCTAAATCGAATGCAAATGAACTTCAACAAAGCCTTTAGTTCATTTGCATTAGGTTCGGTGCATGAAAAGTTCGACGTCTGCCGAAAACTGGCCTAATGCATTATAGTCAATTTATATTGATTATTGTAGTATAGCCTCAGTTTATATTACCAATTAAAACCCCGTTGTGGGTTTTTATTACAATTGTATTCGTTGACTACATATGGAATATAAGCTTATTGATTAAAGAAAATGAGGCGCCGCTTCCATGCAGAAGAGGAATAATTGTTGTTATTATACGACAGGTGAAAACTGCTCGTAAGTTTCTTTCTAAACTTGTTGTTAATATCTTTAATTTATCATTTTTGTTTTGCCCGTTTAGTTAGTAGCCCAAAAGTTCTCCATTAGTGAAACGTGAGGATAGCTAGGGTGCCATTCAGGGGGCCCACCGTTATACAATAGCCCACTCTGAGTAATATCAAGCATGCAACCAGATTAATGGACTTATATTAATTTTCTGTTTTGCAATTTAAATACTCCACTTGTACACAGGACACTTCGCAAGGCCAGAATGCGTATCATCTGCATAGGGCTAAAATAACAAATACTATAAACCTGTGTTACCTGAGTTTGATAATATTTATAAAATCTAAAAGCACGTCTTTTCCTCTCATCGCAAAATCCAGCAACGCGCAAGCTCGCTGCGAGTGTTTGCATCTAATTGAAATAAACTGTCAAGCATTGTGATTGGACGAAATTACACACAGCGAGCTTGCGAGTTGGTTTTTGCAATGAGTGGGTGAGATGATGTACGTGATCCCTTTTCGTTTTTGCAAAAAGCCCGTTTTTACTGCGTGAATTTGTAAATGATTTTTATATAATATATTAGAGTGAACATTCGTAAAAAGTAATAAGCGATCGCACTTTCTAGCGAGAAATTACTTTGCTTACCTATCACATCATTGCCTTCACCAAATTTAAGTTTCTCCCTTCTCTTCGCGCGAATAAATTTGCCTAGTGGAGAACGGCCTTCAACTCACATAAGATAAACTTTTATTCTCATTATTTAAATTAAAATTGCACTAAAAAATTGTCGTTGAAGGCAACAAGATTTCAGTTATTTCAAAGTAAATGGAATTAATGAGATGCATAATTCATGTAACAGTCAATTTCATCACAGTAACGATGGCTTTGTTGACAAATTTTCAATGTTTTAGTGCATTTTTATCCCAAATAAATTATTCGCCATTGGGCTGTCTATGGACAGATCATTCAAGATTAGTTGTGAAAACAGCTCAAAACGCGGATAAAGGAATGGATATCAAGGAGGTTCATGAAAAACGTTTAACCAGAAAATCGTTGCAGACTTTGGCGTATATAGTTAACACGGCTAAGGTGACGGTATATAGTTAACACACTAAAGTGATAAATAAAGTGATGATGATGATGACACAACAATTCATTAGCAGTTTGGCGTTTAAAGTAACTGCCAATCTCATACGGTCTCTATTAATGCCAAGCGCTGCATGTGCTCAACTCATGTAAAGCAAAATTGTTTTCACGTGATGTATATTGTAATATTTATTCGAGAAAAACCTAACAAAAATGACATTTATTAACGTTAGTATACCGATTTCAATTATACAAAGACAAAAGTAAAAATGTTGAAAACACAAAACATTAAGTCAACCGAGTTTCTTAAAATAACTCAGTTCACAAATTTACACTACAAATTGCATCAGGTAATTAAGCTTATTAAATTCAAATTTAATTCGGTTTCAATTTGTTCGGTCGAATTATCATGTTAACGAATGCCTGCACTGATGAGGCGGTTTGGCAGCGGTTTGTGACCATTCTGGTTGAAAGCAACACCTTTGTAAGCTTTGTTTGAGACAGCCGATGTGCGGAAGTAGGCAGAGGTTGTGTCACCACACCAGTGATTGCACTTTTTGTAACAGTTTTTGGTGAACCCGGAGACGTGCAGTCCCTTGTAGAACGTTGTGTCACATATCAACAATTGGAATTTGTACTGCGTTGTGGCTACACCTTGCGCCGTCCACAAGCCATAAGCATTTGCCTGCTTATCGTAATTTCCAGTGAATGTCACAGGTGGACCACTCTTTTTAAAGGCTGCTTTTTGCTTGGATTTCTCATCAACAAATATCGCTTCAGTGAACTGAAAATAGAAAGAAATTACTTTTACATTAACTATTTTATTAATTATTATTTAAATTCAAATATATTAATTACTTATGAAATTTTCATATCTGTTATACTTCCGCAGACCGCAGAACAGTATCACGTGCGCAAGTGTGCGCGAGGATGAATTTTGAAAACAAAGTTTTTGTGTAAAGAATATTACGTTTGGCAGTAAAATGCAGAGGAATTGACGAATTGTATGCAGAAGCGTAAACATTATCCGAAAAGAAGTTGGTAATCATGCGATGGCGAGTACAATTCGTGATTAATACGACCGGTGATTAATGGAACAACTTTACTCCTCTCGACCAATCAGCAACCAGAATTTTTAGTACGCTAATAATGAATTTTTACCGCAAAATGAGGAGGTATTTGAGCTTCGAAAAAGTGCCATTGGAGCAATAATTTACAAATACTTCTCATTTGACCACATTTTATTTCAAAGGTATGTCATAGGACAATTTCGACATGATACAATTCGACCGTTTTATTGGAGTAAAGTCAATTTACCGGTATGTTATTACAATCTGCACGATAGCCAAGGGCAGGTGTGGTGACAAGTTCAGTTTTGATATTAACATGACTGTCCGTCGTGTAACACATTGTCCATCCTCCACCAAACGAGGTCATATCACAGTATACTTGAAATGGTTTACCAGCGCCATCTCCGTCTGGATCAATCAAATATTCTCCATCTCCGACACTCAACCCTCTCTTTTTTATATCAAGACAACTCGTACCTTGAAAAATTGGTAAAAATTATTTTCTATAGTCTTAATTTTCTATGATCTATAGCCTTTATGGCATGACAGAATTATATATTAATTAGTGAATAGCGAGAAAAAATCGCCATGCTGCGATAGGTCTATATGCATGGCATACTTAATTTGGAAGTGATACCTGATTGAGGAGAGCAATTTCGTTTCTTAGAACGCCAGTACTTGCCATCGCAAAACTGCAGAGCAACTCGGTACGTTCCTTCTTGATTTTCTGAACATTTCTGGACTAAGGAAGATTGAAGAGTCTGCAAATACAAGAGAGACAGAGATATAGACACAGATATATATTAATGTAAGAATTGGAACTGCAAAATCTCTGTGAATACAAAATGGGGACACAAATAATTATATCAAACTTTCATATAATAATTATTCATTTTGAGCCTGATTTCTGTTCAGCAGCGCCTTCCTCTTGTAAGAAGCTTTCAATGAAAGATTATAGTTCTGATTTTAGTCCAATAAGTATCCAAATATTACTATATAGAAGTCACCGAAACAACAATATAGCAACATGTATCAGTTTTGCTAGTCATATAATTATAAACAATTTATACAATTGGTATATAGTTACTTCATAGTTATTTAGTTTATTTATACAACACAATTCCAAATTTTCTGCCATGTTTCATCTTTATCTCCAGTTTCTACGGATATTTCCAATTTTGACCATAATATAAGACTATAATATTCACTACATTCTTTTCGAGCAACACTGGTGATTTAACAATTATACTCCTTCCTGCCAATTGAAGCGCATTTAACATGACTTTCATTGTATCACGTTGTATTGACATTATATTCTGTCTCATTTAATTCATACTTTTCAAATGTCATATAATGTGGACTATAAAGGATAATCGTATCAGCAATGCATGGTATTCAGATGGTGGATCCAGCAATAGTGCACTAATTTGCATGAAACAAGAAAACTGCTAAAAATAACAACTTTGTTTTGTAATGCAAATTAGTGCACTAGCGCTGGATCCACCCCTGATGGTATTGGTATGGATTACCTCGTTTGGTGCTATAAATCTTACTAATAACATTCTAAAAATGTTACTAATAACATTCATGTTACTAATAACATTCACTTGTTATATATTGTTGGCACTAATTATATGTAAAAGGTCGTCACATGAATGTGTACGTTAATGTGTAAGTAAAGCCAGTTTTCCACTAGCGATATTTTTCACGCGAAGCGAATTTATTTGCGCTTTGTATTTGAACAATAGACCTAATCAGCTTCCATGCAAATTAGCCCATTTCAGATGTTGTGACCATGGAACAGCCAATAAAACTTAACCATTTCAGACCATGTGAGCTCTTTGCTTAAAGTCCCTAACCTGCTTGCCCCAAGCAATACAAGTACGCTTAGCGTACCTATTTTTATTCAGTGATATTCCACTCGTCTTGGTGAATAATTGTTAAATAATAATTATTTTGGCTAGTATAAAGAACGGTAAAAAGTTCATTGCCATGCATGAGAAACTTATATCCAGCTTTCGCGAATAGAAATATGAGAAACGAATTTCATCACGGGACAGATGGGTTCTCTTTATCGAAATTTGAATATAAAGGTCACACTTGAGCGGTGATTAACAGACCCGCGGTTTACTTACTTTAGATCTACCCTCAGCCCCATTTAAAGAAACCAGAGTTATACAAGCAAAGACACCAATCTTCAAGCAAATCATCTTTGTATAATATACAATATTGCCAACTCAAGGAGACTCTTCAGTTACCTAAAGCTGAAGTGGAAAAGTTTAAGTGTATGTTAATCTGCCCCATTATTTATAATCAGGGCCATAAATAGATGCTGCAATTGACCTTTCGCACAATAGACCAACTTTTGATTTAGGCAACGAAAAGAGAATTTCCCAAACCTGCATGCTAAACTTAGGGGCTGTTTACATGAGCCCTATATAGGGAGGGGTCCTACCAAGCGAGATGGTGCGTGCTACTATGAATCCATAGGGCTGAACTTTACAATACATTTCTGTTTCAACCAATAGCATAGCTTCGTTCTTTAGAAAGCATTATCCAATTGGGCGAAAGCTATCGAGCACTGCGACATGTCCCTCAGCAATTACACCATTTGACGGTTCCTTCGTTAATTTTCCAAAGCAATAACAGAGTACATTGTTGAAAAAACATTAGGAAAAGTTAAGATACTTTAAATGAAATTGTGAAAATAACAGTTTTGTGTTTTTTGCCAGCCATTTTTTTGGCGCCTATACGGGTTGCCCAGACTCGGCCCTAAACCTGGTGCTAGAATTTTACATGTAAACATGGAAGGGAAAACAGCGCTACAGGTTAATTGGGGTTATGTTATGATGTAAAGCCTTAAATAGTTGGGTACGTCTTCGCAAAACGACATACCAAGCCCGTTTCAGCCGTCGAACTTTTCATGTGGCGAATCAAGTGCAAAATGTAAACTGTTTCTGCTTCGGTGTATTCAGTATTGTTTAAATTACGAATAAATTTGAAAGTTGTTTTTATCCAGCGCTTGTGTATGTTAAAAAAGTTATTTTGCTCAATCTCATCGTATAGTGACTAATATAGCTAACTCGGCGCTGGACGCCTCGTCGATTATCAGCAAAATAACTGTTAAACATATAAATCTCAATTAATATACAAATATAAAATCCCTTGCAAATATCACTCTTACTGAAGGAGGTTTGAACCAAATGATGTTGCGTAGCCTGTTCCTGCCAGAGTCCAGCGGATTTGTAGCGGTAAACATGCACCACATGCAGCACCCCAGCGCGTTCACGTTTTCCTTTGTCGTCAATCTCTATATAGTAGCTGAATGCAACCAGTATATATAACATTTGTTTTCCAAACTTAAAGCGCCGTGGTACGATTCTGGCCTAGCGAGCTCGCGTGTTAATTTCGCGTTTAATTATTGCGGTGAGCTTTCTTAAAACGCCAAGACGAATGATACGCGCTGAATCTTCGTCGCTAGTGCATTAGCTTTGCTTTAATATTTATTGGTGATGTATTTTTTAGAATTTATACCTGCTTTTATCACGTTAGGAATAGAATAATTGTGATCCACCAAAGAGACGGTTTACATCAGCCCGGTTACCCGAGATTCAGCAAAGTGTGAGAAGACTCTGAGGTGTTGACTCAACAAACAAGCACATGCTATTGACAGCCAAATCATTAGTGCATGCTACCTATATATCAAGAAAACAAAGAAAACAAAAGTCCAAGGCAAAAAAAGGGAAGAAAACACAAGTTGAAAACAAACAAAACAAAGAGAACAAAAGTCCAATACAAGTAAAACAAAGAAAACAAAGAACTAGTGTGATGTTTCTTGGTCTCGCATATATGCAGCTATCTACCAGCCCTATGTCTGGTGATTACACGACTGCCAAGATCATGTTCTATGCTCATTTCAATACTTAAAGTCATATCCAGCTTCGTTCTCGGTTAAAACACCTAAATCACCAGTAACCTCCCTGCATTAAAATTCAGTAGATCGTGTTTGACCGTTCAGGTAATGTAAAAGATATTAAGTGTCTATATTTTAGTCATTTCATTTTTTAAAGTAGAATTATTTCTAATATAACATTTATAGTACGCGGCTACGCGCGTCAATGTACGCGTAATTTCCTAATTGATCAATCTGTTTATTTTTCATACAAAAATGGATCAAACTTTGAGCTTCTGAGTAAAATACTTTCGTGCTGTATGAAAAGAAAATAGAAAAAACTATTTCCTTCAAACTTATGGTGAAAATTGCGTATACTTAGTTCAGCTTATAAAACAATTAATCATGATTTCGAACTGTGTCTATCACATCTGACGTAAATGGGAGGAGCTAAACTGACACCTTGCGAAATTTCTTTATGATCCACGGGGTGTCCGAATATGAGATAAAGGTTTCATTTCGGTTTCCCGAAACCGAGTAACTCATAATATGCATGGGCATGCTAAAGTAAATATATATGTACAATTTTCTATTAATCCGCTCTGCAGTCTAATGTGTAGTAATTTAATTATTTGTCATTTACAAACCCCTTGAATACAGTTTGATGTATATATTGCTAAATATAAATATATTGAGAACTAAACTCTTTTACGCTTTACGGAACCTCGTAATATCGCTCTTCCTGTTTACTTCAATTTTAATTTCGAACAGCACGTAGTAGAGAAGGAAAGGCGCTAGAGCTAGTTATTCTGCATTCGACGGCTGAAAACTCTTTAAACTGACCCAGGCGTCGTACTTCTGCCTTGTAAATTCCGTCAATATAATAATTTGAATGGTTTTTCATTTTACAACAAGAAAACAAAGAAAACAAAAGTCCAAAACAAAGGAAACAAAGAGCCATTGTGACAGAGTTTGGAGTGGCCTCTAAAGTTCACAAATCTAGCAACCCTGCATTGAACAAAGATTTATTATATTTGGTCATGAAATTGGGAACAAATATCAACCTAGACCGGAAAAATATCGCCCACAAATACTCTTTCAATTGTTTGTTTTTTCGTTGTGCATAATTATACAGGGGTTGGACAAAAAAAAGTAGCCCCCGACGAAATGTTGCACACTTATACCATTTCACTATAAATGAAGGTAGAGCCATGCAATAAATGTTTTGTGTTTGCGCGTATTTCTTTTCTTTCACGAACCTGCAGTTCAAATAAATTGTGATTATAAACTCCACATGAAGAGAATAAAATTCATTTGTACCACTGATATGGATGGTATGAAATTGTTTGTCAAATAAGTGTCTGTTTAATTTTAGTAATATATAATATGGCTAATTTATGAAATTTGCTTCAGGTCCGGAATTGTGCCTTATATGACCCCAAAAGACACAATACAGCCCATCTGAATTGCCGATTTTTATGGTCATGGAAATGTACCAAAAAACACCCCTCTGTAAAAACGTATACGCTTTACTTATACCTTAAATCTACGACATACGTACAATTAATTACCCTTTAAACCATATACACCTATGGGCTATGCATGTTTGAACGCAAATGTTGTGTCCCAGACCGACAGTGTTTCTATATCAAGCATTGTTTTCGGCGACCGGCCATGTTATAAAAAATTACTACCACGAATCCCCGGATCAGACAAAATCTTAAATCCCAATTTTTAGGGAATTATATTGGTATGTTGTACAATTTAATGGTGCATGAAACAGCTTGGTAATGATTAGTACTTAATCAATGAACAGAAACGTCAAGAAAGACATATTGTAATGATGTAGAACGCAAGTGAAATTAAATTGAGAGACCACGATAGAAGAATAAAACTTCTGCGTGAGGAGGAGGAGCTCCCATACCAATTGGTGTCTGACAGACTGGCAGGCGCCAGAGATTTGTGTAATGGCATGCATGCCCACAATATTCTTGAACAGTCTATTACACATGCGGTCAATCGTGCGTTTGAATAGATGGGAGAATACACAATATAATTTCTTGTATTTTCATATCTAAGCACACTTGTCTATAATATATAACATTTGTTTCCCAAACCTAAAGCGCCGGGGTACGATGCAGGTCTAGCGGGCTCGCGTGTTAATTTTGCGTTTAATTATTGTGGTGAGCTTTGAAATTCTTAAAACGCCAAGACGAATGATTCGTGCTGAATCTTCGTCACTAGTGCATTGGCTTTGCTTTAAATTTTATTGGTGATGTATATTTTTTAGAACTGATACCTGCTTTTTCACGTAAGGAATAGTAATTGTGATCCACCGAGATTTAACGAAGTGTGAGTGGATTCTGAGGTGTTGACTCAACAAACAAGCACATGCTATTGACGGGAAAATCATTAGTGCTATAATTATATCAAGAAAACAAAGAAAAAAAGTCCAAGACAAAGAAAGCAGAAAAAAAACGTATATATATATATATATATATATATATATATAATATATATATATATATATATATATATATATACACCCGTTTGCAAAAACGTTGGCCGCAGATAGATATATAGATAGATACTCGAAATCTAATTAGAATTGCATATGTTGTGTAATATGATTGAAATCCCATGCAAATGTAATCATATGCAATTCTAATTAGACTTCGAGTATCTATCTATCTATCTATCTGCGGCCAACGTTTTTGCAAATGGGTGTATATATATATATATATATATATATATATATATATATATATATATATATATATATATATATATATATATATATATATGCACATGCATATATAAATGCATTGATACCACGAGATAAATGCATGTATATCACGAGGTATTTGCATGGATATCACGAGATAAATGCATAGATACCACGAGGTGAATGCATGGATATCACGAGGTTCATGAAAAACGTTTAACCTGAAAATCATTGCAGACTTTAGTGTATATAGTTAAAACACAATAGTTCGTTAGCAGTTTGGCGTTTAAAGTAACCGCCAATCTAATAAGGTCTCTAGTTAATCCCAAGCGCTATGCACAACTCTTGTGAAACAAAATTGTTTTCACGTGATGTTTTTCGAGAAAAACGGTCAGTTACTATACCGAATTTAATACAAAGACAAAAGTACAAAAAATGTTCAAAACACAAAACAAGTCAACTGTCGAGGTTCTTCAAATAACTCAGTTCACAAGTTTACACTACAAATTACATCACGTAATTAACTTATTAAATTCAAATTTAATTCGGTTTCAAATAGTCCGTCGATCGCAAATTATCATGTTAACGAATTCCTGCGCTGATGAGGCGGTTTGGCAACGGTTTGTGACCATTCTCGTTGAATGCAACACCGTTGCAACCTTGGCTTGAGAAACAACTGGTGCGGAAGTAGACAGGAGTTTTGTCACCACACCAGTAATAGCACCGTTTGTAGCAGTTTTTGGTGAACCCGGAGACGTGCAGTCCCTTGTAGAACGCTGAGTCACATATCAACATTTGGTATTTGTACTGCGTTGTGGCCACACCTTGCGCCGTCCACAAGCCATAAGCATTTGCCAGCTTATTGTAATTTCCATTGAATGTCACAGGTGAACCACTTTTTTTAAAAGCTGCTTTTTGTTTGGATTTTTCATCAACAAATATCACTTCAGTGAACTGAAAACAGAAAGAAATTGCTTTACATTAACTATATTTGAATTAATAAAATTAATTACCATTTAAATTTATATAATTTTATTACCTATAAATTTTATATGAAATTTTCATATCTGTTACACTCCCACAGACTGCAGAACAGTATCACGTGCGCAAGTGTGCGCGAGGATGAATTTTAAAAACAAAATTTCTGCGTAAAGAATATTACGTTTGGCAATAAAATGCAGAGGAATTGACGAATTGTATGCAGAAGCGTAAACATTATCGAAACAGAAGTTGTGCTACTAGTATAGCTATTGGTAACCATGCGATGGCGAGTACAATTCGTGATTGTACGAGTGATGTTCGAATAATGAAAAAACTCTAATCCTTTCGACCAATAAGCAACCAGAATTATTAGCCCGCTAATAATGATTTTTTTACCGCCAAATAGGAGGTATTTGAACTTCGAAAAATTGCTATTGGAGCAATAATGTATAAATACTCCTCATTTGTCGACATTTTACTTCAAAGGTATGTCCTAGGACAATTTCAACATGCATGATACAATTCGACCGATTTACTCGAGAAAAGTCAATTTACCGGTATGTTATTACAATCTGCACGATAGCCAAGAGCAGGTGTGGTGACAAGTTCAGTTTTGATATTAACATGACTGTCTGTCGTGTAACACATTGTCCATCCTCCACCAAACGAGGTCATATCACAGTATACTTGAAATGGTTTACCAGCGCCATCTCCGTCCGGGTCAATCAAATATTCTCCGTCTCCGCGACTCAAACCTCTCTTTTTTATATCAAGACAGCTCGTGCCTTGAAAAACAATTGGTGGAAATTATTTTTAGAGTCTTAATTTTTCATAATCTATAGCCTTAATTGCATGTCAGAAATTATTAAAATAGCGAGTAGCGGGAAAAATTGGGAGGCTGCGTTAGGCCTATATGACATATGCAAGAAATACCTGTTTCAGCTGTGTAATTTGGTTTCTTAAAAATCCAGTACTTGCCATCGCAAAACTGCAGAGCAACTCGGTATGTTCTTTCTTGATTTGCTGAACATTTCTCGACTAAGGATTGAAGTATCTGCAAATACAATAGAGACACGGACATAGACACAGATGTATATCAATGTAAGAATTGAATGATCTGCAAAAATCTCTGTGAATACAAAATCGAGAGACAAATATAGTTATATTAAACTTTCATATAATATTCATTTTGAGCCTGATTTCAACAGAGCTGCGCTTTCAATTTTGTATACGGAAATTTTTTTGGAAATCATCTCTCGTTTTCGGTGTCTACAAAATTTGTTACATCTCTTTTAGTTAAAAACGATGCCATGCATACTTGGAAAAGTTCTTTGCTTTTGTACGATCCATTGTTTTACATGCGGTTATATGTAGCTTATAAACGAGACCATATTATATGAATTTCTTTCACCCGAAGTAAGACTCTATTCTAACGTCTGCCCTGTTAACTTATCATTACTTCGAAAAATAATTTACTTTGCCGTCATTTCATTTGCATGAGCTGCAATAAAAATTTCATGCATGCACCTGCTGGCCTGTTGTGCAAAACTAGATTTTGAGTAGTTAAATCGTAGTTAATCCAAAATACATGACTTCTGACTGGCCAATTCTCCCAATAACTATTGTAAAAAGTCATAAATATACCTTTCTATATGCAACCGCTCTTGCACTTGATATTTTTGTTCTAAATACTGCAGTACAAGTTGCTGGCAACTACAGCTGTACACGCACATAGACTCAAATAATTACATATGAATCACTGATTATATTATAATAATTATTATTTAGCAAATATACAAAATGGTTCATTGAAAGTTCATATGGCCATGCATCAGATACATATAATTATGCAACCTTCGTTGATAGAAATATGAGAAACAAATTTCATCACGGGACCGATGGCTTTGCCATATTGCATGAAATTGAGTATTATGAAAGCCAACAGACTCGCGGCGGTTTACTTACTTCACATCCACCTTCAGCCTCATTTAACAAAACCTGAATCAGTATACAAGCAAAGACACCAATCTTCAAACAATTCATGTTTGTACTGAATAAACAATGTAGCCAATGCAAGTAAGATTCTTCAGTCACCAAAAGCTGAAGTGGAAAAGTTATTTAAGTGCATGTTAATCTGCCTCGCTCAGTATGGCTATGCGCTAGTGGTCCGTAGCTCACAAAGTGAATATATTTGAATGTTAAAATTAGTATTGCCTTTTCAAGACACCCTCAAGAATTGTTCGCTCTGATAAGTTGTGTATTCTTTTCTCTAAAATTCTTACGTTATCTTTCATCATATTATGCCCCGTGTGCTTTCTGCATGATCTTTACTTACAGATTGGATTTTCGGTATAACACCTGGTTTTGTGTTCTGTCCGACGGGATTTTCTTGATCCTTTGCTCTCGCCAACATATTTAAATGCACAGCCCGGGCATTTGAACTTATAAACAATACCTTTTATTTCTTCAGACTTTTGACACTGTTCTATATAGCACTGGCTGACCGGCGTAGAAGAGTCGTTCGATGTAGTATCTCCATATCTAAACCTGTTTGTGTTTACCACATTTGGTTTTTACACCACCTGCATGTCCCACTATGTTGGTGGAATAGGATATGTTTATGATTCAGGCTCTTGCATACGTAAGAGTGCCATAGAGCAATTTCATGCCCATTTGAACTCGATTCATATAAAATTTAATATGTTATGTTATATTATATAATGACTTAAGTACAATAGCTTTGCAAAGAAATCAGTCTGGCATAAGAGGAATATACTAGAAGTACATGCATACAAAAGCAATTTTAATTGTATGAAGCCGTTCATAAAACGATCAGTCCGATTTTGTAAGTTTATATGTTATTTAATCATGCAATAAAATAATAGCTATGTTCGTTCAATCTGAATTGGATTACACCGGCCAACAGAAGTAATGGTTATACTGGCATATTTGAGCTGAAACTAGCTTGATTTCTGGGGAAATTATATTAAAGTAAACATACATTGCAACAACAATTTTCAGACGGAACATCACAAAGAGTCTAGACATCACTGACGACAACCAGTGTGAACAATTTAGCTCAGTATATTCGTAAACACATTACACACTCTTGAACTTCTATAGTTTTAAAGTACGATGTGTTGTCTGAATCTCGAACAACATTTGGGTTCGCCACATTTCTAAATTGATATGAACTATAGTGTTTATGCACGCATGTTCAGAAGCTTTATAACTTGAAAAGACTGGCACACGCGCCGGAGTTAACGCCGAGGCAGCTAGGCGTCTTAACCCGCGGTCTATATGCAAAGGCAAAGATTTAACATCAGGATTCACGAAAGATTCTACAATTACGTTTCTGCACATTTTCATGTTTTGGTTCAAGATTAACGCGATAAATCTGCCCTATGCACGCATGTCTCTTGACGCTATTACACTGACATATCAAATTATGAAACCATGCAACCCAAAGTTTTAGTGAAACAGATCTAAACTTATTTTTTACCTCATCCTACCAGTAAACTTCTAAGGCTTATATAAGTGGGACAATTTGGGGCGGCACAAATATAGTTAAGCCAATATAAAAGTAGTTCCTAGAACTTTGACTTTGCAGAGATATTCTCCAGAAGACTCTAGAAGGAACTGTTTAAAGTTATTTGTACAATGTAAAAACTTACCCTTTTATAACTTCAGATTTTGTCAAATATTCTTTCTATCAATACACGCCAGTACAAAATGAGGAACTCTGTTGATCAGGCCTCTCTATATAATATCTATACTTATACACTTGTGCATGACGCAATTTCCTGTCGTGACCTCTATCAATTCAGTATATTTCCAGGTATTGTTTTCACCCATTTCCTTCAGTTGCTAGCTTAACAGGAATTTTTCTAAATATTATATATCTGTTGTGGTATTTTAACTCAAATAGCTAAGTCCTTTTAAAACAAATACATCAAGAGTAAAAAAAACGAACTTTGAGCAAGAGCATATAGCTTCGCTATTTTAATAATTATGAAGCAACCATTTGATTTTGCGATGAAAATTTTTATCGACTATCGGCTTCAGCTTTAAACCGGGTAATATGTTCAGTTGTAAGTTGTAACTGTAGTTATATGTTTCCCATAAGCAGATATTTTGAATTCCCAATCTTTTATAGCTATTTATGTCCGTTCTGTTAGACTCGTAAACTCTGAAACATGATTATCAATTATCCATACAACTGTATTTTTTTTGCTATATAACATCAATACGTTGTCTCACTTTCAAAGTTTCAGTAGCGAACAATGTATAGTTGGGGACCATGCAAAATTTATGTGTATACGGGGCCGGAGCAAAAGGGGACGGGGCACATACTTTTTTTTAGCTGCACAGAAGCGGGGCACAAAGAATTTTTATGTGTTTCAGGCTGGGCACAGCGGGGCACATACTTTTTTTTAGTTTACCTTACCCGGGTACTTTTATTCAAATAGTAACCCTTAACAGATGTTCACCAAAAATAAAATCTTCTCATATGAGTATGTAGACTACTACAAGTGAAAGGCCAGCACAAGGATTATTCTCTTTAGGAGAAGTTCAGACCCGCAGAGGTCGCAGTGTCAGACCTCCTGCATACTTTAGCGATTTCTTCTAATGTTGTATAAAAACGTAGCTATATTAAATTATGTGAAAAGTTCACTAGTCCACCTGTTTTCAACAAAAAGAATAAGCTTTCTTTGTGTACTGACGGTAGCGGGGCAGCAACTTTTTTAGTGAACTTCAGAGCGGGGCTTGAGATTTTTATACGACAACTCAAGCGGGGCTTGCATTTTTTTTAACATTTAGAATTGATTTGCTCCGGCCCCGTATACACATAAATTTTGCATGGTCCCTTGAAACAAACCTCCGAGAAGCTTTGCTGTTTATATTAACTGGTTTATATTACACATTTTTGCCGTACTTCAAAGACATAGCTAGTACAGTTCTACTATTGAAATTAGGGAGATTAAGATCTACTTCCACTACCAGTACCGATACGAAAATACATGACGTATTACAGTTTAGCAGCGCGGAAATTTTAAAGCGTTAAGATTGTGACTTCCGTAAGAAGTAAATAAACATGGCGGAGTATAGCGGCTATATTCACATCAAAAACTCTAATCACAATCCCTAAGTCTCGCCAAACAAAGCAAAAACATTATACAACTAAATCCTAAATAATATTATTAGAAAACTACTGCAGAAAATGACAATAATACAGTAAATATAATTCGGTACTTCGCCTACTTATCCACTTCCATTTTCAGCCCCAAAACCGTACTCGCGACTTCCAGTGTTGTCGCATTTTGGACGATTGTTACGTCTGCGCATGCGCGTGACTGATTATTGGTATCGGTACTCTTAGCGGAAGTCGATGTTAACCTCCCTATTAGGCATAGTCCTGCACAACCCCATTGTTCAACACAAATGATGTGCTATCAAATGATAGAACCACAAGAGCGGTTATCACACAAATTGCTAGTGAAAAAAAAAAGATTTTTAAAATTTTTGGCTGGCTCCAAAACCGAAGTTGGAAGTTGGAATTATGTTATTGACATTGTTTTAGGTATAAATGATATACATTTTAGGCGTATACATAAAAATTATTATAATTTATTTTCTTCAACCAAATATTTCCCTTCACAATTGTCTTAAGTCAAAGGTATAAGGTAAATTGTCAAAAGTATATCTATAAGGCTATATATATAAGGTTAAGGTAAATTGTCAAAAGTATATCTACGTACAGGACTTTTGTTGTGAAAGAAACCCGACACTTGGCCCGCCTCTTTCTATTATGACGCTCAATTGTGCGCTTTGGTATCAAAATAATTATATTTATAATACTGACATATTTGAGCTGAAACTAGCTTGATTTGTGCATATATTATATTAAAGTAAACATTCATTAGAACAATAATTATCAGACAGATCAAACATCACAAAGAGTCTAGATATCACTGATGCCAGCGAGAACCTTGCCAGTGATTTTTCCGTTAGTTGTTTAAAATTGAACATAATTCTATCTAATAATATAACCATATTATTTTAAATGAAATTGGATCAGTAATTGTTGACTGTTATGCCACAGGCAAACGGAACATGTCTCACAAATCAACGTCACGCGCATTGAAAACGTACGTATACTCTATATAATTATATACCAGGCCGAGCTTTTAAGAATTGGAAACAACAGTCTCCGCACTAAGAAATACCAACCCTTATAATTTAGGGAAATGCATGGTTGTCATGGATAGGAACACTTGAACAGCGGATGTTGCAGGCTGCTATTAATATTTTTCTGGATAGTCCTCAACCTTTTGTTCAACACAAAAAATACGAATAGAACCACAAGAGCGGTTATATCACAGAAATTGCTTGTGAAAGTGATTGAAAAAGTTGTTGTTTTGGGAGTTGTAATCGATTATTAGCATCGTTTTATGTGCATGCACATCAAAATCCAGCATGCATAAAACAAATAATCAGGCTTTCAACAACTCATTTGCATATATACGACTGTCTTCGTGGGGGATAATAATGACAAAAGAGAGAGAAAAAACACTATGAATCTATAATAAAAATTATACCCCTTATATATTGACCCTCCTCTCCTTTGTGGTTGTTGTTTTGAAGGAAATTTCCTTCAATTATGGAAAACTAAAAACAGTGCCATGCAATAATATCATGATTCCCACGATCCGTCGCCAGGCAACCAGAAACCACGTGATTGATTCTGACCAATCGCGCGAGTAGATTTAGGTTATTCAAAAGTGATAGCCTGCAACGAAGCTTGGATCTTCAATGCAGCAATCAATGAACTCAGATTGTATAGTAAAAGTGTTAGAGACTTTATGTTCGTGTTTTGTTTACAAATAAACGCACGCGCTGACCATACTCGACCTACGGCCTCGTGCAATAATGAAATTTCTCGTTCATTATATGGTCAGCGCGTGCGTTTATTTGTGAACAAAACACTCAAATAAAAATACTCAATCTTTTGAGTTCGACTATAGAAAGCGACTAAAGTAAATATTCCCGAATATTAAGTGGTTGCAGTTTTTTTATACATCCTGTATGTCTTCGAAGTAGAACAAACTAGTTCAAAAACTCTAGCGGTGTCCTTACAGAACTACAGTATCCAGTCAATATAGCGCCACTTTTAAGTGTTATCCATGGCAACAATGCATTTTCCAAAATAATTAAGGCAGGTATTTATTTCTACTAACAACAGTGCTGAGACGCAATAGTCTTACGAATTGGTGGCTGGTGCAAAAACAGTTTAAGAAAACTCCTCACGAAAACTCCTAACGAGTGATGTCTGCGTTTAGTAAGTATTTAAAGTACTAGTTTATCGTAACTTATAATATAAGAATAAAATACACCAGATGCACCAGACCATTGTTTATATTTTTTAAGGTATATTGATTTTGAACTGAAATTATTCTTATAACCAAATTTAGGCGAAATTGATTAGTGGCACAAAAATCTACATGTATTTCACGGTGCTCTGCAAAAAGAAGTCGACCAGTGATCACAACTTTTAATTTCTTTCATTATTTTAAAATTAACTTGGGTTAATAATTATTGACTCTTATGCACCAGGAAAGGGGAACACGCGCGTGTGTCTCAAATCAAACGTCGAAAATTAAAAAAATTTCAAAAATTGGAAACAAACACGATTTATAAAACAAAACCCTACATAGCTGCAGACATATTTTAGGCCATAGTTCAGAGCGAGATTGTGAATTCTCAAACACTGGAAGTGTTCAAGCTATATATAGTTATATTATGTAGAATAATAAGGCACAAATCAGTGCAATCATGTTTTCGCTGGCAGTAAGTGACAGTAATATCGAGCTCTTTCTAATGTTGTAACTTTTACCTGAAAATTATTGTCGTAATCCATAGTTCCTTTGATATAATGTATGCACAAATCAAGCTAGTTTCAGCCCAAATATGTCAGTATTTTGAAAAGTGAGGCGCACAATCACTCGCAACAATTTCTATCCCCCCCCCCCTGGTACGGAAGCGATTTTAGTTCTATTTTATAAAAAAACCTTACGTCGTTCAAGGGGAACTCTTAATACCAGGGTGGGGAAAAGATGCGAACTAGATATTTATTTCACATCGAATATTTCGATCGTAGAGTAAGAAGTTTTTATTTTAAAAATATGGTAAACTTTGGGATGCAATTAATCATTCGTCGACGTCGTCTGATCGTAGGAGACGTGTTCCAACATTCACCCTAAACTCGCATATATATAATAGGTACCTCAGGTACATATGTATGTGTTCATATATATTCATATATATTCTGCTATATATATCGACAGCCTAAACTTAAAAGATAATTTAACAAATTAACAAACCCCTATGGTGGGATATTCGCAGAATTTGTTGCATAATAATATATTAAGATTACTGATTACAGGCCTGTTTTATTTAGATGTCAGTGTGTTTATACTAAACTTAATATGGTTATTTTTATAATATTTTTCGTCAGATATTTATATCAACCCAGGACGCTTTCGTCCTGTCGTGCATGGGCCAGACATCGCTTTTGAGAAACCGGGATGACTTTGGGGAGGGGTTTTTTTCATATAAAACTCCATCCCACTTGAAATGGGACAATAATACGCTGACGTTGTATGATTTGATCAAAATTAGGCGTCATCGTTTGATCTGTTCTTGATCACATTTCTGCCCCTTATGATAAACATCCGAGGTATTTCCTAGTGTAAACATCCCGTAGCAAACAATAATAAGGACCTTAAGCTTGTACGACGGGAACACGACGACGTCGGTTACTAAATGCTATATAAATAATTAAAGACCAGGGGTCAGTTTTTTAAAAGTCTAGTTAACTTTTATCCTGCTCTTGTTAACTTTTAGCCCGGAAATTTTCCCCGTTTAATTTCCGGCAACGTATATTTCAGTCTAGGAGGAGGCTATAGTTAACTTTTAACTGTAAACTATAGTCAAGGAGAGAATTGGTAAATCAAAGTCCTGTATTCCAGAGTTGAACTACGATTTAAAATTTAGAACTTAGTTGAAAAGTTTTATTGCTACAACCGGCCTAAATCTCAGGATTTCAAGCCCTGTACACATCGTCTGCATTTTAGGACGCATGCAGCGAAAGCCACAATAAAAATAGGCTCCATTGAATTATCCACAAACATAAATCCAATGTTTTAAACGTCCTATACTTTATTACTACGATTGATAACATTATTGTACCATGCACAAGTCTTTATCCAAGCATTCATTTGAAGCAGGGATCCCTATTGTGAACGAGGATGAGAAAACGTCCCATCCTTTCCAAACGTTCCATCTCTCCTGCCACAGAAACCAGGCCTTACAACTTCCTAAAGTAACTCGTGTTATGATTTGTGCTCAACCAATTGCAACGGCAAAATAATTGGCCGTTTAGAATATTTTAATGTTGAGAACTGAGTCTACTAGTTAGACAAATGCTCTTAACTGCATGGCTGCCTGATGCTTTACTCCATAAACATATTGCATCATTGTCTAGAATATGCAACTGTCGTGTTCTTGCTATGCGGCTGGAGCTCTTGCGCACGCAGGTTTGATACGTGGACACGATTTTGGTGGTGGAAAGCTGGTACCAAGTGGCCTACGTCAGTTAACGACGTATTGGAAGATCAATTCGGCTCGTGCAATGCTTCGGACCACTGCTTTCAACGGTTACCAGCGTGGACCATAGAGAATGAAACTGAAATCCTCGCTGTGGATTCCAATGGGACGATCTATCAATGGAAATTTGAGCCTTCAAACCCAACAGCGCATGCGGTTTAGCGAGCACTTCATGACCACCAGGAAACCCCTGCCAACAAGGTAAAAAACTTTCAAGTTTTTAAAAAATCCTCTGATGTATTTCGGAAAAATTTGGGTGATGGGCATAATTTTACTGAATGTGAGAATGAACTATTTCATTCAGAAAAAGAGTACTATTTATGAATTCTAATAAACGTGGTTTGTACGCTGTAGAATATCGCTCCCTGCAGAGATTTGAATTGAACCATCACATCGGAATATCGTATTACATGCATCCATTTATTCTTACATAACATTGATTCATATAGATCGTTAACAACAAACCATGGAATCCTGAGACAAGCGAAGGTTTGCCTCCAAAAGCCGCACAGGATTCATTCATGTACAGGAAACAAAATGGAGTTAAATCTCTTCTGCTTGACGACGACAACTGCGATTGTTTGTCCACTCTTAGTTTTGGACATGGAATGTGTAATCAAGGTAATAAATGCATGTTTGGTTCAGGTAGCAATAAGTAAATATTGAAAAATGTATTAGATCAACATATGTTAGCAGCTATTATTAGGCAGTGTATATATCTAATCAGTGATTGTAATAAATGGAGACTCGCATAGGAGAAATAAATAAATTTTTTCATTCATTCACTTACATGCCGTATACAATATTTACCAGCATTAAAGCCCGCATCGCACATATGAACGTTGAATTTCACGACATAATATTAGTACGTACCTACTCCATATAGATATTATTGTCGTATGCCTGTCTATGCCACTCATCGTCCCACGTCTTTCAGGTCACAATTTTTTTTGCTCCATTCATTGCTTATTAGTTATTTTCTATTTTTTTATCCTTACAAAGTTTCTTGTATTACTTACCTCACAGCTCACAGTAAGAAATATAGCAATCATGGCGAGTTTGGAGCAGATGCCTTGTATGATTCAGGATGCCATGGACCTCGACAGTCCGTTGGTTTAGCCTTGTACTTCAGACAGCAAAAGCAACTTCAATTATCAACTTTAATTAATGGTGGAAATTGGAAAGCATTTTGGCGGTGGACTCCAGGTGCTGACTGGCCGACACGCGAAAAGGATGTACTACAACATAAATATGGGACATGCTCGAAGTACGACCATTACTGTTTTCAACGTTTGCCAAAATGGACGCATGAAGATGTCATTGAGCTTTTGGCCATTGATTCAAAAGGAACAGTCTATCTGTGGAAGTTTGATTCATCTAATCCTACAGCTCATGCAGCTTGGATGGCGTTACATGATCATATAACTACACCACAAAATCAGGTAATGTTTGTGTTCTGTGCTGACATAATCAAAGACCAATTGAAACAAGATATGATTCCAATCCACCCGAAGTTGTTTTTGCACTTTAAACTGTCACTCAAATGCTAATTTAGTACAGTGATTATCATGAGAAGATTTATTTCCTGACTATTAGAGGCCGGTAACCTAGCATGATCTTTATTCTAGGTTAAGAATTCGAAACCATGGAACCCAAAAGCGTTGGTCGGGAACTTACCAAACGAAGACCAAGACTCCCTTATGTATCGAGAAGTAAAGGAGCTGAGGTCATTTCTTTTAGACGACAACAATGATGATTACAATTCCAGCCTCAGCATGGGTCACGGCATGAATCAAGATAGTCGTATTGAAGGACTTGGTGTTGATTACCTTTACGATACTACAGGCGTACCAGACGTAAGAAAAGGGTTAACGCTGTACTTCAGAGCAAATCACAATGAAATTGATGAGAGATACGGTTCAGGATGGCGGCTATTTTGGTGGTTTTCCGCCGGTGCTACATGGCCAAAATGTAAATCATCAGAAGTCACTGACGTTTTAAGAGATCCTTATGGAACCTGCAAACCCAGGTGAATAATGCACCCTAAAATTTATTCTTCCTACATCCGTTTTGTTCAGCAGTTCATGAAAACAATTTTTATCTCCTTTTTAAAGTGATGCGTATTGTTTTGAACGACTACCTGCATGGGCTTATGAAGACAAGACTGAATTATTGGCTTCAGACAGCCTTGGAAATGTGTACAAATGGAATTTCAGTTCAGGTAGTCCGACCTCTCATGCCGCTTGGGAGGCGTTTCACAGTCACATTGATCAATCCAGTTGTTTTAAAAGGACACTCCGTGAATATAAACCAGGACTCGTTCATGTATCGTACTCAGGGACAAACGAAATCATTACTTCTTGATGATGATAATTGCGACTGTTTGTCGACGCTAAATATCGGCGGGTCTATGTGTGGTGGAACGAGTGGAAAAGGGCGGGAAAACGGTGTCGATAATCTATATGATCCCACGTGTGGTGTACCTAGATCTGAAAATGGACTTTACTTGTATTTTCGGACTGAAAACCAAATCTCTTTTACGGACTACGGCTTGGAATGGAAAGCGTTTTGGTGGTGGACTAGAGATGCACCATGGCCAAAGAAAGAAAAAGATGTCTTAGGATACGAATACGGACATTGCAAGGAAGATGACATTTATTGCTTTCAGCGGTTACCAAAATGGACGGTGGAAGATTCCACACATCTTTTAGCGCGGGATACCTCTGGTAATACCTACCTGTGGAAATTTAACTCCAACAATCCAACAGCCCACGCAGCATGGTTGGCACTTCATGATCATCGCGTTACTTTGGCAAATAAAATAAAAAATAATAAACCGTGGAATCCTCAAGTGAAGAAAGGGACAAAACCGAAGCAAGTCAGTACTCTTTTACCATTTCAGTAAAAAGGGCGGGTGAAAAACAAAAATCAAACTTTTAAGCTTGATTGTTCGACGAAAACTAAACTTACTCCTATGTATTCTTAAAGCAATTTTTTTATTCATTTCATTTTTTGTCATTCTATCCTTTTTCTTTCCTGCGAGGGGTAAGTTGTGTGTTTTAGGACAAATTAATACAGTATGCACGGAACAGAAAACAAATTTCCGTCGTGACGGTCGATATTAAAAACAGACGAATTACCACTTTTTACCGCAAGGCCAAATGAATGGTCCCTCCTAAATTACAAGCTCTCGGTCGATTTCTCGGATTACACATGACATCATAAACGACTATATTTTTAGCACGGAGCTTGCGTTCACATTCCCATTTCTATACAAAGCTAGATGTATTTCAATATAAAGAACTGGCCAAGGATTTCGTTCAATTTTTCAAGCATAGCAACCTCACCATCACCAGTCCTTTAATTGCAACTATACTGATGTGAACTTTGTGTAAAGATTGACTTCGAATCTCTTTACCACTGTCATTTGAATTCTATTTTAGAACCAGGACTCGTTTATGTACCGTGAGCAAGAAGGTGTAAAGTCAGTTATACTTGACGACGACAACTGCGATTGTCTGTCTACATTAAGCATGGGCCACGGAATGTGTGGTACGGGATTTAGTACGTCATACGGACCTGTGAAAAGGTTTGTTCATTTTCTAAATGTCTATATTATACGCTTAATGTATGCTATGAGGGAAATAGTGAGTTGTGTTTTCCAAAGAGTCTGAATGTTGAGACTCGAGGGAAAACAAAACTTAATATTTCCAGAGGGAGTGTACCGAGAAAGAGGAAGTGTTTTGTTTAAAATATATAACAACAAAAACATACATGTTACACAACAATTGCATTTCATAAAAACAATCTGTACAATCAACAAAGACTTCCGGAGAATGCTAGCTAGCGTTCAAGAGCGAGCATGGTAAAAGTGAACTTGAATATCAACGTCGAGACTCCACTCGAAATTAAGGCCAATTACACTCCAGAAATGGAACTTTCAAGTTCACCACACTAAAGGCAATGTCGCACTATGCAACTTTCCTGTCTTTCCTTGTAACTTGCAATGCAATTCTACGCCTGAGATCGCATCTAAAGTTGTCAAATACGAACATTTCTTACGATCTGCTGACTTTATCTGTTTTCTTAGCATTTCGAACACTCTTTACAAACTATACCATCCCTCAAAACTATAATTCCATTGCAAGTTGCAAGAAAAATTGCTGAGCGTAGCAACGCCTTACTTCAAATATTTCAGGTATGGTGTTGATGCCTTGTATGACCATTATTGCAACACTCCCCGGACTTCTGTTGGCTTGACACTCTATTTCGCAACATCTCGTTCCATGACCCTCTGCAAGCATGGTGGAAATTGGCTTGCATTCTGGTGGTGGTCAGCAAATGCCAAATGGCCGGCTGTTTCGATTGAGGATGACGTAATTGGACATCCGTACGGCAAATGTGGTCCACGTGATTTGTACTGCTTCGGCAGATTGCCGTCATGGGTACAAGAGGACACCACGGAGATGCTAGGAGTTGATTCGGCCGGAAATACGTACAAGTGGAGGTTTGACTCAACAAATCCAACCGCCCACGCCGCTTGGCAAGCCTTTCACAATCATGTTTTGACCCCTGCTGGAAAGGTAAAAAACAGAAAGCCATGGAAAGTCGACGTTTAATCCGGAACCGGTCCAAAAGCAAGTCATGCAGGATTCTTTTATGTACCGTGAACAGAACGGAGTGAAGTCTATCCTTCTTGATGATGATAATTGTGATTGTTTGACGAGCTTGAATATTGGTCATGGTATGTGTGGGGCGTCTCACTCCACCGGCAATGGCCCTGCAAATCAATACGGCGTCGATACTCTGTTCGATGGCGGATGTCAAGTGCCTCGACCGAATGTTGGCTTGACACTATATTTTCGCACTTATTAACTGTTTATGATCAATACAATCTCCGTATATCCTTCCGAAGACTTGACATATATGTAGCTTAGAGAACAACAGCTTAGAATAACCTGGTTTCATTTGGATTACGTTCTGTAAAAATTGGCACTTCGGTGCTGATATTCATAAAATTAAAGGGAATGTATGTTTGTAATTTGTGTAGACATTTGTCACAATAAGAAAATCATTGCCAGAAAATTAGTTTGCTTTTTGATCTATCGAACATCAAGTATTCGTTTCCTCTGAGATATTACGATCTCATTCCTCAATAGTAATACACAGTGGATGTTTTTAGTTTCTTCACCTTTCACCAAACCACAATTGTGTCGTCGAATTGGGAAATGAACTGCAGCGATGCTGAGTATTTGCACACTGATAGAAACCGAAATTATCCTCACCCTTTCCATCACAAGGATGACCTTGAAAAGACCTCCCGCAATTAGTATCTGAATGATATGAATTAACGTGAAATGAAACAACGTCGTTTTGTGTCACAAAAACATCACAGCGGGAACACGATACTCCATTTATATTAATACGTTTAACTTCGTGACATGAGCTATAAACACTTCCATTCGCGTATAGTATGGGTGTCCTAGTGTGAGTTGTTGAAAAATAATCGCCAAAGGAAAGACCTCTTTTATCAAAGTCACACGTGAAGCGCCATCTTAGATTTTTGTCTTGTCTTATTGTATGCATCATTGACCATGGAAGTCTGTAATCATCCCAGGAGGCATTAGCTTCGTTTCGCGGATGATCTTTGTAAAATGGCCATGATTTGTGGTGGCCGACGTTTTCTAGTTTATAGGACTGAACAAGTGTCCATGCCCGTATCCTAAAATAACATATAACAATATGTGGACGGTCATTGTAATCGAAGATCGTATATTTTCCATCTGGCCTATTTTTGTAACTTCGACATGACCTTGCTTTGGTTTGACAACGATCCCCAACGAAGCCATCGGTACATCGACAGACAGCGCGTTGATTGCTCGTTGGTGACGAAGAAAGCTCACACTTTCCGTCGTTCAAGCAATGGTTTGAGGTCTGGCAACAGTTAAATGGAATCGTCCCTTGACAATCTTCTGGTTGGACCTTGCATAAATTTAACACGGAAATATTCAATATAGAATTAATACATCAATGAACCAAGTAGTAAAAACTTGAGCAACCTTGGGCAACCTTGGGCAACCTTGGGCAACCTTGGGCAACCTTAGGCAACCTTGGGCAACCTTGGGCAACCTTGGGCAACCTTCGAAGGTTTTTGTTGAATTAAACATAAAACAGGTTTTTATAGGATGTGCAACGCTTTCAGCTCGAATGAACAATAATAGGAACTCTATAGTTATAACTAGTGGTTTGTTATGACGCAGTAACTATTTCCGATTTAGGACAGGTAAAGTGTTGCACAAACATGAATTATTTTCGCTTAGTTGGTTATGTGCATTCGTCGATGAAATATCGTAGTAAATTCGTAAAGTCTGGAATAAGCTTTTCGCAGCCTATCCAGCTGTTAGAACATTTTGGTTTGTGCATCTTTCGCCTCGACAAAGCGGGACTATTATGTAAGTTTATCCATTACAATTGTCTTTAGTTATTAGGAAATAGTAGTTTTGCGTAAGGTTATCTTCTTTGTAATTTTCATGTGCTACAAAACCTATATTTATTATATAAATAGCTGTAGAACCTCGTTGGAAATTAAAGAAGTCTTTCTTTTCATGAATTGTCAAAAATTATCTTTCCTGCTAGTGCAATTTAATGGGGTGTCAGCTAAATATAGCATTCTAGAAACTTCTGAAATTCTGAAATATACGGCCTCCCCAAAGTTGGAGTTTGGGCAAGAATAATTTACGAGATGATCACGTTAGTGAATGTTTCAATAATTTTTTAACTTCTTACAAAAATGTTGTAAATCAGTTGTAAACTGGTCTTCCTTCAGATGAGATACCCCCTTTCTCTAACAACAATTTTCCTCCGCGACTTCAACCTTTTTGGGAAAATGGTTTCTCGACCGCCACCTACCCCACCTTGATCCCTTGAAAGTAAAGCGTGCGGGTCAATAGCAAAGCCGATCGGAAATTTTTCTGGATCATTTAAATCCTAAGGCAGGTTGTAAGCTTCAACTTACGTGTATCCTTGTGTGAGCTTTGAAAACGAAATTTGTGCATTTCTCATTCTGTCGTATTCCTGAATGTGGAATCTGAGGTCTTGCAGTTCGAGAAAGTTGACAAAGCTCTCCGCACATTTGGAATCCCAAACATAAACAATCAGACAGACAGTGCTGCACGCATTCTCCCAGTGTTGACCGGTTAATATTTCGGTAGATAAATTCTGATGACATCTCTTCTTGGAAAGTGTGAAAATCAATTTGACCGCCAATTAGCAGAATTATAGAAAACAAAACATGAGCCAATAATATAACAACAGATTGTGGTACCCTAAAAAAGTGAAAGGTAAATTTTTATCACTCTCAACCAGAAATGCCAACGTTTCACCTCCATGGTACAGCGTTTAAAATTGAAATTGCTTTTTCTTGAAAATAGAAGTACCAGTAGCGTAGCCAGCCTGTCGATCTGTCCCGCTATGCTAATATTCTAGTGTTCACTGACTGTGAAAACAATAGATTTCTAAAGACATAAATAATTATAATAACTCGAAATTTACATCGCGGGAAAAAATCGTCAGGCTGGCTACGCCACTGAGAAGTACAAATAGGCATCGAAACGAAACAGGAAAGTGTGTAGGTATTAGAATTATAACTATCCATAATCTTAACAACACTTTAAGTTCCATCCATGCATTAACATGATCATATCACACTTCTCCCACAGTTAGTGAAGGTAAACTGAGCAACTTATGAAGGAACTTGAATGTTTTAATGCATATGTGTCCCTTATTTAAACATCTAAAGCATTTCCACATTTAAGCCTTTATTAAAGAAAGAAAATCACACAAAACGGTTATACTGAGCATTTTAAATTTATTTGTTCGAGGCTTCAAAATTTCCAATTTCTTACAAGTTGTGCAATTTAACCCGAAGTAAGCCAATAAAGTTAAATTTATATCTTGGTTAGAAATAGGATGCCAAGGTACTATAAAGTGCGGCAAAGTTTTCGATCAAGTATTGGATTTTAAGTATCCTTGTTATTAAAATTATTATCAGTCGCAATAGTACCAAAATTACGGAGCGTATGAGACTATGAGACTAAGAGACGACCCATTGTGTTTGAAATCAATTAAAAATATCCTCTTACCTTGTAAGTTTCGTCATAGTCGTGAAGATAGCTTTAAATCAAGAAGAATATACAATTCAATGAGATATTCCTCAATAAGATGATGCGATTCTAAGCTTTTCTTCCGATGTTTCATCTATCTACATTTATTGAGTCGGGAAAATTCTTACAAATATCACACCATCTTTAAAAAATCTACAGAAACTAGAAATTTATTTACAAATATTGAAAACGAGTAGTTACGAGGAATCTGGAACAAACCCAGTGTTGTGCTACGAAACAAACAAATTCGTTGTTTTCAATTATTAAAATTTTAAAAAATTATAGCAGGTGTAAATGATTAAGCTCTTTACAATTCAAATCATCCATAATTAATGATACAATGATTGTTCATAATTATTAGGATTAAGGAAATTTTATCAGTCCAATACAATAAGGAGCTAAGATGAATAGAATCTTCTCAAAAAATTTCTTTCAGATCCGATGCAAAAAGTTAACTATGCACGTAGACTACCGTAAGGAGCTATTCTCCCGTGTAGTCTTTGAGATATTCAGAGATTTTTAAGATGTTCGATTTAGTTTTTACATTGTTTCAAATGTCATCGTAACACGCAAAATTACGCGCGCATGCAAAAAAGTAAATGGGAAATCATGATGCTGCATGAAGTGGGAAAATAGACCGTCATAAAACATGAATAGATGCAAATACACTTCACAGCGTGGCCCAGTTTTAATTCCTCTTATAAAAATATATTGATGTATGCTCGTTTTCGGACACCAACAGTCCACACTTCCTGGCCTGGTAAAACCATTGAACTTTTATCGAGTCACGCAACTAGAACGTACGTCGACTCATACGAATTAGAGTTCACTGGGTATACCTCGATAACATGCAATTTTGAACTGTCTATATATTCAATTCATACGGTTATGTGCACAATGCAGTACTGCGCAGGACAAAGCTGGGAAAATAAAACCAAAATCAAGCAGAATGGAAACCGTTATGGTTGAAACTGGAACACAATGCTACACTGTATGAAGGCTAAACTTGAGAATGAGTTTTAATCATTGCTCCAGAAATAAAATTTGAAGTAAAAGATTCAGATAAAAACAGCGAGAGTAAATAAATGAATATGAAATTCAAGTATGTTATTTCACTGGCTGCTGTATTGAGATTAAAAGATTCAATTTTGTATAAATGGAGATATCAGACAAAAATTATAAATGACATTAACTGGCTACTATTTCCGAACAATTATTGTCCACAATGATGCAATTTCCTCTAAATTTAATTTTCACAACAGTCTCGGTGCTTTTATGAATTTTTAATTAAATTTATATGACAAGGCATTCATCTACATACTAATTATTGCTCAGTATTACGGCAAAAGTTATTATTTGAGAAAATTAATTCCCGTCGGAGAAAATTTTCGACTTGGGACAAAGTTTTACTAGACATGCAATTGCACGAAAATTTGAATAGAACAATTTCCGTAAGAAATCATGTTAGTAAGAAAATACTTGGCACAAAACCCATTCACCCCCAAATTTTCACCTTGATCCACGGATTTGATGAAGATCATTATCGCCTTGTAATAGGTAACGCAAACAATATATGTTTTATTAAATAATATACGAATATTGAATTATATCGGACCGCCGAAAAAGAAGGTGGACAGGCGTTCGGAAACTCTGTATGAAGTACGTGCTTACCATATCGCAGGCTCAAGAAAACAACGTGGTTGTAACGTTTTACTTCGAAAATTGAGTCGTGGTAAAAGAATTTGGACATTTTGAACGTTTTCTGATGGACATTCTTTGTTATTAGACTGTTTTCTGTATCGTTCTGTTGGCTTGAACTGAAGAAGATTTGACTGTGTTTGAACGGTAAAATAAGCATGATTTCACTGATTTATTTACGTCGTGAAAAGTGCCAAGTGACAGTCATAGTATTTTAATTTGTATTGTCTTATTTTCCTTGTTTATGTTCTTTGTAAGGTTAATATGTTTGTTTAGATATTTATGTCCTATTTTACTTTGTAATTTTATGAATATTTGTCCTTTTTAGCGTGAAAATAAAACCGTTCGTTATTCTGTGTGTACTTCATGTAACATTGCACATAATTGCAAAATATCGAAGGCGCTTGGGTTGGTCGTCAACTAAACATTGAAACGAGGCCTAACGCGTGAACATTTTGGTCCTTCGAGCCGGATGAGAGTATAACTAGACAGAACTGACAAAAGCTAAATAATTTTGGAACAATACAATGTCTGTAGCTGAAAATACAAGATCGCGAAAGGATAAAAGGTCTCAAAAGGATGAAACGGAGCATGAGGAGACAAGGCAAACCTCTCAAGCTGATCAGAACGTCGAGAAGGTAGATAATTCAAGAAATGTTAGGGAAGACCCATCAACCCCCCTCTCCGAAGTAATTAAAGGTATTCGCTTTGAGAGACGTGTTGCGATAGGTGTTATCAACAGATATATTGATGCGACCAACAAAATGATGGAAGAAAAACGTAGCCGAACTGCTATAAAGAGAAATCTACAAGACATCCAAAGTAGATTCAAAGAAGTAGTAGCCTACAATGACCAGCTCGAAAAGTATCTTGAAGGGGATGAAGAAATACTTGCAGACATGTATATCCTCACCGACTTAACAGTGGATGTAAACTGCATAACCGGAATGGTACAGGAACATTTAGAAGATCGAGCCGGTGAGACCTCGACACATACTGGTTCGGAGACTAGTTCGCAGCATGGTAGTCCACCCCCTGAACCCCAAGTGGAAGGCGATGATCAAGATAAAATTGACAAGCAGCAACTGAAAGACCTTGAAGCTGAACAGAAAAGAAAAGATGAAGCAGCCCATCTCTCGGAATTAGCCCACCAAAAAAGAACTGAAGCCGCTCAACTTGAAGCAGAAGCCGAGGAAGCTGAAAGGCAGTCAGAAGCGATTGGAGGTATGTGTGACCAGTCAAGGCCGAAACTGCCCGTAAACCTGCCTACACAACCGGCGATATGTGGTGAAGAAAAGGCTGCGCTTTATGTACAACACCTTGAAAAGGTCAAGACGCAGGGAGCCCAATCTGAGAATCCTAGTACAGAAGATTGGATTGTTGAATTCCGAAAGACACTGGAAGTTGATGTTCAATCAGTGAACCCTGGAAAGCTTCCTGTAAGAGCGGACGTGCCCATTTATTATGGTGATCCATTAAAATGGTTGTCATGGAGTGGTCTCTTCAAAGCGCTTGTACACAACACGAAGATGACCTCGGAGGCCAAGATGGGATTTCTTCACACGAAACTGTCTAAAGAATGTGACCAAGTGATCGCGGGTCTATTCCCAGATGACGAAGGATACGCCGAAGCCCTGATGCTGTTACGGGACAGATATGGGCATCCAACTACGCTACAAGCAGCTCATCTACAAGTACTAAAGTCACTACCCGTGGTTGATTCCAGAGGCTCAGACAATTCAGCACTTAGTTTCCAGTCCTTCGTTGATCAAGCGAGAAGTCACCTTTCTGTACTTAAACGATATAGTAAAGGAGAATCTCCATTCGTGTCATCTCTTATTTATGAACTGACTGATAAGTTACCACAGGAGGATGCCAAAGCCTGGCGGTCAAAAGTTGGTGAAGGTCAAGTGAAGATGACGCTAGAGTCATTTAGTACATGGTTGGGAGCAAGAGGAAGGTGCTATTGGAGTGCATTACCCCCACAAAATGCTCGAAGAAAAGAGAATCGGAACAACCGAAATCGCCCCAGGAGATCTCTATTTGGCCAGCAGGTTGCCAAGTGCTCGAAATGTGATGACAAACACAGGACGGAGAACTGTACTAAGTTTAAAGAGCTGTCAGCAGACAACCGTCTCAACCTTGTGAAAGAGAAGCGCCTTTGTTTTGGTTGCTTAGAAGAATCTCACATTTCTCGAAATTGCCCCAAAAAAAGGAATGCGGCATAGGGAACTGCAAAAAGAAACATCACCCGTTATTACATGAAGAAGAAAATGTACATGCAACCACCACGAAGACACCACAGTCCGGTGTAGCCTTTGGAGTTGTGGAAGTTTCCGTTGTTGGTGCTGGTGGAACTCAGGTGAAAGGAAACCTTTTGTTCGACGATGGTTCAGACACAACGCTGGTATCAGAATCTTTCATGAGGAAGCTGGGATTGCGGGGAAAGAAGACCACGCTCAACATTTCAGGTGTTGGAGGCAAAGAAAGCAAGAGAACATCTTCTCAAGTGACTCTCCGTGTTAAGACACCAGAGGGTGACGCTGAATATGTTAATCTCACGGCCTGGAGCCTTCCCAAGATCTGTCAGCCAGTTGGAACAGTTCCATGGCCTGATATAAAAGGAAAGTGGAAGCATCTGGAGAACATCAACCTAAAAGCCATTGGCGGTGAAATTGATATCCTGCTTGGCCTGGATCATGCTGATTTGTTGATACCGTTGGATGTAAAGATGGGGAAACCACGAGAACCCGTAGCAAAAAAGACAAGTTTCGGCTGGATGGCAGTTGGACTGGTCAGTAAGTCTCATGGTAACATCCACAACTATCATATTGCTCGGGCTGGGTCAGAATCACTAGATATTGCCTTTAAGCAGTTCTGGGACAGTGAGTCGTTCGGAACTGGGACAACAGATGCACCACACTACTCCAAGGATGAACAGCGGGCCTTGGATATATTGGACCGCGAGACTAAGAAGTTGGAGAACGGTCATGAGGTCCCATTGTTATGGAAAGAAAACGAGCCACAGCTTCAAAACAATCGAGAAGTTGTGCAAAAGAGACTGCAAGGCTTGCAACGGCGATTTGAGCGAGACCCACAGTATGAGAAGGACTATCGTAAAGCAGTAAGCAAGTATGTAGAAGACGGATATGCGCACAAAGTGGACAAAGAAGACAATCTTGGTGGACCGAACCAGTGGTATCTCCCCCACCACGGAGTGTATAAGAAATCATCCGCCGAGAGAAAGCTACGAGTAGTATTTGATGCCTCAGCTAAGTACAAAGGTAAATGTTTGAACGATGCTCTGCTACCAGGCCCAGTTTTACAGAACGAACTTCCGCAGGTTCTCACAAAGTTTCGAGAAGGTGATGTTGCGTTCGGAGCTGACATTGAGGCAATGTTTAGCCGAGTAAGATTGCAGAAACAAGACGCAAGATACCATCGCTTTCTGTGGAAGGAGGAAAACAGTGATGTTGTGGACACTTATCAGATGGACAGATTAGCATTTGGGGACACTTCGTCGCCATGTGAAGCAATTTACGTCACTCGCCGAGCTGCTAAAGATTTTGGCCAGGGACAAGAAGATGCTGTAAAGCTATCAACGAGAACTTGTATGTGGATGATTATCTTGACTCTGCAGAGACAACGGAACGAGCAATAGAGAGAGGACAGCAAGTAAAGGAAATCTTAGCGAAGGGTGATTTACATTTAAGGAAGTGGACTTCCAACGTCCCGGAAGTAGTATCTGAGCTCGGAGAAGAAAAGAAACAGGATGTCGACGCTGTGACCAATCTTGTCGAACATGAACCAGAAAAGAAAATTCTCGGGGTCAAATGGAACACTGAAACAGACGAACTTACATTCGCAGTTGCACCTGTTGAAGATGTAACCTACACACGACGAGGACTCCTCAGTAAGTTAGCCGGTGTATTTGACCCCCTTGGGTTAGCTTCGCCATTCATCATCAAGGCAAAGATCCTAACACAACAGTTGTGTCTACTCGGCCTCGATTGGGATGACCCCATTCCTAATTCCCACCTGACCAAATGGAAAACTTGGTTGCAAAGACTGCCGGAGCTAGAGCGAGTGAGTGTACCACGATGCATACAACCTAAGAAGAAAAACGTGATTGAATCAGAGCTTCATACGTTTTGTGATGCCTCGGAGGAAGCCTTTGCAACCGTGGTCTACTTGAGAAGCATTTACGACGATGACGACATACGGTGCTCCTTCCTGATGGCCAAAACAAAAGTAGCTCCAAAGAAAGCTTTGAGTGTAGCAAGACTTGAATTGCAAGCTGCTCTTCTAGGTGCCCGCCTGGCAAATTATGTTAAAGAAGCTATGACACGACACATCGATCGCGTCTTCTTTTGGACGGACAGTAAATGTGCTATCGGTTGGATACGGTCTACCGCAGTCTGGTACAAACCATTCATTGCGCACCGAGTTGGAGATCCAAACCCTGACAGACCCGAAGTCTTGGCGCCACGTACCTGGCAAACTGAATGTGAGCGATTGTGCTACCCGTTCGAGATTCGATGAGCGATCGGAATTGATCCCTGTTCGTTGGTTCACAGCTCCAGATTTCCTTTATCAAGGTGAAGATAATTGGCCAAAGGAAATTCCTGTTGAGGAACTACAGCAACACGAAGAAATCAAACCAAGCAAAGTATTCGTTGCCAAATCCAATCCTGAGCGTGTTCCCGTCTATGCTGACGTCGATTTAGAACGACTTTCTTCTTGTGGAAAGCACAGCGAGTGGCAGCACAAGTTCATCGCTTTTTCAATATATGTAAAGGAAAGAAACAGCAGAGTGGTGTCCTAACTGTAGAGGAATTACGAGTCGGACTGACCGCCCTAGTACGGCAATGTCAACGAGAAGCATTCCCCGACGAGCTCCAATCCTTGAAAAGAACCAAAAGTGTCAGCAAACGATCGAAGTTGTTATCATTTACTCCCTACCTTGACGAAAGTAACGTAATCCGCGTTGGAGGAAGACTTGACCGTGCTCGATTACCCTACGAAATACGACACCCGATCCTCTTGCCTCAGAAACACCGTTTGACCGAACTGATTGTCCAGAGCTATCATCGTTCAGAAAACCACGGAGGAACTGATCACGTTTTGGCTGCAGTTCGTCAAAAGTTCTGGATAATTCGTGGACGACAGGAAGTCAAGAGTTTCAAAAGAAAGTGCACCGAGTGTAAGAAAGAACGAGCGAAGCCTGGCAGTCAGCTTCTAAGTGAACTTCCTATTGAAAGAATAACTGCCATGCAACCAGCATTTTACCATACTTCTGTGGACTATTTCGGGCCAATCGAAGTTAAGTTGACTCGCAACACGACGGCGAAAAGATACGGCGCCCTGTTTACATGCATGACGACCCGATGTGTTCATTTGGAAGTCGCAGAATCGTTGTCCACCCCTGATTTTCTGCAAGTCCTTCATAATATGATTGCGAGACGCGGAGAGCCAAGAACCATCTACAGTGACAATGGCACAAACTTCGTCGGCGCAGTATCTGAATTGAAATCGCTGGTCAGAGAATTGAATCATAGTGAAGAACTCCAAAACCGCCTAGCTAGAATTGGAGAAGGGATCACCTGGAAGTTTCAGCCACCCGCAAGTCCTCACTGGGGAGGAGTACACGAGAGTTTAGTTAAGTCAGTCAAGACAGCACTTAACCGTACCCTGAATCCAAAAGGAGGACCGAAGATAAGTAACCCTACAGATTTGCAGTTGTCTGCCCTGTTTGCGGAAGTCGAGCGATTCGTCAATTCACGACTGATAACCTACGTCAGCAACGACCCTGAGACATAGAGGCTTTGACACCTTACCACTTTTGGGTTACACCGACGCTCGCCAGTTGTCCCACTCGGAGAGTATGCCGACCAAACTTGCAAAGATCGTTTCAAACGGACTCAACACTTAGCAAATCTTGTGTGGCAGCAGTGGGTGAAGCTCTACCTACCTAACCTCATCTCTCGGAAGAAGTGGCGTAAAGAGGAAAGGAACATTTCAGTTAATGACGTTGTTCTTATAGCCGATCCAGGTGTTTTACGTGGTGAGTGGAAGTTAGGACGAGTCGTTGAAACAGGCCCTGGAAAAGACGGACGAGTTCGAGCTGCTAAAGTGAAGACCAACAATGGCGTTTACACTAGGCCTGTTACAAAATTATGTCTTCTCGAACAGGACTGCGGATACGATCGTCGCCCCGAAGAAATCGAGACGAACGATGGGGAGGAGTGATGGACAGGCGTTCGGAAACTCTATATGAAGTACGTGCTTACCATATCGCAGGCTCAAGAAAACAACGTGGTTGTAACGTTTTACTTCGAAAATTGAGTCGTGGTAAAAGAATTTGGACATTTTGAACGTTTTCTGATGGACATCCTTTGTTATTAGACTGTTTTCTGTATCGTTCTGTTAGTTGGCTTGAACTGAAGAAGATTTGACTGTGTTTGAACGGTAAAATAAGCATGATTTCACTGATTTATTTACGTCGTGAAAAGTGCCAAGTGACAGTCATAGTATTTTAATTTGTATTGTCTTATTTTCCTTGTTTATGTTCTTTGTAAGGTTAATATGTTTGTTTAGATATTTATGTCCTATTTTACTTTGTAATTTTATGAATATTTGTCCTTTTTAGCGTGAAAATAAAACCGTTCGTTATTCTGTGTGTACTTCATGTAACATTGCACATAATTGCAAAATATCGAAGGCGCTTGGGTTGGTCGTCAACTAAACATTGAAACGAGGCCTAACGCGTGAACAGAAGGAATTGCATCTGTTGTAACCTTCATTCCAGATCTTCTTCGGGAATTAAAATCCATGCACCGCCAGTTATTTCATAAATAACATGCAAGTGTAAGAATCCAACGACATACTTCTCTTGACTGCAGTAGCTGCATTTTTTTTAAAGGCCCGTTTACACTTGCGATTTTTACTGCGACTTTCGTGTATGATTTTCTTCTTTTAATAGATGTGAACGAGTGAATTATTTACCGACGTTTAAATATGACGACCTTTTATTCATCAGAGCATTCGTAACTAACTACTCTTTCACACCAAAAGAAGATAATCGCACATGAAATCGCACCTAAAATTGCAAGTGTAAAGATCGACACAGACCAAGACGCCTGCCAGGCGCTCACTCGGGCCACAGTTATCTCGCTTGAGCTCGTATCACGCCTAATATTTGGTATTATTGCATGCTCGTGACACCCGCACGAGAAAAGATCCTAGGACGATTTCGATTCGTTGGAAGACTTCGTGCCGCCCACGCGTGATTTTTGTAAACTCGCGACGCAAAAGGGAAATCCGAGCCCATTTTTCAACTTGCTCTACCTATGGTAGCTATAGTAAAGCAAAATAATAATGACTTAGTCAGTCGTACTTCGAGTAGTGTGCGAATAATACACCGAGCGCAATATTTTTAAGCTGTTTTAATTTTAAGTTCTTCCTTAAGTCGGGGGCCCCTTCAGGTGAAAACAAAATGAAACAAACAAACAAAATGAAAGAGATGTCTACTGAAGCAAAACTACTTATACAAACTATTCTATACCTTTGCAACGTCAATAACACTCGTGGATAAAGCTGAATTTGAAGATAGGGATCATGACCGTAAGCGGCGGACACGAGAACGAAAGCTAAAATTTAACTCCATATAATTCGCAGGATGATTGTTGAATTAGAGTACCTAAGTTTAGCTGGGAATGATTTGTTTCAAGTCTTAAGTCTAGTTGCTCGCAGGAGCATCTTAGCCTTAAAATAGATAAGTTAGATAAGATAAGTTATAGTTTTTCAACTGTGGTTTTTTCAATCGCTTTAAAATCGCTTAACTTTGATTAAATCTTAGCATTGCTAAAGGCCATGTTACACAGTGCCATTTTTCTTGCGACTTGCAATGCAATTCTACTTCTAAGAGATGTAAATTAGTGAAGAGTCTTGCAGACGAAAAGTGGATGAAGCGTAGTAAAAACACAAAGTTTCGTTGTTCCCAAATTTTTAATTGTTCACAAAACAGCACAAATGTTAATTTTATTGCTTTTCGAGAATTTTTAGAACGTTTTAAAAAATCATTATCCAATAGCGCTATCCAGCCTTTGTACGTCTGTAATTGACTATAGTTGTTGCTTATTTCCCCCAAATTAATACATACTTATAGATAGTTAACGTCACTTTATTCTCCCAGAATGAATTAATAAAATAATTCATAAATTTTCGTGGCTTATATATCGCAGAGTTCAAAAATTATCCTGACCTGGCTCCGTCAGCGTTATCTGCTTCAGCTTCGCTTTGCTTGTAAACAATAATTCTGGATTATTTAGCACATATGGGATATCTTTTTGCCGTTTGCAAGGCCAAGGGAGTATAATAAAGCTAAGAAATCGAAGATATCAAATTCTACACAAAATTGACTATATATTTTAATGAAATAAAACAACTAAAGCAATTAATAATTAAGACAATTTCACAAAATATTATTAGGTCTAAAACAATTTCTCACAATATTGACAAGATATGCTCAATCACTGTTTCATGCAGTCCTACTTTCGGCCCTTCCTCCATTCTTGATTACGGAGAAAAAGCTACTTTCGTGCACGTAATACTAAAGGCAATTTTTCACAAGGGGAAATTTTTCGATCGAACAAAATTTTTTGCTCGATTTTCTTTTCAATTGTGACCGGTTAAGCGAATCTGCTGCTGTCGACGAAAACTTCGTTCGATCGAAAAATTCTGCCTATTGGAGAACCGGCTTAATAGTTCTAAAAAGTCACCCTAAAATGTTTTAAATGTTACTCGTATTGGTTAATTTAAAAAAACAAAGTCATACATAATTAATGTTGAGATTAAAGGTAAAGTCAATGATTACGCGATTATTGCTTTAAACAATCACATAATTGTTTAAATGCTCGCTTGTAACATTCAGCTTCCAATACTGTGTTGCGACAATCACGGTACGCGACACAGACGGCAATACAACAGGCAAAGTCTTTCTTATCGTGACAAGTCTTGATTGGCTGACCCCGTTTGACAAATAATTTGCGATAAGATAACTTTTTGCAGTCGAACGGGCATTGCTAAAAAAAAAAATTGTTTAGCTGTAAGGGAACTGATAAAAGTTATAATAATAGAAATAATAGCTATATAATTATAATAAATGAAACTTTGAGTAAATTAACTGGTAGCCAGGTACACAACGCGAGTATATATTTAATACTGCAAACCTTTCGGCCCGTTAATCCGGTGGGCCATCATGGGTAGAATTGCCTACAATTATTTTTATGCAAAACAAAAATTAACCAAGAGAATACGTGGAATAATAACAGTATCAAATAGTTTGCCCAAATTCTTAATATGTGACGCTTTAAGGTTACGAAAGGCGTTTTGAAACACAGAATCGCTGGGAGCACCACCTGGGGCCGGTTGTATGAAAGCCGGATAGCGCTATCTACAGGACAGTGATTTTTCAACCGTTCTAAAAATGCTTGAAAAGCAATAAAATTTCATCCTTGAATGGAACCAAAAATTATTAAAAAGGACACTTGATTTGGTGATTTATTCAAAGTTACGCCGAAGAACGGACTGAAGCGATTGAAAAAGCCCTTATCCGGTGGAAAACACTATCCGGCTTTCATACAACCGGCCCCTGAGCTGGCGATGATGAAATTATGGCATTAATGTGGTTCAAAATTACACAAACTGACTACGCTATTTCTCGGACGTCTCTTTGTCGGGGGATTAGAGACCTATAATGACCAGCGTTTTCTGCTTTTAATTAACCATCAGGGATAAAACTGTACAACATAGATTTACGGATTAATGTGGCCCTCGCCTTCATTGTGAAAACACACACCCTACCCCTGTGGAGGATTTTGCCTCTACAGAATCACACCAAATCCATGAAGGACTTTGATTTATACAGCAAGATACATCCTGAATTATTTGTCAATGAAGAGTAGCGCACATAATTAATTTTATGAAGCTCAACTTACAATTCCTTCAATAGAGAGAGCATTGCACTCGTTCTTTAGCAAATATCGTTTGAGTCCAAAGATCATCAATAAACGCTTCTTTTCAAGACGGTCCTCTTCATAAGTACAGTTCTTTTCATTTTTAATTGTGATCTCAGTGGAACTATCTTGTGAAGTTTCATTCGTTGGAGGAATGATGTTACATTTGGGTCCATACTCCACCGAGTATTCTTCAGTTTCTCCATTGCTTAAAGCAGCCAGCACAAAAAACACGCACAACAGTAGTTGTACGGAGTTGATAAACATGTTTGACATTATTCGCTCAAATTCTTTCTTGCATGGAGAGGAATATTGCAGGCAAGGTTTTTTTGAGGTGACTCCTCCAGAACACCTTTATATATACTAGCTGTTCAACGGGAATTACCACATGCAAACAGGAAAATTTGTCCATTCTGTTAAACGTCGACAAAGAAACGGCATAGAAACGGCCGCCATATAAAGAAATATTTAGTTTTTACCTGAAAGATCCTTTCAGAATGTTTTCGCAATTTTGTTTATTCAAATTGACGTGATTTAGATCATACTCGATGTCAATTATCGTCATCCGACAAGGAATTGGTTGTGAAACAGGCAACGGCATCTTTGAAATGTTTATATTCGTTTTCGTGGGCATCTTGGCAACGGGTTGGTATTGAATAGAAATAAAGAACACCTTTGAAACGGCATACTGTTTGCTTATTTTCGTGGGTGTCTTGTTTTTCCAGGTTCAAAGCGCATGCTATGATCACAACAATTATATTTCTCTCGAAAAGACCACTTAACGGATATAAGCACATTCTGGAGAGATTTGAAAAAGAAACGATATCGTCTGATTAGCTGTTTTAATCTTCACAGACAGGTCGTCTATCGGAGCAAAATTTGGCAAAGTTCACACAGACTTCATTTAATTAACGAACGAATTTAATTGACTGAGCTATATAGCCTAATCAGTTGATCAGAACCACCCATAGTTCTTTAAAAAAGTTCAAGTTTAACTATATAACAACTCTTGAGCAACTATCTGTAAATTGAACGTCACTCATTCTATGCAGGCGCACTGTTCATAGAGAGTTAAGCTCCACGTTTGACGTGAAACGGCAAAGGGCAGGTAAACAAAAATTGCCCCTGCAAGTTCACCTTCGAATGCACCCCTGGCTCTGGGGCCGGTTGTTCAAAAGCACGTTAAATTTAACCCTGCATGGTCTAGTGCTAAACCAGCATGGGTTAAAATCCTTAACCATAGGTTGGCTAAACCTAGGTTAAAACTGTGTTGTTCAAAGCAGGGTTAGCGGAAGGGTTAGTTAACCCAGGGTTAAAATATTTAACCTATATAAAATTAAATGTATTTTGAGCACTAAGTTGGATATAAGAACGCCTCCGATTGGTCAATAAACGAGCGTCAAAACTGTAAATTGTGATGAGGAAATACTGTCAATTGAAAAATCATATGCCGTGAGGGAGGGACGTTGTGTTGAACAGCAATTTCCGTGCATGGAATTTTGGAAAGATTTGAAATGAAAGGCCATTTTGTATGATAAACAATGTCAATAAAATTAGGCAAATGATAAACAACCGATTTTAAATTTCAAATGTGTTTAACTCATGAGAAATTATACTTGTTTACGTGTTACCGTGTTTCCGCTCCTTATGCATCCATCTTGAATCGAAGTTAACCCAGGATTAAAAAGTCAACCCACCTAGCTAGCAGGGTTAATTTTTTTATAAACTTAACCCAGAGTTAACGCTAACCGGGCTTTGTACAACGCAAATCAACCGAGGTTTAAAATTTAACCCTGGGTTAGCGTTAACCGGCTTTTGAACAACCGGCCCCTATGGGAATGATCCGTCTCTCAAATAAATCACGCTACTGTGGTAGCGCTTTGCTTCTGCGGCGTGGTTGCAACATGTCTTTACATTCTACCTTCCGATCTATCGCAAAGTACATCTCTTTCGTAATATGTCTTAATGTCTACTTTAAATAATATTTTAAAAACTTGCATGTTCAATTTATTGTCGTGTCGTGTCGTGGGAGTCTCGAAACTAATTATCCAAATGCATGCGGTAAAATACCAGACTTCAATTGGTCAAGACTTCCGTCTCTCTTCTTTTTCATACACAAAGAATTCTTTTTTCAACTGTGGGTGTTCTTGCTAATAGACTTTTTTTAACAAAAATATATAATAGCATTTTGTAGACATATTATTGTGCAGTGCAAATAAAGTCTTTGGAGCAATCTTTATAATTTATAGCTAGCTGTTTGTTTGGTAATTTTGAGATCGTATAGGAGTTATTGGTTATTCTGAGAGACTTTCTCCTCTTATCTCTTGCAGACTTGTATTTTATCATATCTCATACTTCGTGTATATTATTATTGGTAGAATCGTGCTAGTATTCTATTGCAATTGCTGCTCGGCTGCTCTATACCCGTTATCTACCCCTTGATAGACAGCGAGAAGCAAAACCTACAATTTTTGCTGGCCCGAATTTTAAAATGGCGTCCGGCTCTTCATTTTTGCTAAAGACTCAGGTAACTCCTAAAAGAACAAAACTTCCACGAAATTAAATTCGGCATCAAGATATTTAACCCTTAAATAAAAAAGTTAAATTTGTAAATTATCCGGCGAAAACGGGAAGGCTCTTGAGATTTTCGTTCCCTATAACACCGATAAATTTTCATACTTATCAGCATATTGTATTGTAAATAGTAACACAAGGGTTGCATGCAAGTATTTTAGTATGCTTTGCGACTCTTGACAAGCTCGCTATTTCCATCGAGGAAAAGTCAAAAGCCGAGCTAAGTAAACTGATGACTGCGCTTCTTCACCGCTGCACCGCTGGTTAAAACGGTTTTTTCCCGGTACAGCAGTTTTCAGCGGTTTCGAGACGAAGAATTGAAAGATTTGCTTGTTACCTACTGATTTTACTGCCTTAATTCTTCATAGAACACCCGCTGACATTATGAGCCTGCACTAATGAGACTTCGCTAGTTTGTTCCAGCGTGTAACAGTTCGAATGCGAATGAATAAGAAATGATGTGGACCGATGAGAAATAGTCCGGATGTAAACTTTTTTGTATGCAAATTGTGATTGACTGCGTACACATAGAAATATACAATACTTAATGGTTTCCGTGCATGGAAGGCCTGATCCAAACACTTGAGAATGTTGCTCGAGTTAAGAAAAGCGCGCGAAACACGAGCCGAAGGCGAGATAAAATAACAACAAGGCCTGAATTACGGGCTTCGACCAATCAGAACACGGGTTATATATATGTTATTCATAATATTCTTTCACATCAGCCATATCGACATGTTACGTTCACGACACTCACGCACTCACGACTAAATGGAAACCCGCTAGACGTTAGTATTTAGTGCTGTCTCTGGAAGCCTAATTGGGGAGGGTCAATACTCATAATCCATAAATTTTTAACTCATGCTCGTACAACCGAATTTTAATAGAATCGCTATCAAATGAAATCATTCAAACGAATATATACGAGTATTCTTTGCTACCTAATTTGGAGACTTAAGCATGTAGGACGGCAACACGACGACGACGTGGTTGGAATACTCCTTTAAATTAATGATATGGTGAAGAGTTCTTCTATATTATCAACTGTACCAATTTAATGAGATATAAGACGTTGGTAGCGCTCGGTCCTGAGATGCAGACGTTATGCATAGGACGTAATAAATGACGTTTTGCCGTTCTAAACAAAACATAGATCACCTCTAAATCTCCCATAGGTATTTAATAATTCATTTCTTTTCAATGAGGCATTGTATTGATAACTGACGTCGTCGTGTTCCCGTCCTACATGCTTAAGGTCCCTATTATAAGCTTCTAGCGACGGTACTGTTTAAATTTTGTCAAATCAGGGCACTCGCCAAACTTAGTTTAAATTTAAGCCGAGGTTTGATAATAAACAGGTAGTAAATGAATGAATATGACTGAGGAGATAGGACAGGACAAAGGTTTACAACATAAATGTATGTATTTCTACCTGAGTAAATATTTTCACACTTTTGTCCAAGTGGAAGAGAAAAACCCGCTCGATTGGCTCGAAGATTGTTGGGCAGTTCCCTACTGCGCAATTCCTTGTCAAGTTTTTCTTGACAGCCGTACACAGGAGTATTTTTCCTTGTTGAAAATCTGGCATGACTTTGAACAAGGCTCTTTGTCAAGGAAAACTTTTCAAATTTTTCGCGTACCAACGAGCAAATAAAACTTGGCAAGGAAAATTAAACTTGCCCGTCTGTACGGGCTTTATACTTCTCTTGAATGAGTCAACTTGAATAAGATGCACTGAATATGTAGTCGTAAACATGCAGTATCTTAGAATTAAGCTTGAAAACATTTAGCTCGCTTTCTATTTTGAACTTAACCACTGGCACCGTTTTAGCTAGACGGGCTTGATACAACCGGCCCCTGTTCAGTGAATAAATCTTCCTTATTTGAATACGGCACGGATGACAGAATAAAGATTTAGCTTAGCGTTTACGACAAACAAATTTCGAAATGCCAGGTAAAGCCGTGAAAATTGGTGCATTATGTTTAAACTTGTTTATCAGGTAATTACGATACAGATTGCGGCTGAGAAAGGGCTAAGAAACTACCAGTCCTTCAAACATGACTTAAAATATGCCGTCTACCTGGCCGAAACTGGATGTGATAATTACGACGTGTTTACACGATCCAACTTTGTCGGATCTAATTCATTCCTGGCGTATTGAATGTAGTTTGTTATTGGTAAAGCAGTGTCTATTGGCTAGCTGTAGATGATTTTTTGTTTGTAAGTCAACAGACTATAAAACATGCATCAATCAGATGTGAATTGAATCCGACAAAAAGAGGTCTTTATAGGCTATACGTTCACCCGGAACCGGATCAATTTGAGATTCTTAAATTCACTGTGATTTTTAATCATTTTTATCATTCTTCAACCCGTGTGTATATACTAAAAATTTAGGACGAGAAACTTATCTGTGACCGAATTCACATCAGACGAGTTTCCAGGAGACAGTCACTTTAACATGCCGTAATAAATTTAAATATTGAGTCCAACGATTGAATTTTGACATAACAAAAAAGAGGAGATAGCTATTTAGCTTTCTAAATATGTCTTTCCATGTCATAATGACGAGAAATAACCGAATAATTGCGTGTTAATTAATAATAATTTGGCTAGCTGTTAATTTCGATTTTTTTAGACACCCTGTATCTTACCCATGCAGCCTAATTTATCTAAGTGCGATGCAGATCAAGATTAGCACTGTTTTTAAATCTTCATTGCCAGGTTTAATCCATCACCAATCGGTAGAAGACTGTTATCAACTCGCGGATCCTTATGCATCTTTTGATTCAGATTATGGATTACGGTTGTCTCTTCATCCTTCTCATTCTTTACCACACGACCATTCCATAAAACCTGCATAAAAAATATTTCTATTTAAACAAACCTTTATAAGACATAGAAAGATAACCTTCTCGAGTGACAGAAATAAATATGGACAGGATCTTATAGCTAATAGAAGAAATATAATATTGTCGACTTTTTATTTCGGTAACGTTACCAATGTCAATTAGACTGCGTCCATCACATCAACTAATGACATAACTCTGTCTGAATGGAACTCGAACATTAGCGAGTCTGTTATACTTAGTTTTAATGCATGATCGATGATCGTCATTTTCCCTAGTACTAATAAACGTATAAGACATGTTTTCGAAATAGATAAAACCCCAAAATTAATATTAAGGGCAATACCTAAAACCTTATATATTAAAATGTAGGTAAACAAAGGGATTTTTACTTACATTGTCAATGGCAATGAGTCCTCCTGATCGGAGCAACTGCAAGCCTTTCTCATAATAATTATCATAGTTCATTTTATCGGCGTCGATATAAATGAAATCAAAAGTACCACCTTCACCTGCTGCTAATAGTTCGTCTAAAAAAGGACATAAATAATTCTGGTTTTGTTAACAAGGATTTCTGTCAATGTGTGAATATGCAACACTAATAAATATATATAACATTATATCCACTTAACGCCTTTTCATTTGTTCAAACGTTAAATTGGTGTGTTTTCGAACACACGAAGGTGTGTTTCCATACACACCAAGATGTGTTTCCATACACACCAAGGTGTGTTTCCATACACACCAAGGTGTGTTTCCATACACACCAAGGTGTGTTTCCATACACACCAAGGTGTGTTTTCTAAAAGTGCGTATAAAGGTGAGCACAAATTACACACCATGGCGTGATTGAGCACACATTGGTGTGTAGTCAAACACACATTGGTGTGTAGTCAAACACACCTTGGTGTGCAATTCTACACACCTGTTTTTTGTATGTAGTACCTCAGATGCAGTGTTTGAATTGGCTCGAAGTACCAAAGTATAAAAATATATGGATATATATGACATATCTTGGTAATCCCAAAAGATGCACAATCTAGGCTTATTCATGTGGTCATAAAACAATATTGAAATTTAAATTCCAATTCAGATTTCATTCTATAAAATAATTATTACCCAACCTAGTGTTTGTAAAGCTGGTTGAATTCTTAAATCAATCTTGTCCATGACCCCGGCCTAAAAATATCAGTGAAAAATAAATATACCAGAAACGAAATGGAGCAACTTCTAATTTATTATGTGTGATGTGCTAGGCGCGATCTTGGTTGATTCAACAAAGTTTGCTTCACGTTTTCAAGAGCGCAAACTGGATTTGATTTACTTCTTTTCTGTTGAACTCAACGACAACATAGATGCATGGATAAGATAATAGTATAAGATTCAGACAAGATTCAAACAAAGACTTTATATGCAGGGTGTCCCAAAAAAAACGCAACCACTTAAATATGCAAGAATATTAATATTGTTCGGGTTTGCACCATAGTTCAGCTATGTCTGACTTTTAGCATTGTAAATGAAGGATTAAGAGCCATTTTCAATTCCCAGAGGTGCTTATCTATTGCGCTTTAGAGCTGTATTAATGTTTTGCATATTTAACTGGTTGCTTTTTTTTGGGACACCCTGTATAGTCTTTAATTTGAAGTTGTTTGTGTTTTTGTTCTTCTCTATGACACAAAATTTTTTAACAAGAAAGTAAAGATGCACCATAAATATTCGTAAAAATTATGTATTATTATAATTATTCGTGTGTGTTTGTGTTTTGTTTACGTTTTCTTTAGGAGAAACGTAAATCCTAAAAATGCTGAATCCTAAATGACGATATATAAACACAACTCGGAATGTGACGCAAACACGTGGGGTTTAGTGACGTATTTTCATATAAATAATAAAAAAAAATTATTTGTTTCGAGAGTCACTGTTTTACTTAGCTGCAAAAATAGTTAATTTCAAAACATTTGAAGTATATGTTCTAGTTTCAATACCAATGAAAACATTCGCGAGTGAAAAGACTGGAACTGGTTTCATTTTTAAGAGATGTCCCTCCATTTATCCCACCAAGATTACCCCATCGAACTGAGCTGAAATTAGAACTAAAATTCTCACATACTTCTTCTATCAAAGGTCTTCCAACATCAAAGTATTCTCTCGAAACATCGCAGCCAATGACTTTACCATCTTTTGGAATTGTCATAGCGACACTAAGAAGATTATAGCCAGTAAATACACCTAGATGGTAAAAAAAAATGCTTTAGTCGTTCGTTATACCATAGGCAACCCAGAAATGTTTTCGTTCTCGTGGCGCTCCCGGGTGCACGCGAGTATACTCGAACTATTATTTATTATTGTGATATAATAATAGACCGAGTAGACTCGCGTACACGCGCGAGCGCCACGAGAACAAAAACATTTCTGGGTTGCCTAAAGGCTCTGTTACACTGTGCAATTTTTCTTTTGAGAGATGTAAATTTGGCTACTACCGAATTTTTATCTTTATTACACACTCCATGACGTTTCATGCACTTATATTTTGAGAACTCTTCACTAATTTACATCTCTTAAAAGTAGAATTACATCGCAAGTTGCAAGAAAAATTGCACCGTGTAATGCCCAGAAATGTTTTCGTTCTCGTGGCGTACGCGACTTTAAGGTTATACATATTCGCCATATCATGGCGAACCATTATTCAAAACGATGTTGAAAGCTCCGATATTTTAAAAGTTACATGAAATTTAGAAAACAACTGATAATACAATTATAACGCTCCTGAAAATTGGGAAAACTAGTAGAATAACTAGTGATGGATGAACTTACTCGAATGTTGAAGTCTTTAAATCTTATGATCACAGTTATTGCATGAAGCCAGTACAGTAGCGTAGCCAGAACGATAATTGGGGTGGCCCATATTCATATATTCGTGATACGCAGGATTAATTTCTTTTCAAATCAATTGTCTTTGAAGTCTGTTAACATAAATATATGAATATGGGCCCCACAATTATCGATGCTGGCTACGCAACTGACTGCCAGTATGAATCTGATTTTAGTCAGTGGCGTAGCCAGAACGATAATTGGGGGGGCCAATATTCATATATTCGTGATACGCAGGATTAATTTCTTTTGAAATCAATTGTCTTTACAGTCTGTTAACATGAATATATGAATAAGGGCCCCACAATTATCGATGCTGGCTACGCAACTGACTGCCAGTATGAATCTGATTTTAGTACTATTTGATTGCTCATGAAGTGGAAAAGACTTTAACATGGTGCAATAAAAATATATTTTCCGCCTGATGGCATCAATTTTAAAGCATATATGTAGTCTATCTTAAAGTAGTTGCCCGTTTTTTATGTTTGTTTAATTAAGGCGAAAGCGTTGCGCGTCAGTACCATATCGCAAGTGAAAACACGCGAACAAAATTCGAAAAATGTTTTGTGTACTAAATGAGTAAAGCGAGCCTGAATGACACAGATCCAAGATAACTATTGTCCAGGTAAAACATAATTCATTTAAACAAGACGCCTGCTCTGGCGTCAACTCCGGTGTGCCGCGCACTTAATCAAACATAATTCATTTTGGACAAGTGTACTTGTCATGGAAAAAATGGTCAAAATACAAATTTCGCTCGTGTGTACGAGTCAACAAAAAAAACTTGTCAAAGTAATGTGAGAATTTGTATGAGTTTGACCAACGGACCTATTTTGCAGTGGAAGCTAGCATTAGCGCCGTACGTTTCACTGCCTTGGCGATAAGAAACTGCTCAGGTAGAAAGACAGTTTATTATTGAATTTTGATTCGGAATCATATAGAAAAAGAAATAAGAGAAATACTGAATTACGTTATAATTACATTACAATCCTTACGTTATTACATTATTCAGAAAGGCGCCTGTTAGCGCGCTTACGTTTTCCACTGTACGATTACATCGCGAACTGCAAACTAAATTGCCAAAGTAAACTTCTTGGCACTTTCCCACGACTGAGCAAATAAAACTTGTCAAAGAAAAAAGTTTTCATCGAAAATTTGTTGTACATACACACTGCATTTGCCAATAAAAACTTATTGATCATAAGAAATCGTCATATAAAACTTTTTTTTAGGATTCCAGCATTCGCTAGCTTTTAAATATTTTTGGAGGAACCCCGGCTTGCCAATTGCGATGTTTATGTTAATAAAAATGTAGCTTCAATGCAGCTTGCATTACAAATATGAAATACAGACACTAACTAAATTCTTTTTTAACACAAGACAAGAATTGCGCTGTTTGGCAACTGAAAATGAATTAACTTGAGGGTGCTCTTTTTCTATGAAGAAGTGCCCCTGAAAGCATGTGCCCCCCCCCCAACTTTAACTTGCTTCCTACGCCACTAGTCGGTAGGGAGGGGAGGTTCCGCAAGCCCTTTTTTCTAAATGGTCGTGGGCCTACGTTGCAGCTCTCCTTATCCAAAACAGTTTCCCAAGGCCTGCATTACGTTAACCTCGGAGAACAGATTGCGTATAAAGCTATTGCGTATACAGTACCAACCTATTTCTATGGCTTTCTTTGCATTTGTCAATTTAAGCAATAACCGCAAAAATTGGCACTGCTCCGCATCGGAGATCATCCTTATCCTGGGCGTTTCAGCAGATGTTTTCTATAAATAAAGAGATAAAAAAGATCAATTGCACAATGGAATCCCTTTACACCACTGTAATCGCGATACACGTACGGTACGAGAAGCGGACAACGAAAAGACAACCAACAAATGAGTGTCATTTCAAATTCGAAAATCAAGAAAAACACAATACACTTGCATACATATGGCATAATAACACTCATTTCTGGCCTGGTGTGGACAAACGTAAATTATTGCCTATGGACCTTAGATTTATATAGAAACTTAAGGCCCTGTTACACGGTGCAATTTTTCTTGCAACTTGCAATGCAGTACGTTCTCCTTTTGTGAGATGTAAATTTGGTGATTACGAAACTTTTATCTTTATTATACTCCTTGTACGTTTCTTACCCTTACTTTTTGAATACTTTGTACTAAATTACATGTATTAAAAGTAGGATTGCATTGCAAGTTGCAAGAAAAATTGCACCGTGTAAAAGCGCCTTTAGACTTATAAAGACTGCAGAGACCTAGACCATATGACCTAGACTTAATACAGTCAGTGTTATGACGTAGTTTGCCAATGCAGCCAGTTGATAAATCAGGGACTGGCAATCTTTTCCACAAATGTGCAATTAACTTCCAATTAGTTAAAATTCCAATAGTTGGAAAAAGTATATTATCTTTACCATGCACAGACATAGAAAAAAGGAAAGAACAGAATGAAGACTTTTGCCAATTTCTTAAGACAATCTTTCTTTTAATTTTTTGGCTGATTCAGTCTGGACAATCTCCAATAAGATTTACTGTTTTAGGGCTGTGCGGATTGACATTCCATTAATTCCCTAATTAATGTTGTACGTGTGTTCATAAGGTTTTCCTCCACAATTTATTGACTATCATGGCCCAAGTTTATTTGATCAAAACAGAGGAACATAAATAATGTCATGGAAATTGTACTTCAAAGATTCACAAGTTTGTAGCATTGAGCGGGAGACTTGAATTTGGGAGTGGTGTAACTTGCCATTTGAGCATTTTTTACACAAAGTTAAAGAATATTTCAAATACTGCACTGCATGAAGAAATCATGAACTTCGATCAGCTTAATTAAATTGTATTATTCCTTGCCTTTATACAAATATATACCCTAACAAACAAAACACAATATACATAATATATTTAAGTAGTGGCAGCACAAGAGAAAAGTTGAGAAGGAAAAATTGATATTCTAGATAATTGCTTTAGGCATGTTTCAGAAATAATTTTGTAAATTTAAATCTGTGTAAATTAAGGACTAACATGTAATAACATTCAAACTAATGACTGAGCAAAGAGACTTTCCTATTTGGGCAAGCAAGAGGAAACATTTACTTGCCTCATGTACCAATTAATTAACAGGCAAGTGTCAAGTTATTCCAATGGCTGGAAGAAAACTGCTGCCAACATTTTTATAATTTGCTCTATAAAAATAGCTATTTATATTTTTTACTGAAATAAGGATGCAAGGTTTTCCTAAAATTGGCACCCCTCAGGCACGTACTTGTTTTCAGGGATGGATACACCCTACATCCCCAGGATGCTTTGCTATGTGACCTGCTTATAATATGCTTACATTTAAAGCGAACCTACACTTTTGTGCAACTTTTTTCCAGTGCAATGCTCTTGCTACTATGGCATAATGCCACTGCTGTGGCTGGAGACGATATATAGCTGGGCTTGGGGGAGGGCAGTGTGTGGGGATGTGGTACCTCCCCCCCCAAACATTAAAAATGCAGTCACTGTAAAATGTTTTTTATTGTAAATTTGGACAATATCACATGACAGTGATGACACCCACTTGTTTCTCAATGAAAAATACCATCCAACAATTTCAATTCAACGAGTAAAATTTAAGCCAAGTTTTAGGAAATTATGTTCTGACATGTCATAAACCTAGATCGAGCTGAAGAGTATTGAATATTAGGCGTCTCCACTTAATATTCAGACTGCAAACCATACCTCGTATAGTCTCCGTAGTATGTCTGGTTCTGTCAAGGAATTTTTCATAACGTATGCCGCAATTGGATTCGTAAACCCGTCCACATTTTTCCTCGATTTAAAAAGAAATTTTGATACATCGTCCAACTTATCATTGTACGACGACGACGTTGTGGTAGCCATCACAATCAGCAATTTATAGCTCGTTGATTCTGGGGAAAATCGTTATGGTTATGGTGCCAAATACCCAAATTTTCTGCTTCTCCCCCTGCTCTAAATCTGGTAATTATTAAAATCAGGTGGGGCTATTAAAGGTGGGGCTTATTTCCGTCAGATCACACCGAATCACCAATGAACAATGAACACTGCCAATGAATCGTGCTCCATATATAGAGATCAGTGTTTCACTTTGCCTGTCATGATGGCCAGCGGAGGTATTTTGAGCCGCCACGAATGCAAAGTCACGTTTTGTTCTATTGAGCTTTGATCAAAACATTTCTAGAAGTTTGTAATATTAGGGTTTGTAATATGGGTAAGTTTTATTTTTATATGCAAAAAGTGCGATTTTATATGTGATTTAGGAATAGATTTTTCCTGACCCAAACTGACAATGGTACCTATACATTGATTATAAAGTTCATATTAAAATCATAAAGCTAACAATTCATGCTATAATATGTACTCTCTTTATGACAAGAATATCCTATATTAATCTCTATTATTACTAATATACCAATTTCTTTTACTATAGGTGGGTTTTTTTCCAATTTATTTTCATCCTTATTTGGTTCAAAAGAAATGAGGATTCTCATTCTTGGTTTGGATGGTGCTGGAAAGACTACAATATTATACAGGTAAATACCTGGGCATCTTTGGAAGTCTTCTGATCATGCAAATTCAACCCCACATATGCCGGAACTTTATCCAAATGCCCAACAACTTCAACCATTAGTTATCTTTATTTGAACATGTTTATCAGGATGATATATGTACAGTGTTTTGTGAAAGTTTGGAGCTTGTAATGACTAGCAATATGTCACAACTATTTGAAGTTTACAATGGTCTTGTGCTTATTAGGTTTAGATAAAGTCAATTTTAGTGGGTTACTGTCTGTGAGTTAGTACATATCAGGGTTAGAATTTAGGAATTAAATCTGACCTGAACTATTAGGGCTATACTGCAGGGATAAATTAATTAAAAATTTACCTGGGTACTGAGATGTTGAAGTCAAAAGAAAGAAAATTAAAAATTTTCAAAACTCTCTCAAATAGGCTTCAAGTTGGTGAAGTTGTAACCACAATTCCAAGTATGTGTTTAAATTTTCAACTCACATTATCATCAGAAGGTTGTATGTGTCTGTCTATTTGATACATACAGTGTATATACAGCACAGTATTAGTATGATAACAGATACATTCTAACATTAAATACTACCATTATTCACACGACATTTCCATATGTACTGTACATGTGTGTGATTGTATTTTTTAGCAATTGGCTTCAATGTTGAAACAGTTACTTACAAGAATCTGAAGTTTCAAGGTAGGGCTATTGCTTTACAATAGGCTGTGAGTCAGAAATACATGTGCATGTTCCTAATAAATGCTGGAAATTAATATCATGATATTATATATATTTATCGGATATCACCAATATCCAAGATAGATTTTCACCTCGAAAGGCTACTAATGAAGTATACATTTTCTCCTTTCTTATAACAACATGTTTTATGTCCATCCCTTGAACTGAGTTTGCCAATAATCTAACATTACTTGTTTTATTTCTAAACAGTGTGGGACTTAGGAGGTAAGTGTTATTATACACTATCTTTCAGTTTTGTTTTTACTGATGAGTTTAGAAGAGTAAATTTCAAGTTCACTGTAGCTAGATTAGTTTCTCCTTTCACTTATAAATCGATTATTGTATGATTGTGGATTTCTTTCATTCTTGTCCAACAAATTATATGTAGATTTACATATTAGCTATTAGCTGGTTAAGAGATCCAAGCATCAGCAGATAGCATTTCTAGATCAGGTGAAGGGGGACTTCTAGATATATTATGAATTTAAGTTGCTGCTGCTGAGTACATTAGATATTCTGATATAGGCTGACAGGCTGTTGTGTTTCCATGATGGGATTTATGTGTTTCTAACCACATTTGCATTAATTGGATAATGTGTCTTTTTTTAGGTCAAACAAGTATCAGGTAAGAGACCTTACAGACGTGTTTGGATTACCAGTTTCTCTAAATAAACGTGATTAATAGACGTCCTTCACAACATCTACAATACTTACATAAAAGAATACAATAGCGATCTCTTAAATCAAGAAAAACAATTTCACATTTCCCTCAAGTGCACATACAGTACCAGTGTACCATGGTCAGATAGGTTAAAGATTCCCATACCCGAATAACTCAACTACACTGTAGTAACACTATCCTACCCTGAAACATTCTTACCCTAGCTAGCTTGTGCCTTAGTCCCTGAGTCCATACCAAGGAAGAGTAAGCTCATACTTTACCGTGGTATGACTCGGCCACAGGCTAGCTATTCTTGTGCCACCATGTGCGTGAATAAACCAGTGAGATATTTTCCATAGTGAGATATCCTCATGCAAGCCTCCCAGATCGTCAATACAGCTTTCTCATTATGTGAAAACGCGGAAAGCCTGATATTACGCGAAGTTTGATTGGCTTGTTAGTTTTGCGGAGCCAATCAAACTTGGTGTAAAATCAAATTTTTACGCGTTTAACGTCATCATGAGCAAGGTTTTTTACATGGGGTCCTGGCTGATACTGAAGAACAAGCTTTTCAAGAGATTCACCAATGATGCAAAATACCGTGAACTACGTAGCTATATCTGTTCTTTTTTCTACCCTAGACCCTACTGGCGCTGTTACTATGCCAATACAGATGCAGTTATATATGTGGTAGATAGTGCTGATAGGGACAGGATTGGTATCTCAAAACAAGAACTCCTATCCATGCTTGAGGTAAATGTAAAGCCCTGTTTATGCCTGCTTTCCATTGAGTCGTAATTGTCGTGAACAAGTTATTCCCACCGATGACGAATGAGAAAAAATTGTCCGTTTTATTTCTGGCATATGTATAGAAATATTCTGTCATTGAATATCTACAACTTTTATAAAGATATAGAGCAGTTTTTGTAGTTAAATTATCAGGTTAAGGCCCAAACAGACCGGACGCGAATTGGCAACGCGGCGCGAATTTTCAACGTTTTTAATTTTTCAAAATCAAATAAATTTTAAACTATCATAATATTCTTATAGATTACATAACAATAAAACATTTTGACTGCTCTAGCGTCCATAGTTTCCAAATTTTGCTTCCACAATTTAATTTATATCCTTCTGAAAACTCAAAATTCGCGTCGCGTTGCCGCTTCGCGTCCGGTCTGTGTCGACCTTTATTTATACGTGTATATACGTCGTAAGATCTGGCCTAAAGATAAGCAACTATATACTGTATTGTCCTCTGGCGGTGCATTGCTCAGCCCTTTTTATAAAGCTAGGGGGATCTAAAAAGCAAGACATTATTATAAAGACGCGACCTTATTATTATAAGATGATACAAAATGTTTTTTCGATAAGAACCGGGATTCAGTTTACCTGTTCTTAATTCAGACGCGTCTTAATTAAATTTAATAAAAAAACAACAACGCATGCGTGAATACGGCCGAAAAAGTCAGAAATCAGAATAGCGGAAAATACACCATAAAAAGCAAAACTCCAGTAAAAACAAGAGATACGTGGAGTGGCAACAACACTTCATACGGAATTAGGGAGCGAAGAAATGATCGAACTATTTATACCAGCTCGCGTCTTATTTACGTTGCGTCTTATTTTGCCTCCTATAAATTACCCTATTAAGCCTGTTTGTTCTAAACCAACTGCTTACAACCAGAAAAGATCGTAAGCCCCGTTTACACTACACTGAATTTATCGGCACGGCACGGCTAAAATTGGTACCCGTACCCAATTTTTTAAGTGTTCAAGGCACCAAAACAAAGGCCGAGAACAGATGAAATGAGCACGGGTACCCATTTTATCCGTGCCGTGCCAATAAATCGAGTGTAGTGTAAACGAGACTGTAGTCGTACAAGATTTTGTGATTCTCTTTGTAACTAACTGTACGGTAGTCAACTTAGCATCAAATGTGATATAACAACTGCCTAAAATAAACTTCAATGCCTAAAATAGGCAAAAACACTTCTCGACGTTTCGACCTGAGGGCATTCGTCAGGAGAGTTAGTAGGATTCTGTAGTCAGTCTCTTCACGATTCAAATTCCACATTCCCCTAACCTTTCTATTCTTCTACAAATATTAACGCTTTGGGGTAAAAGTCTATGACTTAATAGGCTTAGCCTTCGTTTTGGGATTAATGTAGCTACCAGTATAGATTGTAAAAATCAATATTTAAACCTGTCTCAAAAATCTTCTTCACAGGAAGATGAACTAAAAAGGGCAATTCTTATGGTCTTCGCCAATAAGCAGGTGAGGGTGAAGTGTTTCATTTTTACTATATTCAGAAAATCATGAAAAAACACGTGTAATAAAATTTTAATTATTTTAGTTCCTCAAATCGTCTTCTCTCATCTCCATACCCCTTAGGGTGCATTTCCACTTGCAGAGAAAGAGTTTGCTAGCGAAATATTTGCACGATGTTTTCTTTTGAATTTTGACGGAATAAATAGATTAGTTCAGCTTAACTCTTCTCATTTAAGGGCGACTTTACACCTGGCGGAATTTTGCGCCAATTTTGCCCGAATTTTTCGTTGTCTGCGCTCTTTCATGCAGAACTAATGTGAGAAAAACCAGGGCGCTATAAAACACCGAACAAACACGTGTTTTATAGTGCCCTGGAAAAGCAAAAAGAAATTCCGCTTCGCGCGCAAAATTCCGCCTAGTGGAAAACAGGCTTAAAAGAAAATACGCAAATATTTCGCTAGCGAACCATTTCTCTCCTAGTGGAAATCCAGCCTTGATTGCATCACTAGTTGAAACACTTCCTCCAGTATCTCAAAATATATACAAATCTACTGCAAAAACGTACGAAAGTGTGTTTAGCATCTCCATCGTTAAAATGATATCAACTGGTCATGTAGGATATGGAAGGTTCAATGTCAGCGACAGAAGTCTCGACAGCTCTGGGTTTAGCAGCGTTAAAGAGTAGAACGTGGTCAATATTTAAGACATCAGCGTTGAAAGGCGAAGGATTAGAAGAAGCCATGGAATGGTTAGTTCAATTATGTTTTTATGTTATCTTAATTACTAGCGATCTAAACGAGGCGTTCTGTCATTTTCACAGTAACCTTTTATAGAAACTCGATTTTCACAGCATGGGCCGGAACGCATACCTGTATACTATAGTTAATAATGAGTTAATAATGAACTACCCTACGTGCTGTGCGGAAGCCGGATAGTGCTTTCCGCCAGATTCGATTATCTGAATCAAATTGACGTAATTTAATTACACGCTATCCGACCAACCTCCTCCGCAGGCCCTTTTCGGGCAAATATGGCGGGCTGTGATATCTTGCAGGTAGAAATTTAAACCGCGTTTTCCAAAATCGCCCGAAATGCTCCCTAGCGCCTGCGGAGGAGGTAGCTATCCGACTATCGTTACATACGTCAATTTACGCATTCTCTCATGCACAATTAACGTTCTCTGTAGCCTGGCGGTTACAGCACTCCTCCGGAATCGCGTATGCCGTAGCTTCGATTCCCAAGGGAGGACCAGAGTTGCATTTTTTGCGTTTGAATGCCTGAGCACTCTGTTGGGACCCACAAGTTTTTAAATGTTTGACATAAGCATTTTTATGCATGACGACAGTGAAATTTGTTTGTACGCACAAATGATTTATTAACAATTTTGCCACTTTGCAAATATGGATAACAATTCTAGAGGTTTAAAGGGTCTTAATTTCGAGTGGAATTAAACACATTTTAAATTCAAGCCAGAAACAGTTGAGTTTTATATGATGGTAATGCCGGGAATACACATTAACCACGCTTGTTCTTGTCAGCTACCTCTGTAGCTCAGTGGCAAGAGCATTGCACCGGCATCGCAAAAGCGTAGGTTCGATTCCTGCCAGAGGACCTATAGTTGGCTCATTTTTCCATCAACTGTTCCAGGCTTGAATTTGAAGTGTGTATAATTCCACTCGAAATTAAGACCCTTTAAACCTCTAGAATTTACCTGCATCGAGTAAAGTGCCAAAAATCATATGGATAGCAATATTTGAATTTGCAACTCAAACACAATGACCTCGACACGTTCCTCTTCTCTAGCAAATTTTAAGTCTTGTGTTTAGCATTTTATTAAGTTGAAATTTGCGTTAATGATACACACATGCAAGAATTCACGAACAAGTCAAAAGACATTCAAGTTTTAACAAATTTTGCTTTTGGGGACACCCTGTAAAAAATATAATGATGCGTTTCCTGTTCAAATTTATAGAAATCTTTTTATTAATTTAATTTTTAGGTTGGCAACAGCGTTGAAGACGAAGCAATAGAATTTTTGGAGACAAAGGATTTTGAAAAGAATGAATTTTTATACTGTACATCGTACGAAAATGGACGTAGTTATTATTTGAGTAAAGAACGTAACACGGGTCTAGATGTTAGGGCATGCAGCTATCTTCTTACTGCAGTAGTTTACAATCACAGGCTTTCAATGCCCCTTTGTTAGCGAAACAAAAGACTTTCTACGCGTTGATCAGCCCTGTTTTGTTAAAAATTGACTCTGTCTGATCTGATCATCTGAAAGGACCTTTTCATTAGGCGCCGTGCAAACACGACACATGCATGGATGTAAATTATTGTTTAATTCTACCGCGATATTTAAAGTTTACCCCCTATTTTCATCAAACATGACGTAATATGACGTAATAAGTCACGTGACCTCTATAGCCAAGTCGCAGACCATTTCAGCTTGCATGCAAATAAACCCATATCAGATGTTGTGATCATGGAATAGTCGATAAAACTTAACCATTTCATACCAGGTGATTTAAATGGGTTAATTTGCATAGAAGCTGAAAAGGTCTATTGTGTTCTAGGGCTGCTTTCCACTAACCCGTTTTTCATACGCACGTTCACGCACGTAAAACTGGTAAAAGTCTAAATTCTTATGCATGTCATGCATAGGAGTGTATTTGAAAAAAAAAACTGAAAGATCCGTATATTTTAGTATGCATTTGTTCTATTATAAAATTTAAAAACATTCACAGTTTTTTGCGTGTAAAAAAACGCGTATTGAAGTCGAAAGCAGCCTTAAATTTTATGCAGATTCGTGTCCAGGTCAGTCCTAAGCGCAACGTTATTTCATGCAAAAATTTTAATTGGGTCTTGATCCGTTTGAACTGGATGATTGATGTGCCTCTATAATAATTTGCAGTTTAAACTGCCGCTGTTTTTATTACGATTTTTGTGAAACCTCACATGCAAAAGTTTTTATTGAATATTTTCAGTAACGCTAAACCACACTGAATCATCCACAGAAAGGGACCCTATATAGCCCCTTTTTTTCTAGACGAATTTATTCGCGCGACACGAAGCGATATCTGAAATTCGGTGATGTGATTGGTTTGCAAAAAAATTCGCCGCGAAAAAGTAGAAACGCTTTCTACGCACGAATAAATTCGCCTAGTAGAAAACGGGCCTACGCATGTTATTGCGGTTATCCTGCTTGTACATCGTTCAAATGTTGTAAACTTATACGTGTGTTACACAGTTACCTAAAAAGATATGACAGTACAAATGACCGCCTTGACAAAGACGAGTCAAAATTTGAACTAATTCAAAGCTTTAAAATGGGAATGTAGATTAAAGTTTATTTGACGGAAACCCGTGTTTCAATTCCGATTGTCTGTAACAATAATCAAATGTACAATGTTAGCGCTGAAACATTGATGGGAATAATCATAGTTTAATTAGTTTTAACACAAAGTAATTAATAGATTCAGAGCATCGGCGCCCCAAAATTGCGCGAGAAATTTTTCGGTAATTTGTCAATATAATGAAATAATGTCTAATTACATAAGATAGGAAGCTCTTTTTTTTACGTTTCGAACCTTACCACTTAGACTATGACAAACTACCTCAATTATATTGTCCAAAACTAATAAAAAAATGTAGTATTACGAATTACGAATGAAATATAGAATTGCGAATTACGATTTAAAACTGCTTTTAACATGACAAAATACGGTAATATTTATATAGTTTTTGATCAAAAGCTTTTCGTACGATGCGGGGTGACAGTGCTCCCTGTACTCGTCATTGTTTTTAAATATTTTACATGATCCTATTGGCTGAGGTTTGTTGGTCTGTTTTTTCAACCAATAGGATCATGTAAAATATTCATAATCGTCAAACCAACTGTCAATGTTTTGGAAACTCTCTAATATGCAACAATGCAGGAGTTCCCTTTCAGGGGAATCTGCCCTCTTGCCTCCGATAGGCTTGAAAATTGTATGAAGGGATTTTTATTTCCAATCCCGTTTGATACACGGGATGAAGTCAGAACGTGGTAAGAACAAAAACTGACGACCACTCGCCTAAGGTTCCGCTTGTACCAACCACTGAACCGTGTCTCTATTATACTGCTATGTTTACAGTCGTGACAATAGAAGCGTTACGAAAAATATCGAGTAATTCATTTGCTCAAATGTATCATTTAGCTTACGGAGTTCATCAAATATTTGAAAAACTCCTAACTTCCGGTCTCGAATTGACCACTGTCAAATCCTATTGGTTAATGAAATAAGTAGATGCATATGATTGGACAGTTCGAAACCGGAAGTTAAGAGTGTTTTAAATAGTTGAATAATTTGATGAACCACTGAATGGATTCCTTCATATTTTTCGGAACGCTTTTATTGCCGCCGCTGTAAGTTATATTAGTTGAGTTTTGTGTTGCGCGATGTTATGTGAAAGCAAAGAATAAACTTTTTTCTATCTTTCTACTCGTATTAGAATCGCGATTCCTAAGATAACACATTGTATTACTATCAATAGTGTTACCGTGAATATTTTGTTTTTTACGCTTTTCAATTCCACATTTATTTTTTCCGTTGTCAACTCACACACATTATTTATCCCTACTTTGATTGTCCTGTCCATGTTTTCCATCTTCCTCTCCATGTTTTTCTAGATTTCCTAGATTTCTTCTTATGTCGGTTAATTTCGTATTCGCATCTTCTGTTGTCGTCCCCATGTTCCCCACGTCCCTTCTTATATATCTAACATTCGTCCCCGTCTCATGTATTGTCTTCCGCAAACTTTTAATCTTAGCGTCAATGTTTGTCATTTCTTTTGCCATGTTCTCAATTTTTGCATCTACGTTCGCCGTCGTCGACGTAATTCTTTCAATTTCAGTCTCGACGATAACAAACACCGACTTTATTTGTTCACAGCTGTGGCATTTTGATCGTCTAAACTCGCAAACTTCATGCTGGTGATAATTCAAATCTCGTTTATTGACTACCTCATGGCAACCTTCATTTCCGCAAAACACGGGTTGGAAACCGCACACTTCGACGTGTTGCTTCAGGTTTTGTAACTGTATACGTTCCAGACAACCCCTGCTGTAATGATCACAACGAATCATTAACTCGTTTAAAACATTTTTCACAACTCTCGGGATTTCGCTCAATGATTCGACAGTCATCACCTCGGTGCACGTTGGGCACGCTTGGCAGTTTTTATGAATATGCTTCGTGATACAATCGCGACAAAAATAATGTTCGTTTCGACACATCACGGGATCTTTTAACACATTGTAGCATATCAAACAGTGAAGGAATTCGTCCACATTCGATTCAAATCTTTCCTCTTCGTACCCGAACTCCATTATTTTGTGCTTTTCTATCGCGTTATTGCTGAACAAAACGTTTGTTATCAACAGCACACTATTAAACGTGAGAAGACCACGATTAATCTTATTGCGTTCGACGAAGGAGAACGCTTCCTAGCTGTGTCATATCGAGATTTGCGATGTCAGATTCGCCTCGTTCTGATGTGTCGTCATAGTAACTGGAGACCATGTGCTCGCTCTCTATCAAATCTGCGAATTGCGAGGCGAAGTTGGGCGAAAATTGGCGAGTGGAATTTTGTCGTTTTAAAGGAACGTAAGTAGTGTTTTATATATATTTTTCGATATTTTGGTACTTGAAATGATTGAGGATTATTATATTGGTAGCAAGGACCAAAGTTGCGTTGTTTTATTAACAATACAACCGACATTGAGAATCTCAAGTTGGCACGTTTTTAGTGAGCACGATTTTTATACAGCAGATAGAACTTTGCTCTGTGTGAAGGGTTTAAATGGTAAACCAAAATATTATCTTTCCTCTTTGGATGTTGATGAAGTTCACTTTGTTAAATGTTTGATTTTGCACAGTTGTTTTGTTCAAAAATATGAGTTTATAAGCATGTGTTATTTTGATCTTAAAAACCCTGTTTATAATCATGTATTTTCAAATCCCGGTTATTTGGCTGGGTTGCCTTTGGGCACAATGACTATGTCTATAGCAGGTAGTCACACAAATCATTATACAAATCCCAGTTATTTGGCTGGGTTGCCTTTGGGCAAAATGACCATGTCTATAGCAGGTGGTCAGACAAATCAACACACAATCAATCTTAGCTGTTTTGTGGGCATGGTGAATACAATCAATGCCAGTGATTATAAACCAGCAGAGCAAAGTTTTACTGAAGAATTCAGCAATTTAACCTATTTTGAAGATATTGGCAATAGCAGTGATCTGCACAGTATTAGTAAATTACTATATTCCTTGTACCAAAGGTGTACCTGCTTAAATGGTATTAGTTCATGTAATTTATGTGGTGGTATGTATTCACCAAGTGAGGAGTGCAATTTGCCCTGGAGTGTTTTAGAAAATAAGTTGGCTTTAATAGGTCGAGTGCCATATGACACTGGAAGTTCACCAGGTGACTGCTTTTTTGCATCATTAGGGCATAGTTTATATAAAGATCCTAACTGCCATTTTCAAATTCGTAGTGCAGGAATTGCACATTTAGTCAGTAACCCTGAGTTGTATATTGAAAGTCTGTCAGGAATATCATGGGAAAATTATATCCGACAAATGTCACAACCTGGCACATGGTGTGACAATATCATTATGCAAGCTGTAGCAAATGCCTTAGGTTGCACTATGCATATTACTGATTCCAGTCAAAACTCTAACGCCACCATTTTAAGCCCATTTAACTTAGAACAAAGACAGAAAATTGCATTTTTGGGGTATATAAATGGTATTCATTATGTTTCTACTTTGCCAAATACAATCACTGGCAATGAAAGAGATAATAAACGGAAGGAGACAATGGAAAGAAGTAAAGTTTATGCTCGAAAAAAAAGGGTCAATGAAACTGGTGATGCTAAAAAGCTTCAGCTAGAAAAAATGGCTGCATATAGGCAATCACATAATATTGGTCAATCACAGTATTTAAGTGAATTTGATTTCATGAAAAATGGTCCTTTGCATGAGCAAAGTTGGGCAAAATGCAATATGCAACAATTCCACAAGTCTGTGCAGTATTCAGTCTGTCAGTGTACAGTTTGCAAAGAGGTATGGCCAATTAAAAGCAAACCAAAATTTGTTAGTAGCTATGTATGCTTACGATGTTCCAGAGATAAAAACAATCCCAAAAAGTTTTCTGATGGTAACAGCATGATTCCAGGACCAGTGCCTACTGAGTTACAAGGCCTAACTCAAACAGAAGAAATGCTTATTGCTCGAGCTTTACCAATAATGAGGGTTTATGTCAAACCACATGGGCAAAGGGGGTATTCTGGGCACTGCGTCAATTTACCTCAACATATTGAAGAGCTTGCATCCGTTTTACCAAGATATACTAGCGACCTCTCTGTTATTGTAATTAACATGAAGGGCCGTAACAATACATTTAAGGATGTAACAGTCAGAAGAGAAAAAGTGCATAATGCATTAACATGGCTTGTGAGAAACAATCCACATTATAAAAGTGTCACCATCAATCAACATGCTTTAGAGTTGCTCCCAATAAATGGCATTCCATCTGATATCACAACTGTTGAGTCTGATAGTGATATTTTGTCAGAAGAAATGACATTACCTGACATAGGACCCCCTACTGACAATGATGAAGACAAAGTTTACAATCAATCTACAGAAATGAGCAGTTTTTTGCCAGCCTGTGAAAAACACAGACTAGAAGTGGATGCAATAAAAAATCAATTGTTTCCAAATAACCAAATCAGTTGGCCCACTGTTGATAATCAACCTATAAATGAATATCAAACACCATTTTTAGCAACATTAGCATTTCCTACTTTATTCCCCGATGGTACAGGGGACCCAACAAATCCAGCTATTGTAAGGGATATTCCTTTAGGTGAGAAGATTAAGCATCTTATTAAATTTGCTGAACACATAAATGGCAAATGGATTTACAGATTTGCAAGTCATCCTAGATTCAGTTATTGGTCATTCAATATGTTACAGAGAAAAAGAGTCTTACAACAAAGTGGGATATTTCTTAAGCAAAACCCAGGTGAGGCTCACCTGACAATAGACGAACTCCTTGAAATGGCAGGAAATGGTAACAACAATACATTTATTTCAAAGATATCTCGATATGTAGCAAATATTGCTGGCTCAAACGCCTACTGGTATAAAGTAAGAGAGGATCTTAAAGCCATTGTAACAACTGTTGGTGCCCCTACATTTTTTTTTACATTTTCGTCAGCTGATGTGCATTGGCCAGACTTGCATAAACTGTTTGGAAATGAAAATAGCACAAGTGAAGAAAGGCGGCAATCAGTAATAAATAATCCCCACATTGTTGATTGGTTTTTCACTCAAAAACTAGAAAGTTTTATTAAACACTGGTTATACAAAACACTTGATGCCAAGTGGCATTGGTATAGATTTGAATACCAATCAAGGGGAAGCATACATTGTCATGGCATTGCTAAGCTTAACAATGACCCAGGTTTGTGCGACCTAACTAAGATTGCCCTTAAAGGATACTTGGCTGAAAAACTAAGAGATAAGAACCAGCAAATAAATACATCTGACGTTGATGAAGTCATAAATGCTGGTAAAAAAGCTGCCAAAGTAGCTTGTCAATATGTTGACTGGATGCTTTCAACAGTTCACCCTAACGAACCAGATGATATGTGGGTTAAACCAAACATTCATCCTTGCCAAAAGCTTTATCAGAACATACCAGATTGTGATATGCATGCTGATTATTGCGATTTGTTAAATATGGTTCAAAGGCATACACGTTGTAGTACAGGGTATTGCTTGAGAAAAAAACCTACTGATTCCGAACTAAAATGTAGGTTCAATTTTCCAATAAAACCATGCCCTAGCACAAGGTTGGAATTTGAAGAAATTCATACAAAAGGTAATGAAAATCATTATAGGGCAAAAATTGTGACCAAAAGAAATGATTCACGGCTTAATAACAACCAGCAGCTCCAACTTCAGAGTTGGAGAGCTAACTGTGACATACAAGTAGTGATTGACCACTATGCATGTGTTGAATACCTTACCAAGTACGCTGCTAAAAGTGAGCCTAGAAACTCAGTGCTTAAAGCAGCATTCAATACAATCATGAACAATGTGCCACGTAATAGTAATCCTCACAATGCTATTAAAAAAGTAGTTATGCGAACCATTGGTCAGAGGGATTATGCTGCACAAGAAACAATGCACCACTTACTCACACTGAAACTTCACAGTTCTAGCTTTACCGTGATTCCAGTTAGTCTAAATGGCTCTCGTAGAATTAATACGTCAACTGCAGAAACTGATGTTTGTTCAAGCAACTCTCTTCTTGATGTATATGCCAATCGTGCACAATACAATTTTGCAAAAGATACAGCTAAATTAAATTTTGTTCAGTTTGCAACTCAGTTTAAGGTTGTGAATAATAAGCTCACAAGGCTTCCAGACAATGTGATTCCCAGAATTTTTCCTACATATTCATGCAATCCAACAGGGCCAAATTTTGCTCAGTACTGCAAATATCAGCTGTTAAGATATAAGCCTTGGCAAATAAAACAAGAGAATGCGTGGGATAATGAAGAGCCATCAGATGGAAACATGATAAATAAATGGCAAGAGTTTCTTCAAAAACCATATGCAAAGGAAAATGTTCCTGACTGGTTTGACAAATTGCAGTCTGCTGTCCAAAATCAACATGATCCAGATGATCAACTTACTAATGAACAGTCAGAAAACACACGTGAAGAATGGATGATAATATCTGATCTGCATACACCTTTTGTTGATACATTGGCAACAAACTTAGAACCAGCTTACGAATGGACAATTGATAGGGCTAATTTTTCTGAAGAACAAATTGCTGAAATGCCAAGTTGGATAAAAAATATGAAAAACATGAATGATACAAATAGTACAATAACATGTGATCAAAACATAGATCTTAACACATTCAGTGAAATGCAAGAACTTGCGTACAATATTGTCACATGTCACTTTAATAACACATCTGTAAACAAAGACTCGCTTGCACTTATTATCAACGGAGTGGCAGGTACTGGTAAGAGTTACCTTATAAATGCAATCCGTACACTGCTAAGTAACAAATGTGCAGTCACAGCAACTACTGGTAAAGCTGCCTTCAATATAAATGGTGTAACAGTACATTCCCTTTTAAAATTACCAGTTGGTTCCAGAGGAAATAAAGATCTGACAGGTCAAAATTTAATTAGATTACAAGAATCTTTAACTAACATTGATTACATAATAATTGACGAGTATTCAATGCTTGGTCAATTAACATTTGGCTGGATAGACAGACGACTAAAACAGACAACTGGTCTCCAAGATAAACTGCTTGGTGGCAAATCTGTTATCTTGTGTGGTGACCCAGGCCAGCTTCCCCCTGTGGCTGACAAACCATTATATCATGCAGTACCATCCAATAATGTTGGTGAACAAGGCCATCTTACATATATGATGTTTGATAATGTAGTTAAACTCAATGTCAACCAGCGTGTGCAAGGAAATAATCCAGAACAAACACGCTTTAGAGAATTGCTGTTGAGATTAAGAAAAGGTGAATCAACAGTAGATGACTGGGAACTGTTACTAACTAGACAACCTGCAAATATTGACAACTTGTCAGAATTTAATGATGCAATAAGACTATTTTTTAGTAATGTTGAAGTTGCCAATTATAATCATGAACAGCTTATCAAACTTCAGGAACCAGTTGCTCAAATTACTGCCAGACATTCAAATGCTACAGACAAAAGGATTTCATCTGATGAATTTTCAGGCCTTGAACCCCTACTTTTTTTAGCTAAAAGAGCAAAAATAATGCTAACTATGAATTTATGGCCAGAGGTAGGCCTTTGCAATGGTGCAACAGGGACAGTTGTACATTTTATATATGAAAATGGTCATCAGCCACCTCATCTTCCATTAGCAGTTATTGTCAAATTTGACAATTACAGGGGGCCATCTATAAATCAGACACTCCCATCATGTGTGCCAATATGCCCAATAACTGTGTCAGCTCAGTTGTCTGATGGTGTCCATGAAAGACAACAGCTTCCTCTAAAATTAGCATGGGCAATAACAATTCATAAAAGTCAAGGACTTACTTTACCTAAAGCCTGGATAAATATTGGGAAAGCAGAGAAAACCCCAGGACTAACATATGTGGCTATAAGTAGGGTGAAGGCATTATCATGCTGCATTATTGAACCATTCACTTATGAACGCTTAGCAAGTATAAAATCATCTAAGATGTTGCAGTATCGGCTAAAAGAGGAAGATAGACTTGCCAAAATAACACAAGCAACTTTACATGAGTTTCACAAGACAACTGTTTAGGTCATGGTGTCATTAGTCCCCACTAACATAATAAATAAATGTTATGTTATGATGCATTTGGTAATTTTGTTCTATACTATTTAAAGTTTGAGAAGGAGTGTTAAATGTCTGATAAAACATTACTACGAATATTTTGAGTGACCTAAAATAGAAGTACAAATTAAAGAATACTAATTAGAATGAAGCATTATATAATCATACTAATTAGGATGAACAGTTATATAATGGCTCATTTTCTCTTAGATACAGTTCTCCACAAGGTGTATGTATAAATTATTAATTGAACATTTTAAGGATATATTAAAAGTATATAGTTTAGAAATATATAGTTTTTTTTTATTGAAATCATTGAATAGTTAACTGAATATTGGTGGCCTTCGGACAAGTAAGTTAATAAAAACTTTTCTCCATTGCATAATTTATTTTATGCCTAATTAATGTTTTTCATTTTAGATTACGTGTACTTTCACATTTGATTTACCATGGATGAATCTATGACTGAACAGGATCAACAACAGACACAAGGTATGGATGTACTGTACATCCAAGTCTTCTTAAATGAAAATTAAAACCCGGCAAATAAATGAACGAAATAGCAAATTGGCTTCAGAAGTAGCAGTGAAAAGGATTTTAAATCAGACTGCAAAATTGGATGTTTAATGTCATCGATCTGAGTGACTATGTCTAACATAGTTCAAACAGAATGTTAGCCAATGAATTTCATCTTTTGTCCGTCTTGTCCGAAAGTCTCTTGCTGGGTTTTAATTCTTATTTTTAAATTAAATTATATGTAGCTAATACATGGTTAATTTTAATTGATACAAGATACTTTATCCTAGATTCCTCCGGCTTAACATGTTATTTGCATAATATTTCGGAAATCAAGAATGCGTCAGACTCCAAAAGAAAATATTTTAATTGTATCGTCCAGTGCGCTGACAAGCCAGTCAGAGCAGTCTGTTTTTCGCCGGAGAAAAGGCCAGGATTACAGGCTCTGTCAAACTCAAAAAGCCCAGTTAAGCTGAAAAATTACAAACAATCAAGCAACACCAACGATGATCTCACCATCACCAAATTCACCAAGGTTTCAGCACTTGATAAGAGCGAAGTCAATTTTGCCTTTTCGGAAGATATTTCTTCAGCGTCGACCGGCAAACCAGTTAATATTTCCGCCATATCAAAGCTAGCTTCAGAACAACTGATCGAAATCAAAGGTAAAGTGATGAAAATGTCTGGTATTAAAGTACAGTCAACACGTTTTGGACAAGTAAAGAAACAGGATGTCATTGTAGCGGACCCCACTGGCACAATTAAACTTGTTCTTTGGGGAGAGTACATAAATTCTCTCCAACAAAACGAGACCTACACCTTAAAGAATGTCCGGGTAAAATCGACGAAATACGATCACTACCTCAATACCCCGAAAAACGAAGGTTTTGTTGCAGTTGATGCTACTCCTTATTCTGTACCTGTCGTGGAATATGAGGACGAAATTGACACAACATCAACAGTCAATGGTACCATTATAGGAGTACAACAAGCTTCCAAACATATCGGTTGTAATGGCTGTGCCAAACGAAATGTTGAAATCGTTGCTCCCAACAAGGCTATCTGCCAGTTTTGCAAGCTACAACAGCTACCCTCAACCTGTCCTGTCCACTGGTCTCTGCGTATTCTCGTTAAGCCCAAAAGCGGCTCCAAAAATCTCCATCTTCGTCTAGACAGCGTTTCAACGCAGCGTTTGCTGGAGGTCATCAACCCTGCATTTCAACTTAAGACAACTACCGAAGATGCTATCACTACGATGATTCTGGAGAATTACCAGACCTCTCTAACTTTTACGTATGATGCGTTTAGTTACCAAGTTAGCGACATTTGTCGTTCTGAGGTGGAGCCTGTTAAACTTTCTACACCTTAAAGAACACAGCATGTTATCTACATTTAAAACTGTCTATCATGTAAGGTAGAACATTTCAAACACTTGTTGCAATTTTTGTTCGTTCACCATAGTTCATAAAAAAACTTCTTATTGACTTTACTGTTGCGGGCCATACTACAATATTGCAATGTTTATATTAAAAAATTGCTCGAGCAAATTGTAACCGTCGCAAACAAATTGCAAGTTGAAATTTACAATAGTTCATAGTGCCATCAGGGGCTTTGTTTTAAAATTTGTTGTAAATTTTAACTTGCAATTTGCCCGCGTCGGTTGCAATTTGCTCGAGCGATTTGCCAATATGGGTGAGGGATTTGTTACTTTATTTTTTTTACTTAGTTTTGTTACTTAGTTCTGTTACTTAACACTATCCTCTATACAGTTACATCAATTTCTTTGTCTCAAAAAAGTGAAGCCTTTTAACTATACAACATATAACTGTAGTCATCCTACACCTGAGATTGCTCTGAGACAGTCTCTGACTTTGAATTAATGGATAAATAAGAACACATGGGATACTGTATTTTTTAAATTTTCTTATTTTTGTTTATATCTCCTCTGTGCCATGAGTAACAGAGCTATCAAATTATTTCAAAATTTACACCTAATTTCAAGTTGAAAGATTCACTTTTTATAAGACTGTAATTTCAGTAAAGACAAACTGTATATTTTGACATTTTGTTGTTAAATAAAGCATATGAGCCATCACTGTTGTTAAATTACTCTTTTTGCTGGTAAACTTTTAATCATACGCTGTGACGTTTAATGTTAGCATTTTTGTTAATCATCCTTAACCGAAATTGACACATTTCGAACGCACATTACTAATCTGTGATTACTTCTAGTACTAAAATCTTAAATTTTTAATTTCACGCCACAGACAAGACGTCGCTAGCGCTTCTGGTAAAATGATATCACTGAGGTGTGGAGATTTCACAAGCATTTGACAGTCAGCGGAAACTCCTAGTTATTTAAGCGGTAATTCCCGCTGAGTTCTTGGAAAATCATTGAAGCAAAATATTAGGGGGAACACTTGTACAGAACAGGGGCCAGTTGTATCAAGTCTGGTTTGCTTAAACGGTGGATAAGTTCAAAATAGAAAGCAAGTCTGTCGTTTTATTCAACAAGCAAATTAAATGTTTGTCACCTTAATATAAAGATACTGTTTAAAACTACATATTCAGTGCATAATATTCAAGTTGACCCATCCAAGAGAGTTGTAAGAGTGTTATTTGAATGTTAATTTTGACTTAACCACTGTTTGAACTAAACGGGCTAGATAAACCAGCCCCAGGTGGCAACAGACACATTCGGATCGACAGTCATGCAAGGGAGCTGGAGTGGGTGGTGATGCACTTGAGCACTCCCAGTTTTAGCAAGGTGGTCAATTAAACGCGACGTTAATCGACACATGAGCGACGGTAATCTGGTGGTTAATCACTTTAAGAGTAGAAAATTAATGGGGCATGGTAGAAAACACGGATAGCGGATATCTGCTTAAAGCCAGTGGTATTGTTTCTGCGGACACTTGGTGTAGCGTGCGTTTTTGTTCCTTGGGAAAAATAAAAAAATTAAAAAATATGCAGCCTCTAAAATGCAGCTCTTATAGAAATACCTGATGAAAGCAAAGTGTTTGTCCAGAAAATGCAGATTGTTTGGCTACCATAACCTCCAATTTTTTAATGTAGTCAGTTCAATCTTAGGCATAACATTAAAATTTTAATTTAATCACCGAGTTTATCTCGTCAGTTTTTATGATTGATTGCTATTTGAATTATTATGCTACTTGTACCAAGGTAATTAAGATATTAATGATTGTGACAAGTTCCATGTGCTACTGATTCCTCATTTTTTTAGTTAAATTCTGTTCACTCATCTTTTCCACTGTATTTCGTCTTCATTAATATCATGATGCCGCCAAGAACATTTCAGAATTTTCTCCAAAAAATTTAAAAATGAAATAAAATTCACTTTGACATTTTGAGATTAAAAAATCTGATAAAACGATGGCCGGGGAAAACATTTGCCTCCTGAGAAAATAAAAGTGTTCACAGAGGTAATTATGAGACACCAGAGAATTGTTCAGAACTACTCCAAGTTCGTGTAAATCCCGAAATTTGGGGCCAATTGAATTCCTCTCGAAGAAAAACTGATTTACAGTTGTCCGAAATGTTCAACAATCAACTCAGAAAGTGGCTGTGGTGATATTGCAAATTGTGAATGATACGTTGCCAAACAAAGGACGAGGCCAGTAAGAATCCGGCATCTCGTTTTGCTTATTCCATTGCATTTCTGGGTCGTATGTGCTAGTGATCTATCACGTCTCAGACGGGAACAAATAACACTTGCTCTAAAGAGAGAGTTTGCCACAATTAGTACCAAAGAAATATACAATGCCCCCCTTCGATTTGGCTCAGACCTTCCAAAACAGTTGAAGGAGGCCGAGGCGTGGTGAAAGCTATTTGTAGGTAGAAGCATCACAATATTGGTCTGAAAAGGCCAAACTGACTAATGACAAACACATGATAATAACAAACGCTGATCTCTCACCCAGAAGTGTAATTATATCCCTTCCCAAACTTTAACCATTTTGGGATTTCGGTCTAAATTCCAAAATGATGACTATAACATTCACTGATGAAAAAGCAACAAATTTAAAACGATTATCGTTCAAGATCTTCTAAACAGAAAATCTTGCACAATACGAGAAATTGCTCGGGTGATTGGTAAGCTGGTGTCTAGCTTTCCTGGTAGAATGTATGACCCCCTCTACTACAGGAAATTAGATAGGGATAAAACCCTTGTGTTACAACAACAAGAGGGTTATTTTTATGCAGTAATGACTATATCACAAGCAGCTAAGTCAAAATTAACTTCGTGGGTGCATAACATTACATCTACATTTAACATAGTCTCCCATGGACCACCAGTAAGGCAGGTCACAACTGATGCTTTCCAGCCTTCCCTACAAGGTTGGCTTTATCATCTATACTTTCAGTACAAGAAAGATTAAAATTCGGAGATCATCCACTCGTTTCTCGTTTCCTCAAAGGGATATTCGAACTAAAACCTGCACAACTAAGACATATACCGAGGTCTGGAATGTTAATATGGTTCTGGCTCACTTGAGATCATATAAACACTCAGAGGAATTATCATTAAAAGAGCTTACCCTAAAAATTACTATGCTGCTATGCTTACTTACCGCTCAACGATGTCAGACAATTCACTTGATGGATATCAATTATATACCGAATTGTTTTTAATAGAAAACTTAAGCAGACAAAGCGTGGACATCATTTGGAACCTATGGAACTTTTAGAGTTCCCACTCGACAGAAAACTGTGTGTTGTGGTGGAACATCTTTGTGTGTATTTACGAAAGACAAAAGTTATCGGAGGTTCAGATTCACAATTGTTATTAAGTTTTGTTAAGCCACATGCACCAGTTTCCAAAGAGACTATAGCCAGATGGATTGAAACAGTTCTTCAACTAGCTGGTATTGATGTATCGAAGTACAGTGCACACAGTAGACGCATGCGCATCTCATGTGACTCCTTCGTTCCTGGCTGATGACAAGACAGAATTACAATCAAACTTCAACTTACAGGCAAGTCTCGTTTAATTTTCAATTTTGCACTAATGCTGCCGATATTTCATATTTCTGGACGAATTTATGCTGAGAGAACATTAACAGGTAATTAAAATCCATGTTATGTCTACAACAAAAGTGTTTTAGTCGTTAGTTCACCATATTGGGCTACGTCGTTAGTCAACCATATTGTGCTATTAGCGCGAAGTCAAAAACTTCAAACTGAGTTCAAAGCAATAATCTGCCATCCTTTTCGCTATTTCGCGCTCACAGTGTAGCTTGCTCATGGGCAAAATGCGAATGTGGACAAAAGTATTTAAGTTCCTGACAATATGTTCATTTTGGCCGATGTGGCATTTGCTTGTTGTGTAATTATCCCTGCATGGTCATTCAAGATTGACAGGCCAACTGATTTCTGCGACATTCATCGTTGAATGGCCCGATTTATACTAGAAACTAGAGTCTAGAGACTGTTCATCCGTCTGGACAAACTTGGGCAAGCGAGATGAGCAAACACTGGCAAACAGACGGATCATCCGTCAACACGAATTATCTGCACACACTTAAGAAGTTTAATTATCACAAAATTATTCGTTTTTTTTAAATTTTGCCTTTGGTCATGTAATTTTGTGCTGTGACATATCGTGCATACGGTTATAAATATTATCTTGCATTTAACAGGGTGACAATGATTGTTTAACTGTAAATGGTAGTTCATCTTGACGCATCTCTCGCCAGTTTTAATACAACGGTTCATAAAAAGGCTTTTGTGCACTACGTAAATTATTTCGCAATTCTCGTGCACGTTCCGTAAACGCACGAACGATTTTGCTTCGTCTGACATATTCGTTTACATACAGATACAGGGTGTCTCAAAAAACCGGAACCACTTAAATATGCAAGAACATTAATACAGCATGATGGATAAGCACCTCTGGGAATTGAAAATGGCTCTTAGGGGCTGTTTACATGAGCCCTGTTACCGGAGATTCAGCGAAGCGTGAGATGATTTTGAGGTATTGAAACGAGCAGATAACATGATCCTGGCGCTTGTTTGGTGTCATAAAGACTTATTTCAGTACCTCAAAGTCCTCTCATGCTTCGTTGAATCTCGGGCGACCGGGCTCATGTAAACAGCCCCTAAAAGTTAAAAATGCTAAAAGTCATTACACTTTATTTTATTAACATATTATACTTAAATAAATCTCAATTTGCCGTTAGCTTACACAAACGTTAAATTTATTTAGGCAACTGTTCCATGAGAACACGATTAGAAGCATTTTCAATTCCCAGAGGTGCTTATTATTGCCTTTTAGAACAATATTAATATTTTTGCATATTTTTGCGTTTTTTTTTTGAGACACCCTGTAGTTCGTCGATCTAGATAGTGTGTCGTATTTACTCAGAAGAATGATGCATCCGTCTGTGGTCTGCCGACGGACTATTCGTCCGGACGAAGCATCCGTCTATAAAAGTCTTATATAAATCGTGCCAATGTCAATATAAGAACACTGAAAGAAAAGTGCATGTGCATGTGTTTCTAGTAAGCTCTAATGCGTCATGCGTGCACAATTAAGAAATTAGCACAAAATTAGCACAAAAACAGTCATGCATCGTCCTAATTAATATTCCTAATTTGCATTTTAATGATGTTATATGTTAAAGATGGATGAAACAGAAGCACCCACAACTACATACAAAGGAATTATAATTTGCGTTTGTTCCTTTTTAATTTCTTCATTTTCACTGGGAACAACATCAAATTATGCCATAATGCTGCCGACATTCTTGGACGAATTTAATGCTGGAAGAACATTAACAGGTAATTAAATTTTTCTTGCTACTTACAGTGCAATCCTACGTTTAAGAGATGTAATTTAGTACAGGGTATACAAAATGTAAGTGTAAGAAACTAATAAACATAAAAATAATTACCGAATTTACCTCTCTCGAAAGTAGTATTGCATTGCAAGTTGCAAGAAAAATTGCACCGTGTAACAGGGATTTAACAAAGAGATTTTGAGTGTACCATATTATCCTACGGCTCCCATGCCCAGGTTTACAAGTCAAAAGTTCAAAGCAATAATCTATCATCCCTCTCCCCGTTTCGAGCTCACAGTTCCTGGCTCATGAGCAAATGTGGACCAAAGTATTCAAGTTACCGACAATTTAAAATATTTTCTTTTGCTTGTTGTCAGGGGCGGATCTAGGGGTAGTCACACCAATCACGCGACTAACGTAAAAAATCCGCACTAATTTGATTCAATGAAAGTGAAATAATATTTATTTTTCCGAACGCAGTCCAGTTGTAAATTTGCAGCGGCATAATTAATTTTCTGGCCGAATATTGAATTAACACTGATCTCTCTTGATTTCCCCGCTCTGAATTCAAATTTCAAACTGCACAATCGTGATCGTTCTGGAGTTGGTTAGGGGCGTTTCTGGTCAATCTGATTGGCCTATTCGGTGGTTTCCAAGGAGACAAAAATGGTGATCGTTTTGGGGGTTTGGTCTGATCGTTTTAGAGGTTGGTTATGGGCGTTTTTCATCAATCTGATTGGTCAGATCGATAGTTTCCATGGCGACACAAATTGTGATCGTTTTGGAGGTTGGTCTGATCTTCATTTCTTATTGGCTGTTTAATTCCTAACCGATCACGACCGATCAAGCGATCAGAGTCAGACTAGCCTCCTCCGCAGGCATCTCTTTAATATGTATTTATATTATGCATTTATATTTGACCGTGAGTAATATCACCGATCAGAGCCCATGTTTTGCAGTCAAATGTATAGTTCTTTGCAAGGGAATTCAAAAGAAAAACCGGTGTAGAGCAGTTTTAATGCGGGCGCTATATTCATGACACTATTAAATAACATGTCGTCGAGAGATGGATGTTTTCGTATTAAATATACTCGCATGTGTTCGACGAATTGAGAAGTGTACTGTTATAAGGTAATTATAAATTATCCAATGTTGATGTTTATGTAAACTATACCCTGATAATACTATAAGTTCATATAAACAATGGTCCGATAATTTAACTATGTTATTGTTAGCTTATATATTTTACCTAGGCTTTGAGGCTGTTGTTATTAGCATATATTTGCATTCGCCCGTCGCCCGTCAAATCGATTTAGAATTTCGAGCCTATTCATATTCTCATTTGTTGTATTGATTATATAGTGTAATAATCTGTAATTTGCAGTTTGAAAGATTTAGAAAGCTATGGATATTTGCGAAATCATTATAATATATAAATATAAAGCAATTTCGCTTTGACCAAATTCAATGATAACGTAATAATTAAACCTGTGTTCTTACATTTCACTAGACAATAACATTTTGAGCTGAAAATTTCTTGAGAGGTCTGTTCGAAGGGGTAAATTTCTACCATTATTGAGATTTGACTATTGCTATAAAAACATGCATTTTATACCCACAAAACGTTTCTTTTTAAACCTTCCATTTCAGTGCCTACACAATGTTTTGTGTGGCATTCAATAGCTGTGCTCTAGGAATTTAGCAGACTATAACCTGGCATTAAGCTTGGAAAGCCTCACAAATTTCATAAATCTGGCGGGGGGAGGACGATTGGTGACGAAAATTGGCGTAAAAACGTAAAAAAAATCCTAGATCCGCCCCTGCATATTTTGTCTCTGCATTCATCCAGGGCAGACATTGCAACTGATTTCTGCGACAATCATCAGTGAAAGTCAATATAAGTCACTTGCAAACGATAGAATAAGCAAATGAGCTGCTTCCCCCAGTGTGCGGCGAGCTTTTATTCACTTGTGCAATTTGGCACGAACGAGCAAATTAGAGCTTGCCATGGTTTCAACAACTTCGTACAAATCTGCAAGCCAAAAAGTTGTAACAAGCTTGTTGGCCACAGGCTTGCCACAGTTGTTGTCCACAAGCTTGCCACAACTTTACAACATCCCAACAAGCTTGCTGAGTCTGCAAGATGTGAACATTCTTGTTGCCTGGTGACAGAGCTGAAGCCAAGCTTGGATCTTCAACGCAGCAATCAATGAACTCAGATTACAAATTAAAAGATTGCTATTGTTAATTATAGAAAAATATGTTAATCAAAAGATTGCTATTGGTTTATCTGTGCAAAATAATATATACATGTGATGAGAAAGGAACAATTTTTGGCATAAATCTACCTCAAAATTGTCAATGAGTTGTATTGTAGTTTTATGTGGTTCTTAAACCATATATATTCTATTAAGAAATTTTTTTGAAAATGCACATCTTTATTAAAAAGACTTTATATTTGTTTTTCTAGCACTAATTGGATCAAGTCAGTATGCAATGATATTTATGTTTAGCCCATTAGCGGGATCTCTAATCGACTTGTTTGGAATGCGTAAAGTTTCATTTGCAGGAGGATTTCTTTATTCCGTTGGATTAATCTCAGCTTCTTACGTTAATTCAATATATGGTTTATTCCCGACATTTTCTCTGATGGTGTCTTTGGGAATTGCTTTACTTTATTCCTCGACTCAGATAACGCCTGTTAAGTGCATCTCATCAAAATACCAAGGAGTTGCATGCTCTTTTGTTTCTGGCGGCTGGTACACAGGATGGCTAAGCCTTTCCTTGTTGATCACATTTTTATTAGAGCAATTTCACTGGAAGGTTATGTTTCGTTTACTCTCATCTCTTGGAGTCGTTATTTGTTTGCTAAGTTTAACCTATGGTTGGATCAAACAGAATGGAGATATCCCCAACAGAAATCGAACACCGTTTTGCAACTGGTCCTTATGTAAACGTCCACGATATTTTGTTTTGGTTTTTGGTTCAGCAGTATCAATGTTGGGATTTCCTGTTGCAAATTTCTTTTTGGTATGTACTCACTCAACTCACTACACAATACAGTAGAAATTGTGAGGTGACTATTTTGAGCAATTCTATTTTCTCCCAATGTAAAGTTATATAATCTCATAATTTGTCATTAGAATGACACCATCTTTCAATGATTTTACAAAGTTTAACTTTTTTGTTTTGTGCAAGAAGAAAAGGGTTCATTTTGCTTTGTAAATGCTTAATATGTGACTTTTGTGAGAGTTTTGAAATTGAACTTACATCACCGAACCCACGTGGACTTTCTGTGTATACATTTCTTTCTGCGCGGTGACCCTGTACCGGCTGTACATGCAACCTCGCAAGCCAGGCTCTTTTACCTACGCTCCACGGCCCACGCTGCGGCAAAGACCCTGGTCAAGGCTGGTCACGTGATTCTTTTGTTACGCTTCTCCCGTGTGGGGATGGGTGGGACACAAGTAGCGCATAGATCACATCAGTTAAAACAGCGTGTTTCTAAGGACTGAATATTGAGCGCTGTTGTACTGCAAAGCGAAATAACATGTGTCGTTATTGTTATTTGACCTCTAAATTCTCTCATCAACGCCCAAATTTAGAAGATAGCACAGGCCTTAGAGTGTCTGTATTGAATATCAACTGAACTTGTGACGATACTAAAACCGATTCTATCGACGATGATACAGTCTACACATAGCACTTGAATCTAAATTCGGTTTATTGCTCTTTTTAGTTTTTTACTGCGCCACACTAGCTGTATTTATTTAGTTTATTGTGTGAACCGCTATTTTTAGTTGCGTTAGTACAAAGTCATCTGGATTGTGACAAGTGCTAAAAATAGCAGAAATGGTATATCGACTTTGCCACTCCTCCCATGGATATGAACTAAGCGCTAATTAAAAACCTCCCATATTTTGGGAGGTCACATGACCAGCCTTGACCAGGGTCTTTGCCGCAGCGTGGGCCGTGGAGCGTAGGTAAAAGAGCCTGGCTTGCGAGGTTGCTGTACATGGTTTTACCCGAAGGCAAGGATTGAAATAAACTATAAGAGAGGAAATGAGCATTATACAATGCATGCAGTGTCGGGCTTTTGTACGAGTATATATCATTTTAAGATTAAATCATAAGCTGTTCACTTTTCGTTCAAACATTGGCCAATAGAAAAAAGTTTCCATTTATCTGGCTTCTCGCACAGCTTTCAGGGGCGACTTTCTAGAACGGACATTATCTAGAAATAGAATGGACTAGAATGGACGATTATCTAGAAATTAATTAAGTACGTTTTTGTGGTATCACGTGATATTCTACCATTCAATTAAGGTAACAAAAACTTAACTCTGTCGTTCTCTTTTAGGCAGATCGTGCTAAAGCGTACGGCATTCACGAAAGCCAATCAAAATGGTTTTACGTTGTGTTTGGAATTTTTGGCATTACATTCGGACTTATAGCTGGAAAGATTGGGGATATGATAATAAGATATCACGTTATTTTGAATATATCAAGTCTCCTTTTTCATGGTATAAATACACTTTTCAGTTACCTATGTACAACTTACATAACGTTATTAATACACTCGGCCATCTCTGGGATATTTTTTGGTATTTACAATTCTACACTTTGTCTGTCTATATTGAATTGTGTTGGAGCGGCAAATATAGCACAAGGCTTTGGGTTTCTTGTTTTCGTTCAAGGATTTTCTTTATTTCTTGGACCACCCCTTGCAGGTGAGTATATTTTAAATGGAACCTTGACTGAACGTAAGAAATGGCAAAAATCATTCACGCATTGAAAAAGAACTATGTCCACTACATGTCATCATGAAGGATAGAGTACTGTCCAGAAATAACCTAACAAAAACCACGGTTGAATCGCGGTTGAATCAGGGTGAGATCGCTGTCGAACCGCGGGGTTTAGACGGAGGTTAAACCTCGCTCTAAGATTTTTCGATTTGGTTATTGTGCTTTCTTTCTCGTCTGCTCATAACATTTCGTTCGGATGCGAATTACCACTGGAAAGGTACTTTTTCCCATGCGGGCATTTGCGATTTCTATCGGTCGACCGCGTCCGAACCGGAACCTAACCGAGCCGCAACCGCAGTGTTATTTTTGTATTCTATAGTACTGTATTCTATATTCAGTTATTATCCTTTCTGTTTCTAGGTTTTCTGAGAGACGCAACTGGCACATTCAAACTTCCTTTAATTATTGCTGGATGTTTGGAAATCGTCGGAGCGTTAATATCGTTTCCAGTTGCCAGAGTAAAAATTGGTGATGAACCAGGCCAGGACAACCATGAGAATAGTGAAAACAACAACAATATTTAGCAAGAGACGAAGTCGAAGTCATTAATTTTAATTAGCTATTAACATGTTACAAATGGCATTTTAGTATAACTAGCGCTCAGTGGGCTTCCCTCAGCGGCGAGTAAAAACAACATAAGAGCTCTGGGTACGAGTTTGTTAATCGGTTTTTAGAAATTTTGAAATTATGAAATTAGGAAAATTTTGTCTACCCCTCCCCCCTCTGTAGATTGCATTTAGGAGCTCTTAATTGATATTACATAAAGTATACGCTTTTGAATTAAAAGAGACTTTTGCACTGAATTTTGGCTGTTATATACACCACTGAGCTAAATAATAACTCCTTGAGAATTTGCTCTTGATCAGAAAATAAAGCAAAAAACATGGCGGATTTTGAGCATTGTGACGTCACCTAGTCCCCTTTGCCCATCGTAATTACCGCTGACATAGCGCGATACAAAGTCAAAAATGTGTCCGTCACTCCCCCCCCCGATTTTTGACTGATATCAGTTTTTGAATGTTTTTTTGGGTAGCCGCTGCGCATGCGCAGCTAACCACTACGTTGTTGAACAAGTGTCTGTTGTCTGTGGGTATACGTATGTCTGTTAATCTTCGGGGATCGTCGGATAAACGTATTAAACGAAAGGTGACGAACATACTGTTCGTGCGTTCGTCAATACATGGTCAATTAAACGCGAAGTTAATCGACGCATGAGCGACGGTAATCTGGTGGTTAATCACTTCAAGAGTAGAAAATTAATGAGGGCATGGTAGAAAACACGGATAGCGGATACCTGCTTAAAGCCAGTGGTATTTCTTCTCTGGACACTTGGTGTAGCGTGCGTTTTTGTTTCTTAGGAAGAATACTGAAAATGGCGGACAACAGTAACAACATCGAATGGTGGAAAAACAATACGCAACTGGAGAATGATTTAAAAAAATATGTAGCCTCTAATATACAGTGCTAATAGAAATATCTGATAAAAGCAAAGTGTTTGTCCAGAAGGAGGTTTGGCTACCATAACCTCCAATTTTTTAATGTAGTCAGTTCAATCTTAGGCATAACAATTGAATTTTTTTTAATCAGCGAGTTTATCTCTTCAGTTTTTATGATTGCTATTTGAATCATTATTACTATTTATGACAAGTACTATGTGCTACTGATTCCTCATATTTTGGTTAAATTTTGTTCACTGATCTTTTCTAATGTATTTCGTCTTCATTAATATCATGGTGCTGCCTGCAAGAACATTTCAGAAGTTCCTCCAAAAAATTTAGAAACGAAATGAAATTCACTTTGACATTTTGGAATTAAAAAATCAGAAGTGAAGAACTTCTTTTCTCAATTTTTTTTTCTCACATACAACGTACTTTCCAACTTCCCCCCTCCTCCCTCGAAAAAAAGATTATAACTATCATGTTGACATGTTACCATCCCAATGCTTATTATTAACTAAATTTTAACCATGGATCAACATCTATTGCCACAGTTGCAAGTGTGGTAGAATGCTACAACCCTCCCAGATTAGGATAGATAACCCCCCCCGGGATGGGAGGTCATGTGACATTGTAAAGTGAGGGAAGGAAAACCTGTTATTTTGAAGTCATGAATTATTCATAAAAAATATACTGAAAATGACATGGAGTTGTGAGAATTTTGGCTTGAAACAAAAGTTCGGGTCATAGTGGTGCCGTGACCAGGATTTTATAACGATTTGGAGACAACATTTACCGAGATTCGAAGGGATTGTGATTGTAAACAAGACGTGCGAAAATGACGGACGAAGTCGAACCTAATGAGAAAGAGAGGGAATTGGAGACAAAAATGAACAAAGAGATCGAGAAATTAAAGTATTATCTTGAACAAACCGATGAATTAATCGAGGAGAGAGACTACAAGGAAATTGAAACAGTAAGCAAACGTTCAGAATTTATTCTCGATGAGATATATAACTTAGTGTCGACGATGCAAGAATTAAAATTGGACCGGGGCGAGTATACAGCAAGAGCGATACGACAGTGGAAAAAAACTGCCAAGGAAACGTATTCACCATGGGTATTGGAACTCAGTAAGTTGCAAAATATATTAGCGAAGAGAAAAGAGGAAATTACTTTTGAAGAAACAAGCCGGAAACGTGACACAATGCGAGAGGAAGAGGAGCATCATCGAGAGGAGATTAGACGACAAGAGCGGCAGTTATGGCAAGAGAAGTTACAGGCAGAGCTCGAGACAACCGAGAGAAAACTTGAGATGGAAAAGGCAGCTAGCACATCCCATGCCAAATTGCCCAAACTTACCATAACATCATTCAAGGGTACGGCTAGCGATTGGGTAAGGTTTGAGAACATGTTTTTGACTCAGATACATTCGAAACCTATTTCCGACGAGGAAAAGTTTGGTTATTTGCTTGAGATGGTATCCAACAAAGTGCGAGACAGGATTTCCAACTTAAGACCAGGTCCAGCCGGTTACAAGACAGCCTGGGATCGTCTGAAGAAAGAATATGGACAGACAAGGTTGGTAGTAAATTCCCATATTGATGAGATAATAAATTTGGAGACAGTTAGGGGATCGTCCCACGATAGGGTTCAAGTGTTTTATGAGAAACTGAGTAGAAATTATGACGCACTACGCACCCTGGATGAACATGCCAAACTAGATGGGTTTGTAATGTGCACCCTTAACAAGATACCCCAAGTCAAGCCGGACCTAGTTAGAACTGATGACAATTGGGAAGACTGGAAAATGGAAAGGTTGATTGATAATTTACAAGGGTGGCTAAGAAGGAACAAATCCCCTCATGATAACAATAGGAGGGACTCTCGGGAACGAAGCATGTACACTCGCCGAGGGGGAGACAAGGGCGGGAAACGAGGTAGTCAATGCGTCTTCTGCAAAGCAGAACACTGGAGTGACAAGTGCAGCTCGTATACTACCACTGAACAACGAAAGAAGTTCTTCGTAGAGAACAAGTTGTGTTTCAATTGTGCCTCACCCGGACATAGAGGTAGCGAATGTCGTAGTCGTGGATGCTTTCATTGTGGTTCGAAACACCACACAAGCCTCTGCATTCAAATCAAGAATGAGCCCCAACAGAGAGGTGGGGAAAGTGATCCCATACTGACGGGATATACCCCAGTCGTAGAAGAGCCAACTCTACCGGCGATAATACCAGTAAGATTGAAGGAGGAGGTGTTCTGGGCATATCTGGACTCTGGTTCCGGAAGGAACTTCATTTCGAGAGAGCAACAAAGAAACTCAACCTAAAACCTGTACGACATGAAGCTAGAGAAATTATTACAGTCAACGGTTCCAGCAAACAGTCAATGCCTATCTTCGACGTCACCGTAGAATCGCTGGATGGCAAAGCCCAAGAGAAAATCGAGCTGACCGGATCCAAGTTGAGTGATTTTACCACAGTGACACGACCGGATATGAAACAAGCTGAAACATGAATTCGAGCACACCAAGATAAACGATTCTACATGAATCCAGGAGGGAAATATCCCATTCATATGATCATCGGAGACAAGACATATTGCAAGATACGAACAGAGGAAGTCTTCAAAGGCAACCCTGAAGATCCGGTGGTGGAAGGATCGTCGTTTGGCTGGATTATTCATGGTGGTAACTATTCGAGTGAACAATGCATGTTCACAAGAGAAACAACGGATTATGAGAGATTGTATAGCCTGGATGTCCTCGGAGTGGAGGATCGAAGCGAAAAGACCAGCTGGATATCCATCGGGAATTTCGAGAGAACATAACGAAGACAAAACAGGGACGATATGAGGTTAAAGTACCATGGATACCAGGGACTACTATAACGAATGATAACCTGGAACCAAGCAGGAAGCGACTAGGCAATGTTTGGAAGAAGATTAATCAAGATAAAACACTGAAAGATGAATATGTTGAGATAGTACGAAGCCAGTTAAATGACGGTATTATCGAGAGAGCACCAGAACAACCAGGAGGAGAACGTTTTTTTATATGCCACACAGGCCAGTCGTTAAGGAAGATGCCACCACAACTAAAGTAAGAATGGTGTTTGACGCCAGCATGAAGCCCCATCCCATGGCCAATAGTGTAAACGACTGTATGTATACGGGACCCCCACTGCAACCACTCCTGTGGGACATAATGATTAGAGCGAGAGTGGCCCCAAACATAGCTTTAGCAGATATCCAAAAGGCATTTCTGCAAGTCGGAATAAAAGAAGAAGATCGGGATGCCTTCCGATTCTTGTTCAATATCAATGGTAAAGAGGAACATTTGCGGTTTACAAGAGTGCCATTTGGAGCGGAGGCGAGTCCATTCATGTTGGGAGCAACAATACAATACCACCTGGAACAACAACCAGTCGAGTTTGAGAGTACCATCAAAGCATTAAGAGAAAACACCTACGTTGACAATGTGATGAAAACAGGAAGTGATGTTTCAGAACTAGAGAGGTTTAAGCAAGAAGCGACAACGATATTGGAAAGTGGTAAGTTCCCGTTACACAAATGGGAGTCGAATGTGGGAACACTGGAAAGTGAAGGGATGCCGAATCCCTCAAAGATTCTAGGACTCAGATGGGACAAAAAAGAAGACGAACTGTTAATTGAAGTACCTGATTATCCGGAGGAAATGCCTGTGACTAAGAAGTCCATCGTCAGCCATCTGGGGAAAATGTATGATCCGTTGGGCATCGTGTCGCCGACCATGGCCGAAGGGAAAAGAATTTTCAGAGAAGTATGCGATGAGAAGAAAAGCTGGGATGTGGAAGCATCTACGCCTTTGAAAAATGATTGGTTGAGGTGGACTAAACAGCTTCGAAATGTGAAAATACCACGATGTGTGGCGAAAGACCTAAAGGAGATCAACGCGATTCACCTCCATATTTCGCAGATGCGAGTAACTTGGCATGCTCGTGTGTGACAATAGCGGTAATAGAACAAGTTACTGGAACAGTGAAAGGTCTCCTTGCATCGAAGTCGAGGATCTCGAAAAGGAATACTTCAATCCCGAGATTGGAGTTGGTAAGCGGCCAGATGGCAGCGAATATGGCGAAAAACATATGCTCTGCACTGAAACGAAGACCTGTTGCTTCAATAACTGTTTGGATGGACAGTTTGGTAGCCTTATTTTGGATATCAAATCCCGCCAAGCACTGGAAGGTGTTTGTGGCAAATCGGGTGAGGAAAATCGCGTCAATAACCGCCGAAATCGGGATCCAGTGGAAGTATTGTCCTACCAAAGAGAATATCGCAGACCTAGGAAGTAGAGGTGCGACAATAAACCGGATGGAGCAATGTGGCTGGTTTACGGGACCTGAGTGGTTAGTGAGGGAAGACCATTGGCCTGATCAACCAATACTGGCAAGCACGAAATATACCTCTCAGGAGAGCATTCCCCTCAGACAAACAGTTTATCACGTAGAAGAGAATGCTGTAGACGAATGGGACCTATTGTTAAACAGGAACTCTTACTGGAGAACAGTTAGAGTGACGGCATGGGCGCTACGGTTCGTGAACAACTGTCGATCGAAAAAACGTGAGGTGCGTAAGAAAGGTCCAATCGATACTGCCGATATAGAAGCAGCAACAAACTGCTGGGTGCGGAAGGTCCAGAGTACCGTTCAAGACGAGGTCGAGGCCCCCGGGTGGCAGCTTATCAAAGACGAAGGTACGGGTATTTTGGTGTGCAAGGGGAGGATCGTGGGATACCAACCAATCTACTTGAACGCAGAGCCATTCGTGGAGAAGTTAATAGCATACATACACGAGAAGATTATGCATCTAGGAGTGGCAAACACTATGGCAGCAATACGAGAAAACTGGTGGGTGCCTCATCTGCGCTCCAAAGTGAAGAAAGTTATAAAGAAATGCAACACGTGTAAAGTCTTCTCAGCTAAGCCGTATGGAGCACCGACGACGGCCCCGTTACCGGAGTTTAGAACCAACGAAAGTAAACCATTCCAAGTTACAGGGGTGGATTTCGCAGGGCCCTTGATTTGCAAAGTGGGAAAGAACGAGACCGAGAAATGTTACGTGGTTGTATTTACATGCGCAACATCGAGAGCACTTCACCTCGAACTAACACATTCACAGACAGCCGAAGAGTTCCAAGAAAAACTAAATTCCTTTATCACAAGAAGGACAAGACCTCGGCGAATAGTCTCAGACAACGCGACAGTATTCAAAGCAACAGCGTCGTGGATAAAGAGAATAAGGAAGAGCGAAAAGTTGCATAACTATCTGGCTACCCAAGAGATCCACTGGACATTTAACCTTGCGAAATCTCCATGGTGGGGAGGGATCTACGAACGCTTGATACAAGAGTTGAAGAAAACCCTGTACAAGACCCTGGGCAAAACACACCTGACATACCACCAACTTCAAACGGTTATAATGGATATCGAACGAAATCTGAACAATCGCCCACTGACTTATGTTGAAAGCGATCATAGCGAAGAACAAGTTCTGACACCGAACGTGATCCTCTGGGGACAAAATGCATGCACGATCGAACCTGATGAAACCTTTGATGACGAAATAAGTAAAGTACAAAAACGGTTAGAAGTCGCGAAACAACATGCGTGGTCAAGATGGCGAAAAGAATATGTGCACGGACTAATGGAATATCACCGAGTTAACAAGAGCCGTAACGAAGTACCACAGATTGGGGAGGTTGTCCTTATTGTGGGTGAAAAAAATAGAGGGAAATGGATGAAGGGGAGAGTCATTAAATACGTCACAGGGAAGGACAGAGTCATCCGAGGAGCGATATTGTTGCACAAGGGGAACCACATAGAGCGTCCGATCCAATTACTCTGTCCCTTAGAGATTCGAAGTCCACTACATGAAACGGAAGTACACAACGCAAGTACTGAAGAAGTCGGGGAAACACGAGAGAACCGGAAGAAGAGGCAGGCTGCAAAAGATGCCGAACAAAGGATTAAGGAATGTTTACAGCAAGACGATGAGTAGTAACATGCTGTTAATTGGTGATCTGGGACATTCAAACATTTGATCGAACAGTCAATTAACAGTAATATGTAGTAAAAATATAAAAAAAACGTTCATATTTTTAGGGGAGCGTGTGGTAGAATGCTACAACCCTCCCAGATTAGGATAGATAACCCCCCCCGGGATGGGAGGTCATGTGACATTGTAAAGTGAGGGAAGGAAAACCTGTTATTTTGAAGTCATGAATTATTCATAAAAAATATACTGAAAATGACATGGAGTTGTGAGAATTTTGGCTTGAAACAAAAGTTCGGGTCACAAGTCCAAGAAACAAGAGAGAATTTCGTTTTCAGACCAATGAGCGAGTTTGTTTACATTTTCAGTAAGCCAATCAGAATGCATAAATTTTGATAAAAAGTACAATATATACCATTTTACATGAAGTGTTACAAATTTAGGCATTCTGATTGGCTTTGCCTGAAAAATGTAAACAAATATGGCGATTAGTTTAAAGCGAAATTCTCCCTTGTTAGTCCAAGAAGGTTGCAAAATACATTACACTCATTAGCTGAGAAGAAAAAAACCCGGCCGTCCGGCCGTAATACAAATATGGTAACTTCACTTGGCTATAATTATTTTCGGTACTTTACAATATTTTGCAGCAAAACCTGGCAATTTGACTTAGTTTAGTGTTCACTTTTCGGATATTCCCTTTTTGTTACTAATTCCTAAATCAAAAGTTGGTCGAAAATTGAAATGAATAACGCGTTAAAACTCGAGTGAGCCGGAGACCAACCAACCAGCGTCCTCTACTTCCGGACCCTAAATACCTTTAACTGTCTATAATAAGAATTTCCCACAGGAACAATATATATAGAATTCTATCTTGTATCAGCTTACGTCACTATGGAGTCACATGGGATGCGCATGCGCATCGCCAATCAGTGCTAGCGTCTTTGCCAAGAAGTACACAAGGTAAAATGAATTTTCTATTTTATATCCCCCGTAATACTCCGTATATTTTCACATTTCACTTCTATCCTTTTCAGGAATGGTAAGTTTTTTAATTTCCTAATATAGTTTGTTGGTTTTAGACAAGTTTCAATGAATGAAATTATGGAAATTTCAACAATAAATGAAGGCGTTGACGAACATGCCGTCGGGTCATCGACCCGTTAAACTGACAATGCGGGTATTAAAACTTATATTCTCTGGAATATCCAAGAAAGTACGGGACGAGTAGCAAGTCTACTTTCCACCTTGTGTAAAAATATGCTCCGCGCATCTTAAACGACGAGCGCCCACTATAGGCAAGAGCTCATCTCAAACGGGAAGCACGCAAGACCATGTTTTTAAACAGGACGACGTTGACGGGTTTGTAAGTCAATTTGATGCTGACGATAGACCACCCCAAACGGCGTCGTCAAATGAATGAGTCCAGTCTTCACCGAAGTGAGGATGAGAAAGATCTGGAACTACTTACTGGCACGGTCACAGTAGAAAAAAGTGCACCGGATGAAATTGAACACGAATTCCTCACTGAGTTAGCTGATATGCTTGAAAAGAATGAGGCTACTGGACAACCGGTCATAAAACAGTTAGCAGACATCACCGATAAACGATGGGGAAAACATTTGCCTCCTGAGAAAATAAAACTGCTCACAGAGCGTAATTATGAGACACCAGAGAATTGTTCAGAACTACTCCCAGTTCGTGTAAATCCGAAATTTGGGACCAATTGAATTCCTCTCGAAGAAAAACTGATTTACAGTTGTCAAATATTCAACAATCAGCTCGGAAAGTGGTTGTGGTGATATTGCAAATTGTGAATGATTTGTTACCCCAAACAAAAGACGAGGCCAGTAAGAAACCGGCATCTCGTTTTGTTGATTCCATTGCATTGCTGGGTCATATGAATAGTGATCTATCACGTCTCACACGGGAATAAATCAGACCTGCTTTAAAGAGAGAGTTTGCCACAATTTGTACCAAAGAAATACCCAATAGCCCCCTTCTATTTGGCTCAGATCTTCCAAAACAGTGAATGAGGCCAAGGAGACTGATACCATATTGGTAATTCCATTGCAATTCGAACCAGAAAGCGTTTTGCTAACCATAGAACAAAACCATATGAGGATAAAAAGACAACTCGCCAAATCAGAACACCCGTAATTACAGGGGGAAACTTCTTTTGTCCAAGGGCTACCCCAACAACAAAAAGAAAAGACCGCCACCGGCATCCGGAATGAGATCATAAGAGGACTTCAAGAATTTAAGTAAAAAATAATGTACGTTCATTTTCTTTGTTTATTAATATATTGCGGGCGTGGTGAGAGCTATTTGTAGGTGGGCAAGCTGCAAGCATCACATTATTGGTCTGAATAGGTCAAACTAACTAATGACAAACACATGATAGCTGATATTAAAGGGATTGGGATTGAATGCTCATAAAGGGATAACATCCACAATGAACTGTCAGGCCAAGAAATAATTTCTTTACTAAATAAAACCTTAATTGAGCCTGCTGAGCCAAAGTTAGGTCAGATTATATCTGGAGTATTTTTACATCCCAAAAAGGATGGCTCCAATCAACCTATTCTCAACTTTTTGTTCAAATTGTTTAAAAACAATTTAATAAGGTGGTTGAGTATCACCATTTCAAAATGGATTCTCTTTATACAGTTATAAGTCTCATGGAACAAGACTGTTTCATGGGTTCTATCGACATTAAGGATGCATATTATTCGTTTGCTATTAATTAATCCCACAAATCGAAAATATTTATGTTTCATGCAGAATGGCCAACAATTTTGTTATACATGCCTTCCTAATGGCCTCTTTTCGGCCTCAAGGCAGTTTACAAAAAATTTAAATGTGCCATTATCATATTTGCATGAGGAAGGCCACATTTCTCTTGGCCACTTGGATGATTTTTATTTACAAGGGAAGACATACTATCAGTGTGTGCTAAATGTAGTGGATACTGTTCAAATGTTTGCCAAATTGGGCTTGATCTCTCACCCAGAAATGTAATTTCATCCCTTCTCAAACTTTAACGATAAATTCCAAAATGATGACTATAACATTGACTGATGAAATTTGAAACGATTATGTAAAGATCTTCTAAACAGAAAATCGTGCACAATACGAGAGATTTTTTTTCTCTTTTTTTGCTTTTTTTGATTTTTTTGATGCAGTAATGACTATATTACAAGCAGCTAAGTGAAAATTGACTTGGTGGGTGCACAACATTACATCTACATTTAACATAGTCTCCCATGGACGACCACCACTAAGCAGGTCACAACTGATGCTTCCCTACATAATTCGGGAGTTGAATGCAACAACATCTCTACAGTTGGGCCATCGACGACCAGGGAAGCTCAACACATTAATTACTTGGAAATGCTGGCTGTATTTATCGGATTACAAACGTTTGTTAAAGATGAGCAGAATATACATGTTCGGGTTAGGTTAGACAACACAACAGGAGTAAATATCCTGAACCACATGGGTTCAAGTTATTAAGTAGATTGCAATAATATTTGCAAAACCATTTGGGGTTGATGTATTGCCAGAGATATCTGGATGAGTGCTGCTTACTTGCCGGGAAAGAGCAATACAATAGCAAATAGAACTAACGAGAACATAACAATTCTTTGAATGGATGTTAAAGAGGCAAATTCTACATGATTCATTATATCAGTGAGATTTCAACCTGACATTGATTTGCCGGTTTGCTTCTCGTATGAATAACCAATTTGATAGATACGCGGCTTACAGGCCTGACCCAAATGCAATAGCTCTCAATGCATTCACAATGCTCTGGACAAAATTAAAATTTTATGCTTTTCTTCCATTTAGTGTGGTATCAAAAGTATTGAGCAAAATTTGTCAGGAGAAAGCAGCAGGCATTGTAGTTTTGCCAAACTGGCGCACACAAAGCTGGTTTGCGGAAGCAATGCAAATGTTACTACAACCACCTGTTCATTTGAAATCGGGCAAAATCCTGCTCACTTTACCATCGAAATCGATGGATTTACATCCACTACATACCAAGTTGTTACTCGTGGTGTGCCATTTATCAGTTGGTGTGCCATTTATCATTTATCTTTCGGATGCAGCTCAACATATCCTGATGTCCTCAGGGAGATCGGGAACACTAAAACAGTACCAAACACATTTCACAAAATGGAACCAGTATTGTATTGAAAATCAAATCGATCAATTCAACCCTTCAGTAGAGAATGCCATTGAAATTTTTACGAAATTATTTGATTTGGGTTTAGGCTACAGTTCGATAAATACAGCACGATCGGCTATCATCTATACGTCCAGTACAAGAAGGATTTAAATTCGGAGATCGTCCTCTCGTTTCGCGTTACCTCAAAGCCCAAAGGGATATTCGAACTAAACTCTGCTTTACTAAGACATACCGAGGTCTGGGATGTTAATATGGTTCTGGATCACTTGAGATCATATAAACCTTCAGATAAATTATCATTAAAAGAGCTTACCCTAAAAATTACTATGCTTTTATGCCTACTTACCGCTCAACGATGTCAGACAATTCACTTGATGGATGTCAATTATATGCAAGAGATGGAGGCCAGATACCGAATTGTTTTTAATAGCAAACTTAAGCAGACAAAGCCTGGACATCATTTGGAACCTATGGAACTTTTAGAGTCCCCCCCCCGAGAGAAAACTATGTGCTGTGGAACATCTTCGTGTGTATTTATAAAAGACCAAAGCAGAGCCGTAGCTAGAAGCTTAATCAGTGGGGGGGGGGTGTATATTCATATATTCGTCTTATGCCCAACTGATTTCTTTTGTACGCCATTGTTTCTACGGTATATAAACATGAATGTATGAATATACACCCCTCCAATTAAGCGGTCTAGCTACGGCCCTGGACCAAAGTTATCAGAGGTTCTGATTCACAATTGTAATTAAGTTTTGTTAAGCCCCATGCACCAGTTTCCAAAGAGACTGTATAGCTAGATGGATTAAAACTGTTCTTCAACTAGCTAGTATTGATGTATCGAAGTACAGTGCACACAGTAGCCGGGAAGCCTCAACATCACATGCAAAGTCTGAAGGACTTTCTGTACAAGAGATCATGAAGTGTGCTGGCTGGTCTTCGGACGCAATTTTCTCAAGATCTAGAAAAAACCAGTACAAATTTCATCAAATTTTAGTTCGTGTGTTCTCAGTAATTGAGATTGACTGTACATAGCCAGCGTTTTTTGATTGCAATGTTAGCATTTGTTAGCATTTATTAGCAAAGATCTAGTGGTTATTTGTCATGTGTTCAGTGATATCCTTCGGCCGAGCAGGACTTTGAAATCTCATGTGACTCCGTAGTGACGTAGGCTGATGACAAGATAGAATTGAAAATTAAACGAGACTCACCTGTAAGTTGAAGTTTAATTGTAATTCTGTCTTGTTATCAAGCAGGAACGAAGAAGTCACATGCCCATATTATCTCTCCCCTCCCAGTTGTACTCCCTCGTTCTATAAATTCCTGCACGTACTTGCTTTGAAAAACTGATTGGCGATGCACGCATGCGCATCTCATGTGACTCCTTCGTTCCTGGCTGATGACAAGACAGAATTACAATCAAACTTCAACTTACAGGCAAGTCTCGTTTAATTTTCAATTTTGCACTAATGCTGCCGATATTTCATATTTCGAACGAATTTATGCTGAGAGAACATTAACAGGTAATTAAAATCCATGTTATGTCTACAACAAAAGTGTTTCAGTCGTTAGTTCACCATATGGTGCTACGGTTAGGTATTAGGGCGAAGTCAAAAACTTCAAACTGAGTTCAAAGCAATAATTTGCCATCCTTTTCGCTATTTCGCGCTCACAGTGTAGCTTGCTCATGGGCAAAATGCGAATGTGGACAAAAGTATCTAAGTTCCTGACAACATGTTTATTTTGTCGATGTGGCATTTGCTTGTTGTGTAATTATCCCTGCGTGGTCATTCAAGATTGACAGCTAACTGATTTCTGCGACACTCATCGTTGAATGGCCCGATTTATACTAGAAACTAGAGTCTAGAGACTGTTCATCCGTCTGGACGAACTTGGGCAAGCGAGATGAGCAAACACGGGCAAACAGACGGATCATCCGTCAACACAAATTATCTGCACACACTTAAGAAGTTTAATTTCATATTCGTCTGTAAAATTTTGCCTTTGGTCATGTAATTATGTGCTGTGACATATCGTGTATACGGTTATAAATATTATCTTGCATTTAACAGGGTGACAATGATTGTTTAACTGTAAATGGTAGTTCAACTTGACGCATCTCTCGTCAGTTTAAATTCAACGGTTCATAAAAAGGCTTTTGTGCACTACGTAAATCATTTCGCATTCTCGTGCACGTTCCGTAAACGCACGAACGATTTTGCTTCGTCTGACATATTCGTCTACATACAGATACAGGGTGTCTCAAAAAAACCGGAACCACTTAAATATGCAAGAACATTAATACAGCATGATGGATAAGCACCTCTGGGAATTGAAAATGGCTCTTAGGGCTGTTTACATGAGCCCTGTTACCGGAGATTCAACGAAGCGTGAGATGATTTTGAGGTATTGAAACGAGCAGATAACATGATCCTGGCAGTCGTATAATCACCACAACAATAGCATGTGCTTGTTTGGTGTCATAAAGACTTATTTCAGTACCTCAAATTCCTCTCATGCTTCGTTGAATCTCGGGTGACCTGGTTTCATGTAAACAGCCCCTAAAAGTTAAAAATGCTAAAAGTCATTACACTTTATTTTATTAACAAATCATACTTTTTAAATTAATCTCAATTTGCCGTTAGCTTACACAAAAGTTAAATTTATTTAGGCAACTGTTCCATTGGAACACGATTAAAAGCATTTTCAATTCCCAGAGGTGCTTATTATTGCCTTTTAGAACAATATTAATATTATTTTTTGCATATTAATTTTAAGAGGTTGCGTTGTTTTTAAAATCCGTTTACATTACATTCAATTTATTGGCACGGCACGGCTACACGCCTAAAAACGCTCAGGTTGATGCAAGTTGATATAAACAGGATGGAGCAATGGTGTGCTGCCCACATTGTTCAGAGTTGTTATCAATATTGAACAATATTGTTGAAACTGAATCGGGTGTAACAATATTGTTCAATATTGATAACAACCCTGAACAATGTGGGCAGCACAACATTGCTCCATCCTGTTTATATCAACTTGTATCAACCTGGGCATTTTTACGCGTGTAGCTAAAATGGGTACACGTGCCCAATTTTATCGGTGTTCAGGCTACTAAAACAAAGGCCGAGAAGGGATAAAATGGGCATGGGTACCCATTTTAGCCGTGCCCTGCCAATAAATTGAGTGTAGTGGGGCTTTGTAATTGTAGTGTAACGGGGCTTTAGACATCCTGTAGTTCGTCGATCTAGATAGTGTGTCGTATTTACTCGGACGAATGATCCATCCGTGTGTGGTCTGCCGACGGACTATTCGTCCGGACGGAGCATCCGTCTATATAGATCGTGCCAATGTCAATATAAGAACACTGAAAGAAAAGTGCATGTGCATGTGTTTCTAGTAAGCTCTAATGAGTGCACAATTAAGAAATTAGCACAAGATTACATAAATTATGTACGCAATAACTAAGGATTATTACGAAGTGACGTTCGTAAGATCTAATATTTGAGGGATCGCGAAGTTAAATGTCACCCAAGCAAATTTACCCAAAATATCTTAAGCTTCGGCATAATATTCCAATTTGTGCAATAACAATAAAATCCATACATACCTTGAAAAATTGCACTTTTATTTCTGAAGTCTCTTTATCTAATTTTCATTCCACGAATACTCGCTGCTTTGTCTAGCGTGTCAAATATATTGTTATGACTAGAAATACATGCATGCAGCAACCCCTGCCATTTTAAACGAAGCAAAATATTTCGTGCGCTACCCAGACCTAACTTTCTACGCTAATATTATGAAATAACTCGTGCAAATTTTTCGGAACCAAAGACAGTCGTAAAGGTGAACAGAAATCACCTGTTTGCCTGTTGCATTACGTTGCAGTTTAAGTGAGTGCTAAACTTTTCTATAGCAAAACCTTCAAAACATCAAAACAGCACAAATAATTAATAACCATACAAGCACTAAACGTCGAATGTTGTTTTCCAATTATTTATTTTATTCAATGATTTTAGCGACTATATAAGCTGCAAAGTTTTATCAAAACTCTGAAGTACACTTTTGAGAACTCTTTTTAAAGTTTAAGCGATAATGTAAAGCCTTAAACGGTCGGTTAGTTCCTTGTAAAACGACATACCAAGCTCGTACTTGGCAAAATAACAATTCATTCTTACAGCAAACACTGAATAAGCAAAATATAGACACCTACCGCTTCAAAGATTATAAACTACGTGTGGTTCCTATTTCACCAACTGTTTCTGTGCTGTGATGATCTTTAAATCTTTTATTATTGTTTTAATATTTGACTCCATGATTTCATTTCATATTTTTAAAAAATAGTTTGCAAAATGACGTTTAAAATGCTGACGCTCTCATGCATGCTCTTTTTTTTGTCTTAGCCAATCAGCAAGTTGTAGACGACCGTTCTTTCTTCGTTCAAATTTAGCGCATGCGCACAACTACCATGACCATTGAACGTCCATGACATTTGGGCAACTTTGGATTCGCCTATGTTCTGTCAGAATACCCGGGTGTAATTCCTACTCTCCGGGCGGGATTAGTACCCTTGCACGGCGCTCGGGGATGTAACGGTTAAGTGGCACGAATTACCAAAGTAAAAGTCGCCCGCACACGAGAGCAAATGGTTTACGCCAATGGCCACGAATGACTTTTTGCTAAGCACATAGCGCCGGCCTTACACTGCATGAAAAACCGCGTATTCACAGGTGAATACGTGCGAATATGAGTTCGAATATGGTCCATATTCACACGTATTCACAGATATTCACTGTAAACATCCTCGGAATATTGGGGGTATTCCGATGTGAATACCTGTGAATAAAACACACCGCGTATTCTGACCTAGAATACCTTCGAATACTCTGTGAATATTTTTCAAGACCTAGTATTCACACTTCGGCATAGAAAATGTGATTGTACGCATGAATACGGGATAATCAACGAGTTATATTGTGTAAATATTGCAGGAAATGCGTTTATATACCACGGAATAGGCAAAGGTTGTTTCAGTTCAATGCCGGTGTCAACTGTTATCCAGCATTTCTTCTCATCAGTCGTCACGGTCACAAATTGAAATTGCACTTGATTTGTTTAGGCGACAGACAATAAAGACAATAAATGTTACCAAACGCACGATGATTTTTATTTGATTAATTTTTTGCTGCCGCAGGGATGTCGAGTATCGTATATCCTCAGTCGATGAGCGCTGAGTAGCCTCGTAAGTCGTAAAAAAGCTGTATAAAAAGAGAAATATCCATCAATTTCTTTAATTACCTGTGTAAAAGAAGTTATATATAAAAAAATACTTTTATTTTTGCTTGGATACGTAAACACATGGGTAGAAAGTTGATCATTCTGTATAGTCAAAAGCATCCGTGATATATACAGTTCAGTGTTGGGAAATCGTAGGAAATTTCCACTGAGGAAATTTCCTTTGGGAAATTTCCTCTTCGACATGTTAGTGACAATTTTTGCGCCAAGGAATTGCGGCGAAATTGCGAATAAATGGCGAAATTCGGAGGTCGTATAACAATAACAAATAAATGTCTTTAAATGATTCCTCGCAAAAGTTGTCCAGTTCCCTTCGTTTACAAAACGATAACATGGCACAAATGTCAATTGGTTTCAACCAGGGCGCTTATATATAAATGCGTGGTTTCAACAGAAGTTCAAGCTGTTCAACTTTGAATTGTTAAAGATGTTCGCGATGCCCCAAAATAATTCTTGTGGCGGCGCTAAAATCAGGTAAGTTATTTAATAATAACAAGAGTTATGTCATACTATAGTCCTGAAACAACACAACACAACAACAATAGTGCGAGGCCAACGCTTTTACGGCTGGGCTCATCACTTTTTTTGTTTTTATTAATATAAATAGATTACGATTGTGTTTATTGTAGCTAATTTGTACACAGCTAACTGTACCTGCTTGTAAATAAATAAATTGTATGATGATGGTTTTCATCAATCCTACCTCCATCACACACTAATTATAGTAGGTACAAATGTTTGCCATTTCAAAGCCATACTCAATACAAACAAAATTTAAAAGTTTGCCAATACTGAAAAGGGACATTACTTTCTTACCTACCACAAATATTCAGAAAGCTGCTGTAATCATAACTTTAACATAACATAACCCTTAGATAGACGTTTCAAGATGCATTGAAATGAGGTGCATTGGTGCATTTCATGAGGGTTTTTATATTTTAGGCAAAATTTATATATTATAGATATATATTGTTATATAATTGTCACAGAATAGCTAATGATTGATTGCCAAAAGATTGAAATCTTAACAATCAGCTGCCCAAAGACAGAAATCTTAACAGCTTAGAAATCAAAGCCAGACTTGTTTTTTAGTTATATATAATACATATTTTTTAACAAAATAATGGCCTATATTTTTCCTTTTAGCATATATGAATTATATTTACACTAATATTTACCACAGAATAGCTATTGAACTGGTTGCCAAAAGATAGGAATCTTAACAACCAGCTGCCCAAAGACAGAAATCTTAACAGCTTAGAAGTTCATGCTAGACTGTGTTTTTAAGTGAAGCCTTTTAACATTGCCCTCATCATAATTTATAACTGAGACTGTTTACTGATTTGTTTGCAATTACTTTTCCGTACCGGTACATAAATTATAATCACAATACTTAAAGAATATACCATTAAAGTGTAGATGAGTTTACTACAGCTTCTCGATGTTTGCATACTAGGAGTAGCTATGTGTATATACAGCTTTAAGTTCATGGAAGAATTTGTTTCCATTTTTACCCTAATTGATTAGCTTCCAAATTATATGAATGGTGTGTACATTGTACATTGTACATATACATTCTCCTAGGAATATTATAATTTCATTACACTGCATAAATTCTATGCACAACAATAAAAACAAATGGCCATGCATGCAACATCAGCTTTTACCATTATCATTAACCTTTCGGATAATAATCTATTATAGCTTAAGAAAGTTTGCTATGTATTTTGTTCAATAATTGCTTTAAGGTGGTTTTAATTGTTTTTAGCCATCAGGGGTTGCAAGATTGAGAAAATTCCCAAAAGAGTTGGCCTTAACTTTGCTAAAGATGAAGAGGATTTTTCACCCAGTGAAAGAAGTTCCTGATTCATTATCTGCTCACCTATAGTTTTTAATATCTTACCAAGTGAAAAAACATCACTTGCTTTGCTCAACAATTTACTATTAAGTATAATTTCTGACATACTCCAGGAGCAATGTTTCATATATACTAAAACAACATTGCTTATAAATTAACAATCAGCTGATGAAAGATTGAAAATCATAACAGCTTAGTAGAAGTTCATGATAGGCTGTGTTTTTGCTACATATTTTTGAACAATTTGTGATGTTCCAATAATATTTTATAAAATGTGAAATGTTGTAACCCATCACATGTACATGATCTGTTAAGGACTGTATAAAATTTAAATAATTGACTGAAATCTTAGTATTGCATTTGATCAACCTTGATAAAACACATTAACTGTGGATAAACCTACCATTGCAATGTGTATGACTGCTATGCAAATTAACATGGCAACCTAAAGATTATGCATGTTTGTTCATATTGATATTTTCCTTAATGGACAGACTTGAGGGACAATAAATGCCTAAACATTCGCACAGGCTGCGAACGCATAACCCATTAACCTCTTATCACCAGGTAATTTGTTAATAAAATGTTGAGATTACTCCCAACATGGTCATAGGGTATAGTCTATAGGCCGGCTATTGAATTCAACTGCACGATATTTAGTCACTCACCGAAGAGGTCCCTTACGCACAAACAGTATATGCGTTTTCGGTTTTGAACAATAAAAAATCCTTGAAATACGGTTAATATTCGTTATCATTTTACACGTATTAGCGAACATAAGGTGCTGTGGAAATCGCGCCATGCAATCTCATTTCTATTTCGCGCATTTTCTTCATCAGACTTCGTGGGAATCGTAGCATACAAATACTCGCCGGCATGCTCTTTAACTGCGACCAGAGTTTCCAGACTTTACCAAGCCCTTGGCATCCTTCACTCTCTTCCCTTATTTATAAGCGCCAAAAAGATTTCTTACAGCCACAAACGCACGATCTCCTCGTTCAATATTTATTAAACTCGAAAGCGCGCTTTTTGGTTTTTGCGCCAAATTATTTATAAAATTCCACTTCAATTTTTCAGCATTCAAAATAAAGTTTAAAAATGTCAGCTGATGAATTTATTTTGTGGAAACACGGATTAAGTGAGAAGTGAGATATTCCAAGTGTGAATATTGGTCAGAATACGCGGCATATTCACGGCGTATTCACACTTAGAATACTGAAGAATACGATGCCGTATTCACACTAATATTCCATGTCGGAATACGCTTGCAATATGTGTTTTATTCACACCCGTATTCACATGTGAATACCTTGGAATACGGCGTTTTTCATGCAGTGTAAATTATTAGTTGTCAACAACTAAGCAGTTTCCCTTTTTGAAAAGTGAAACATGCGTAGTTGTCGACAACTAATAGTGCATTAGTTTGCTGATGCATTAGCTAATTATGCATTAGTTTTCTTGTATATAAAAAAGTCATTATCGGTCACTAACGGTCTTATAATAAATTTTATATTGTTAAACTTTCTCTCAACTGACGGCAGGAAAGAGCGTTCCGGATTAAATGATTTTTGCCGCGTTATGCGGGTTTTAATATGGGGGTTCAAAATGGGGTTGTTGGCAGGGGGGTGATGGTATCTATCTACGGTTCTTGCCGAGTGACGAATCTACTTCGTAAAAAACAAAGGAGTTGTCCTTCTGGGGCCGGTTGTTCGAAAGGCGTTTAGCTTAAATGGTGAATAAGTTCAAAATGGAAAACAAAATTATCTATTTATTCAACAACTGAGCATGAAATATTCCGACGTAAATAGTTTTATCAATGGAAGATTTAATGCATAATTAAGATGCAGGTTCATGCATCCACAAGATCTATGAGATTTTTTTTAAACTTTGGCATATCCACCGTTCAAGCTAAACGCCTTTCGAAAAACCGGCCCCTGATAGGTATTCTGTGGTGCAGTCATCGTCTTAATTAATATTCTTAATTTGCATTTTAATGATGTTATATGTTAAAGATGGATGAAACAGAAGCACCTACAACTAGATACAAAGGAATTATGATTTGCGTTTGTTCCTTTTTAATTTCTTCACTTTCACTGGGAACAATATCAAATTATGCCATAATGCTGCCGACATTCTTGGACGAATTTAATGCTGGAAGAACATTAACAGGTAATTAATTTTTCTTGCAACTTACAATGCAATCTTAAGCCCTGGTCAAACGAGAATGATAGTTGATGATAGTTGATGAGAGTTGCAACTCTCGCTTGCGTTTGACCGCGAACTCTCATACACTCTCGTGCACTCTCATCAACTCTCATCGACTTTGAACTGGTTCAAATTTTGATGAGAGTTGATGAGAGTTGATGAGAGTTTGGGCGCGTTTGATCGGTCATGAGAGTTGATGAGAGTTGCAAAACCGCAAGCGGTTTGCATTTTTTTTGCAAAAAAAAAGAAATCTTCTGAAAACAACGGGTAAAAACAAAAAAAATAGCAAAACGAAGTGGAGTAATGACGAAATTAATGCGCGCGGTAATCAACTCTCGTTCTCAATTCTCATCAACTCTCATTCTCGTTTGACCAGGTCTTTACGTTTAAGAGATGTAATTTAGTACAGAGTATTTAAGATGTAAGTGTAAGAAACGAATAAACATAGAAATTTCGTAGTTATCAAATTTACGTCTCTCGAAAGTAGTATTGCATTGCAAGTTGCAAGAAAAATTGCACCGTAACAAAGAGTCTCTGAGTGTACCATATTGTCCTACGGCTCCCAGGCCCAGGTTTACAAATCATAAGTTCAAAGCAATAATCTATCATCCCTCTCCCCGTTTCGAGCTCACAGCTCCTGGCTCATGAGCAAATGTGGACCAAAGTATTCAAGTTACCGACAATATAAAATATTTATCTTTTGCTTGTTGCGTATGTTTTGTCTCTGCATTCATTCAGGGCAGACATTGCAACTGATTTCTGTGACATTCATCAATGAAAGTCAATATAAAGCTGCCCGCAGACAAGAGTTATCTGCTGAGTTAAAAGTCACTTGTAAACAATAGAGTAAGCAAATAAGCTGTGCGGCGAACTTTTATTCACTGATGCAATTTTGCCAAGGCATTGCCATTTGGCACGGAACGAATAAAATTAGAGCTTGCCATGGTTTCAACAACTTCCTACAAATGTGCAAGTCAAAAAGTTGTAACAAGCTTGTTGGCCACAAGCTTGCCACAACTTTACAACATCCCAACAAGCTTGCTACAAGCTTGCTGAGTCAGCAAGATGTGAACATTCTTGTTGCCTGGCGACAGAGCTGAAGCAAAGCTTGGATCTTCAATGCAGCAATCAATGAACTCAGATTGTATATTAAAAGATTGCTATTGTTAATTATTGAAAAATATGTTAGTTAAAAAATTGCTATTGGTTTATCTGTGCAAAAAAAATATATACATGTGATGAGAAAGGAACAATTTTTTGCATAAATCTACCTCAACATTGTCAGTGAGTTAGCTTTCGGGTCACCGTCCATGCATGTAGTTGGCCCCTTAAACTAAATTGTGTTTATGAAATTAACGCTTGAAAACAATGGAATAGTTAAATATAAAAATTGACCCCCCCCCGCCACTTTAAGATACAATTGTTAAAAGATATCTCGGATCAACAAAATACTGATTTTCTTCGTAATACAAGCCCAGGCTAGAGTATATTAAAAATGGAACTCACTTAATATTATACACTTAATGTATGCTCCCGAGGGAAATATTGAGTCTTGTTTTCCCAAGAGTCTGAATGTTTTCCCGAGGTGTAGCGAACATGAAGTGTTTTGTTATATAGGAACAAAAACATTCATGTTACAAGACAATTTCGTTTCAAAAAACTTTGTTATGTAAATATGCGGGCAACAATTTTTCACTTGTTTCCCTGGTCGGAAACATTGCATTTATTTAAAGTCATGTGACTACGAATGAACTAATCACATTTAAAATACACAGCACCTTTATAACAATTATAAATATTCTCTCCTTTTCAATAACAAAAGTTCGCAGACCTCTGAGAATTATTTTTAGGCTGCGTTTTTATATACATGCACCCTGTAGATTGTGCACTTTTTTGACCAATGCATGGGTAATTGCAAACCACCTTTTATAGTTATATACGCGACTGAACGAACGTTAATCAATTCATATTCATATTCATATTCATGACTGCTAATAAGAGTTTTTTTTTAAATGCACCTCTTTATTAAAAAGATTTTATATTTGTTTTTCTAGCACTAGTTGGATCAAGTCAGCATGCAATGGTCTTTATGTTTGGCCCATTAGCGGGATCTCTAATCGACTTGTTTGGAATGCGTAAAGTTTCATTTGCAGGAGGATTTCTTTATTCTGTTGGTTAATCTCAGCTTCTTACGTTAATTCAATATATGGTTTATTCCCGACATTTTCTGTGATGGTATCTTTGGGAATTGCATTACTTTATTCCTCGACTCAGATAGCGCCTGTTAAGTGCATTTCATCAAAATACCAAGGAATTGCATGCTCTTTTGTTTCTGGCGGCTGGTACACAGGAACGCTAAGCCTTTCCTTGTTGATCACATTTTTATTAGAGCAATTTCACTGGAAGGTTATGTTTCGTTTACTCTCATCTCTTGGAGTCGTTATTTGTTTGCTAAGTTTAACCTATGGTTGGATCAAACAGAATGGAGATATCTCCAACAGAAATCGAACACCGTTTTGCAACTGGTCCTTATGTAAACGTCCACGATATTTTGTCTTGGTTTTTGGTTCAGCAGTATCAATGTTGGGATGGCTTGTTTCACATTTCTTTTTGGTAAGTACATCAACTCACTACACAATACAGTAGAAATTGTGAGGTGCATGACTATTTTGAGCAATTCTATTTTCTCCAAATGTAAAGTTATATAATCTCATAATTTGTCATTTGAGGTCATCTTGATTGTACAGAGTTTAACTTTTTTGTTTTGTGCAAGAAGAAAAGAGTTCATTTTGCTTTGTAAATGCTTAATATGTGACTTTTGTGAGAGTTTTGAAATTGAACTTATATGACAGCAGATGGATTAGGAAATGAACTACAGTACATATTTGCGTTTGAACTAAGGCATGTGTTCAACCCCGAACCCAAGTGGACTTCCTTTGTATTCATTTCTTTCTGCGCAGTGACCCTGTATATGGTTTTACCCGAAAGCAAGGATTGAAATGAGCTTTATATAATACATGCAGTGTCGGGGTTTTCTACGAGTATATAGATCATTTTAAGATTAAATGATAAGCTGATAACTTTCTGTTCAAGCATTGGTCAGTAGAAAAAAGTTTCCACTCATCTGGCTTCTCGCACAGCTTTCAGGGGCGACTAGATTATATAAAGAGTACTTTTTTGTGGTATTACGTGATATTCTACCATTGAATTAAGATAACAACTCTATCAATCTCTTTTAGGCAGATCGTGCTAAAACGTACGGCATTCACGAAAGCCAATCAAAATGGTTTTACGTCGTTTTTGGAATTTTTGGCGTCACATTCGGACTTATAGCTGGAAAGATTGGGGACATGATAATAAGATATCGCGTTATTTTGAATTTATCATGCCTCCTTTTTCATGGTATAAATACGCTTTTTAGTTACCTATGTACAACTTACATAACGTTATTAATACACTCGGCCATATCTGGGATATTTTTTGGTATTTACAATGCTACACTCTTGTCTCTCTGTATTGGAGTGTGTTGGAGCGGCAAATATAGCACAAGGCTTTGGGTTTCTGGTTTTCGTTCAAGGATTTTCTTTATTTCTTGGACCACCCCTTACAGGTGAGTATATTTTAAATGGAACCTTGAATGAACATAAGAAATGGCAAAAATCATTCGGTCAGCACATTGAAAAAGAACTATGTCCACTACATGTCATCATGGAGGATAGAGTACAAACCACGGTTGAATCGCCGTTGAACCGGGATGAGATCGCGGTCGAACCGCGGTTAGACGGAGATTAAACCTCGGTCTAACTCGGTCTGACATTTCTTAAGATTTTATATATTTGGTTATTGTGTTATCTTTCTCATCTGTTCATAACATTTCGTTCGGATGCGAACTACCATGCACTGGAAAGGCACTTTTTCCCTTGGGGTCGTCTGCGGTTTCGACAGCAACCGAACCGCGACCGAACCGGAACCTAACCGAATCGCAACCGCAGTGTTAGGTTATTTCTGTATCCTATAGTACTGGGGTCGGTTGTATAAAAACGTAGTTAACTTTAACTATGATTAGCGCTAATCACTGTAGTTAAATCCTTAACTATGATTAGTTAACTACACGACTTAACTGCGTTGCATAAAACGTAGTCGGATGATTAACTAATCAAGTAGTTAACTTGCGTGGAGCTTGCGTGGGGTTGTTAAACAGAGAAATAGCATGAAGTATTCCGAAATTATTGACCGCTATTATTGATTTTGAACAAGACTGTGGACTTGTATTTACAAAAATTGACAGTATTTTCACAGAATACCTATCAGAAGTAGAACTCCTGTACTTTTTTCGTAAGTGTGATGCGTCATGATTCGTCACTTAGCAGGTGCATTTTTTTTGAGGTAGTCACCCCCCTGCCAATACTAAAAATGCGCTGATTTTAGACATTGGCAGAGGGGTTACAGCTTCAAAAAATGCACTTGCTAAGTGACGAATCATGACGAATAACACTTACGAAAAAAAGTATAGAGTTATTCTTCTGATAGGTATTCTGTGGTATTTTGATCTAAAATATTGGAAAAAATGCAATAAAACAAGGAAAAAAGTCAAAATAATTCAACGAGAAAGGCGCTCGTAATATAAAAAGAAAATGGAGATGGCTAATGTTGGCTGGGATCGCAAGTTGGCATCGACACGTCTCCCGAAGCAAGAATATTTTCCGTTGCTGCCCAAATTAAAAAAAATTAAAGCATATTGAAAGTTTACAAGCTTCGACGGGGGCTTATCTGAGTGGATAACAGTTCACAACCTTGGTATGTGTTGATTTTAATGTTTTCTCACTCCAAAAGCTTAAGACGCCATTTTTAACTACGATTTGGAAAGTTAACGATGCCCTTGAGGATGATTAACTTTAACTACTTTTTAACTACGATTAACGCTAAACGCCTTAAAGTTGACGACGTTTTAACTACATAAAAGTGATTAAAAAGTGATTAAGAGTTTTATACAACCGGCCCCTGTATTCTACAGGGTGTCCCAAAAAAACCCGAAAACTATTGAAATCACCCATAACAATGCAATTGTTAGAGTTTGAATGCCTAAGCACTCTGTTGGTAAACACAGGTGTATAAATGTTTACCATACTCATTTTTATGCATGCATATGATGCAGTAAAATTTGCTTGTTCGAAAAAATGGTATTTATTAACCATATTTACAATTTACAAATATGGATAACAATATTTAAATGTGCATCTCAAGGACCATGACTTTCGACATGTCCCCATGGTCCCAAGGGACCATGCCCTAGCATTTTATAAGTTGCATTAAATCCCCACGGGCTGAAATTCGTGAATACGGCATTCAAATTTTAACAATGAGTGATTTAAATAGTTTTCGGTTTTTTTGGGACACCCTGTATATTCAGTTATTATCGTTTTTGTTTCTAGGTTTTCTGAGAGACGCAACTGGCACTTTCAAACTTCCTTTAATTATTGCTGGATGTTTGGAAATCGTCGGAGCGTTAATATCGTTTCCAGTTGCCAGAGTAAAAATTGGTGATAAACCAGGACAGGACAACCATGAGAATAGTGAAAACAACAACAATATTTAGCAATTATTCGCCGAAGGCCAGGTGAATATCGCTGAATAAAAACCGAGACGAAGTCGAAGTCATTAATTTTAATTATTAACATGTTACAATTGGAATTTTAGTATAACTAGCGCTCAGTAGGCTTCCCTCAGCGGCGAGTAAAAACAACATAAGAGCCCTGGATACGAAGTTGTTCATCGGTTTTAAGAAATTTTCAAATTAGGAAATTAAGAAAATTTTGCCTACCTCCCCCCTCTGTAGATTGCATTTAGGTGCTTTTAATTGATATTACATAAAGTATATGCTCTTGAAGTGCAAGAGAATTTTGCACTGAATTTTGGCTGCCATATACACCACTGAGCTATATAATAATTCCTCGAGGACTTGCTCTTGATCAGAAAGTAAAGCAAAAAACATGGCGGATTTTGAGCTTTGTGACGTCCCCTAGTCCCCTTTGCCCATCGTAATTACCGCTGACATAGCGCGATACGAAGTCAAAAATGTGTCCGTCACCCTCCCGATTTTTGACTGATATCAGTTTTTGAATATTTTTACCGCTATGTTGTTAAAAAAGTGTCTGTTGTCTGTGGGTATACGTATGTCTGTTGATCTTCGGGGATCGTCGGATAAACGAAAGGTGACAAACATACTGTTCGTGCGTTATTATTATTATTAGAATTTCTTTAACAACGGTAGCTTTTCAGTCTAGGCTGATTTTCAAGAGGCCGTTGGTATTTAATCTATGTACAAATAATTGATTACAAATGACTTAAAACTAAACACTCTATTAAAACTATTACATAATTTAGGGAAAAAAAAGCCGGAAAGAAAGTAAAAAAATGGAATAAGATATCTCACAAACCCCATGCTTCAAGATAATGTACTTCTATTATATTTACGTCAATGTTCTAAAATAGTTGTTTAATTTAGTTTTAAACCCAGTGATAGAAAGGCTATTGCAAATTTTAACGATTTCGTCAGGAAGGTCATTCCAGGAAGAAGCTCCCCTGTACGAAAAAGATTTTTTCATAAATTCAGTGTTAGGTTTGTTTAGATAAAGTTTACAGTCATTACTTCTGAGCGAGTACGTGCTATTACGGGTAAATTTGAACATGTTTGACATATATCCTGGCAGATAGCCTTGTATGGCTTTAAATGTCATGATCAATTCACACTTTTTAAGTAGTTTTTCTATTGTTTCCCAGTTTAAATGACTAAAAATCTCATGCGAAGGTACTTCATAATTGGATCCCGTAATTATTCTCGCTGATCTTTTTTGCAATTTAAACAGCTTATCTATATGTGTGCGATTATCGTCATTCCATGCGTTTGAACAATACGTAAAGTGAGGTAGTACTAAAGAATTGTACATTTCAATCAATGCATTTTGGGTTACATAAGGTTTAGCTCTTTTCAATAATGCAATTGATTGAGTTATTTTTTGCATTGGTTGTCACTGTTTTCATTCCACTTGAGTTCTTGGTCAATAGTAAGACCCAAAACAATTTTACTTGTAACCTGTTTTATAGAGTGGGTGCCAATTAATCTCCTGAGATTTGTTTTAGTTTACGTTTGGATGCAATCATCATAAATTCTGTTTTCTTAACATTTAGGGTTAATTTGTTTGCTTCAAGCCATTTATTGATACTCTGAAGGTCGTTGTTAATTTTACCAACACATGATATGTTTGTATCATTTGCAAACGTGGAGGCTTGCGTTTGAGTAAGGCAACTAGGAAGATCATTGATATATAATAAAAATAGTAGGGGACCCAAGTTAGATCCTTGGGGGACGCCACATATTATCTTATTGTATCGAGAATTTGAGCCTTGAACTGTGCATGACTGTTTTCTGTTTGTTAAGTAGGTTTGGAATAATTTTAGTTCCACTCCATTGATACCATGAAGTTTTAATTTTCCCAATAGGATATTGCGGCTCATTGTATCAAATGCTTTTTTCAGATCAAGGAACAAGACCCCATTTATTAACCCGTTCGTCAATACGGAAAATTTCGTCTGTTTTTTTGGGCTATCTTTAAAATAGGGAATGGGTGAATGGGGGGGATGCGGGAATGGGAAAATGCGAGCATGAGGGAATGGGGGGATGCGGGAATGGGGGAATGCAGGAATGGGGGAATGCGGGCATGGGGGAATGCGGGAATACGGGAATGCGGGAATGGGGGAATGCCGGAATGCGGGAATGGGATGTTGAGATATACTCTAAATATTCTAAATAAGGTTAATTGACATGACTGAATCGCAATGTTATGTATGTAAGAATGTAATCTCTGGCTACCAGGAATACCAACATAAAAATGGTTGTTGCATGTACCAAAATTGTAAACCTTGTATGGTAATGAAATGTACGTAATAAACTATAGTTAACATAGATATAATTCTGTATATATATGAGTGATTTGTATGATTAAAATATACTCCTTTGTAAAACTCCTAAGTTGTATGTTGTGCTTCGTATTCAAGAAAGAGCAATGGCCACGGTACAAGCCCTAACACCACGTAATTTTCAACTACCAACCGTACCAGCCGTAATACAAAAGTGTACAAAATTTGGTAACTTCGCTTGGTAATGATTATTTTCGGTACTTTACAGTATTTTGCAGCAAAACCTGGCAATTTGACTTAGTTTAGTATGCACTTTTCGGGTATTCCTTTTTTGTTACCTAATTCCTAAACCATAAATTGGTCTAAAATTGAAATAAATAACGCGTTAAAACTCGAGTGAGCCCGAGACTAACAAACCGGAGTTTATACCAGACAGAACCAGATTTAAAGTGCCATTACCATTGTTGCGGATTTTGAATATTTTAAAAGTATTGTTGGTTTCGAAACGGAAGGTCGTTCAAATTGTTATTTTGTAAAAGACCTTCTGGCAAAAACAAGTTGTTATTTTCTGTTTCAGCGCAAAGATTTACATCAAATGCGTAAATTTGGTTAGCAAATGCGCAATGCAGTTGCCTTGCCTAGCCACGCTATGTCCGTCACAAACACACCGCGTTTCTATGTTTTGAAATCCGGTTCATGCTACACAAAAACAGCCTACCTAGCTTAGGTTACTCATTCTATGTTGAGTCTCGAATGTGGACGCTTGCAAGAAAGCAAAGGTTTATGCTACAATTCTATTCGCATTGCGAGACAAAAAATTCTATCTTTATTCTACCTCGATCAAAGCTATATCTACGCGCATGATAGTTAAAGTTGGTGCGTCTGCAAACCAAAGTAAGTAAATAGATAATACGTTGATTCAGTTAGCAATTGTCGCGCTAAGTGTTTCGATAAGCGCTGCTAAAATCGGTTTAGTTGTTATATTGCATGCTAATTCTTCGTTTAATATAAGTATATCTCATTTATGTCAATTATCAAGTATACTCGTATTAATTTCATGTGATAGGTTACTATAGTTTGTCTGCTTATCATATTTTAGTTCGAACCGACGCAATATTCTCAATCGACTTATTCGACCCAAACCTGTATATATCCTGTTAATAAATTATCAAAATTCCTACGTCGAGTTCGTTTCATTCTACGCACCGCGTCTACCCCTGAAGATTTATTGGGAACTCGTTGACATTGAATTTCTGTCCCAGTGAAGCTACAAGTATTAGGTATTTAAAAAAAACTTTGCAATATATTTTTTATAGAAAAAATTTGTCTTGATGGAGATATTAGCCTTTAAACTTACCGGACATGACGTCAAATGGGAAATTGCAAGTCAGTTTTATTTTGTTGAAGTTGCACGAAATTCACGATTTGACGTTATGTCCGGTAACTTTAAAAGCTAATAAATGCATCAATTAAGGTAAAATTTTTGAATAAAAGTTGTATTGCAAAGTTTTTACATATATAAGTTTTTAATAAGATTTTGATATATTCAAAATCTGCAACCATGGTATGAGCTCTTTAAGTCACTGGATAGTATCGCGATGCAAACGTTGTTCTGTGCATGGTTAGTGATTCGTACCCGCCTATCTTTCCTAATTTGTATTTTTTATGTTGTATACTGTATACAATGTATAATATATAATGTAGATGTTAAAGATGAATGACAGAGAAGCACCCACAACTAGACACAAAGATTGAAAGAAATGAGTATTTTGCGTTCAGGGCAGTCGCAGTGTCACTAGAAGATTCATATAATTATCCGCTTAATGCCCGACTGATTTCTTTCGTTAGCTATGTATTGTTTCTACGGTTTTCCGAACGTGAATATATGAATACGCACCACCAATAAGCTTCAAGCGACGGCCCTTTTTGCGTTTGTTCCTTTCTCATTTCATTTTCACTGGGAATGTCGTAAATTGCCTCCAATGTATCTCACAAGTCTCAAAAAGGTTTTATTAAGTTATAAACCCAAGTAATCACAAACGTCAATCCCCTACTTTTCTCTAAAAAAACGTTGCTTTTTCGTTCTTTCTCACGTGTTCAATACCGCTAGTGTTCTCTACTTCCGGTCCCTAAATAACTTAAATTATAATTTCCCACAGGGACAACTTAGAATTTTGCATACTTCCTCCACAGGCGTTTCATAATACTGCGAGATTTAGCACTAATGCTGCCGATATTTCTGGACGGCTTTATGCTGAGAGAACATTAACAGGTAATTAAAATCCATATTAGATATCCAACAAAGTGTTTCAGTCGTTAGTCTACCATATAGTTCCCAGTCTACGGTTAGGTATCAGTGCGAAGTCAAAAACTTCAAACTGAGTTCAAAGCAATTATCTGCCATCCCTTTCGCTATTTCGCGCTCACAGTGTAGCTTGCTCATGGGCAAAATGCGAATCTGGACAAAAGTATTTAAGTTCCTGACAACATGTTTTTTTTGCGGTTGCGGCATTTGCTTGTTGTGTAAATACCCGGCATGATCATTCAGGTTTGACAGGCAACTGATTTCTGCGAATTCATCGTTCAATGGCCCGATTTATACTAGAAACTAGAGGCTAGAGACTGTTCATCCGTCTGGACATACCTGGGCAAGCGAGGTGAGCAAACACGGGCACTGAAACAGACGGATCATCCATCAACACGAATTATCTGCACAGTTCGTCAAACACCGTAGAGCGAGAACGAACGAGTAGTGTCATTAACTGAACTGACAAAAGTATAGTTCACAATCGTTCATATATATAGACGGTTTCTAGTCTCATTAACTGAACAAAAGTATGGTTCACAATCGTTCATATATAGACGGTTTCTATATTGACTAAAACAAGTTTAATTATCATATTCGTTTGTATACTTTATGCCATAACATGCATATTTTGGTCATGTAATTTTGTGCTGTGACATCGTGCATACGGTTATAAATATTATCATGCATTTAACCACAGTTATTTAACGGGGTGACGAATATGAATGGTAATTCATCTTGACGCATCTCTCGTCTGTTAGTATAAATATTAGTGAACATGCACAATTCAACGAGAACAAACGAGTAACCGCATTAAATGAGCCACTCTCAGTTGTCTGCACTCGTTTAAACTCGCCAAGACGCCAGCTTTCCTTCATGTCTTTAATTATGCATGGCATTGCTATTCAATTTATTTGTATAGGTCATAAAAAAAGTGTTTGCGAAACTTTTTGATAACAGAAACACTGAGATACCCTTCTTCCGTTATGTGGGTATAGGTAGCGTTATTTTGTTCAATGAATTTCCATCGATATGTTTGAATGATATATTTACTTTGACATTCGAATGATACAGTCGAGCATAGCCTTTTGAGGCAAACAAAAATTGCATGATTAAACATGTGAATAATTACAAAGAAACTTGGGTAAAATATGGCCACCCGTAAACGTATAAACCAAAATCCTAGAATCAAATGTGTAATGGTTGAACGTCATTTCGACATTTCATTACTCAATAATTAAGATCTTTGTAATTATGTATTTTAGTATTTATAAATGTGTACAAGCAGTTTGGTATAAATGTGTTTTGCCTTTTCATTATGTTATAATGCAGCTACAATAATTATGTCGACATAACTCTTATTAACATAACTGCATAGTCGTTCGTTCTCGTTGAATAGTGCATGTTCAATATTAATACAACGGCTCATAAAACGGCTCTTGTGCATTCTTTTTACCATATAAATCATTTCGCAATTCTCGTGCACTTTCCGTAAACGCACGAACGATTCTTTTTCGTCTGACATATTCGTCTACATGGTTCGTCGATCTAGATAGTGTGGTGTGTTTATACTCAGACAAATGATCCATCCTCTGTAATCTGCCGACGGAATATTCGCCCAGACGAGCATCCGTCTATAAAAGTGTAATATAACCCGTGCACAATTAAGAAATTAACACAAGGTTCACATAAATTATGTACGCAATAACTGAGGATTATTACGACGTGGTATTCGTAAGAATTAGATCTAATAATTTCAGGAATCACGAAGTTTGAATTTCACCGAAGCAAATTTTCCCAAAATATCTTAACTCATGGTTAGCTCATTTTAACTTGCGATTTCTGTGTGAATACTTGACCGATTTGATAAAAATAGAACCAATTTAAAGCGCAGATTGTCCTCAGACCTCAGTAGATACATGCTTTTTTTTAGATCGATATGTTGCCAATTTGCTATCAAATTCACTTTAAAATGCATGCGATTGATTTTTCAATGACAATATTACAAAAGCGGCCTAATCTAAAATATTGCCCAAAATGCAAACCGAAACGGGTTACAGTGATTTAGTTCACATTTTCAGGATTATTTTGATCCCTTTAGCGTCAAAATCGAGCTTTAGAGGATTTTTGCAGGGTTTTTTTTATATAAACATGCATGATGTATTGATGATAAGGAAATTATGAATTATCGCATCACCGGCAATAATACTTCACAATAATAAAAATATCGAAAAAAATTTCCGGCAAAAAATGGCGAAAAGTACCCCATGGTCCAATTTTATTACGTCAGGAGCACTGGTCAGGAATCGATTTTTGGGGTCAAATTTACCCTAGGGGGAGGGCATCGTGGAGTTTTGTCACATTTTGCAACCGCATGACAACATTCCGAGCACGCAGTAAGCACGCACCAGTGACTGGCGATTATTGCTTAGAACTTAAAAAACGCTATTTCTCCGATTCGCTTGCACATCCTACCCCAAAAATTGCTCGGAATTATAACAGAATGATAATATATGTAAAATTCAAACATTTTAAAGACAACAGAGAACAAAAAAGCAAGTTTCTGAACTGCATTGTATTACAACAATAGAGAGGACAATGTATTTCTAATCGTTTGCGTATTCTTATATATAGGCTGAATATTAATGATATATAGGCTGAATATTAATGATATGTATATATTATTTGCTGCACATATAGTCAAGAATTGCTTGAAACTTGCTTCAACGGTCAAAAGTAAAAATTCGAACTCCGTCAATCGATGCGGAATATTGCTTAGAATAATTGTGCCAAGTTTCATTTCGATCAAACAAGTAATGATAGAGCCTTAAGGGTTTTTTAAAGAGCGTCGCCCCCTAACAACAACAACAACAAAACAACACAACAACAACAACAACAACAACAACAACAACAACAACAACAACAACAACAAGATTAGCAGCGGTTAAGGACCAGCTCCTGGTCCAACAATTAAAACATATCTTGCACTTTGAAAAATTGCGCTTTTTACTTTTATTTCTGAAGCTTCTTTACTAATTTTCTTTCCAGGAATACTCGCTGCTTTGTTATCGAGTCAAATATGAAATAATTAAGAAATGGAAAACATTTTCCGTGATGTTTCTATAACTGTATAATGACACATGAAAAAATGTTTTGTAATTTCCGTTATAATATAACACAATAAAAAGATTTTGTATTGTACAAATATTATAATTCGATTCAATTACAAATTCTCATTGCATCGCTTCGATTGTCAAGTTCGGCTAGAAAATTCCCGCCACGGAAGTTATCCTTCTGATAGGTGCAGTCATCGTCTTAGTTAATATTCCTAATTTGCATTTTAATAATGTTATATGTTAAAGATGGATGAAACAGAATCACCCACAACTATATACAAAGGAATGATAATTTGCGTTTGTGCCTTTTTAATTTCTTCATTCTCATTGGGAACAATATCAAATTATGCCATAATGCTGCCGACATTCTTGGACGAATTTAATGCAGGAAGAACATTAACAGGTAATTAAATTTTTCTTGCAACTTACAATGCAATTCTACTTTAAAGAGATGTAATTTAGTACAGAGTATTCAAAATATAAGTGTCAGAAACGAATAAACATAAAAGTTTCGTAGTTACCAAATTTACATCTCTCAAATTAAAGTAGTATTCCATTGCCAAGTTGGAAGAAAAATTGCACCGTGTAACAGGGCTTTAACAGAGAGTTTCTGAGTGTACCATATTGTCCAACGGTTCCCATGCAGGCCCTAGTTTACAAGTCAAAAGTTCAAAGCAATAATCTACCGTCCCTTTCGCCGTTTCGAGCTCACAGTTCATTGTTCATTGGCGAATGTGGACGAAAGTATTGAAGTTACCGACACTATATTATTTATATGTTTCGTCTCTGCATTCACTCGTGGCATTCGTCTTGCTAAGCTCCTCAACCTTGACTTGAAAAATATGTTGATTAAAAGATTCCTATTCGGTTATCTGTGCAAAATAAAATATACATGCATGTGATGAGAAAGGAACAATTTTTTGCATAAATCTACCTCAACATTGTCAATGCGTTGTATTGTAGTTTTATATGTGGACTCCAAACCATGCATGTATAATTTTATTCTATTTGACGTGGTTAAATTAGTGAAATAGCTTTCGAGACACCGTCTATGTAGCTGGCCCCTTAAAAAGCTAAACAGACAACATTGTTTATGAAATTAACGCTTGATAACGATCGGTGAGTTAGAAGTTACTTTGTCTAAGAATCGTTAAACTTTTTGCCGCTGTAAACTTGTTAAAAGATATCTCGGATCAACAAAATGCTGATTTTCTTTATAATACTGGAGCATATTAAATATCTCCTTTTCAATAACAAAAGTTCGTAGGCTGCTGCCTTTTTATATACCGTCAGGAACCCTGTAGATTGTGCAATTTTTTGACCAATATTTAACGAAGCCGGATAGGTGATTGCAAACCACCTTTATAGCTATATATACGCGACTGAACGAACGTTGATCAATTCATATTCATATTCATGACTGCTAATAAGACGTTTTTTTGAGAAAGCACCTCTTTACTAAAAAGACGTTATATTTGTTTTTCTAGCACTAGTTGGATCAAGTCAGCATGCAATGGTCTTTATGTTTTGCCCATTAGCGGGATCTCTAATCGACTTGTTTGGAATGCGTAAAGTTTCATTTGCAGGAGGATTACTTTATTCAGTCGGATTAATCTCAGCTTCTTACGTTAATTCAATATATGGTTTATTCCCGACATTTTCTGTGATGGTATCTTTTGGAAGTGCTTTACTTTATTCCTCGACTCAGATAGCGCCTGTTAAGTGCATTTCATCAAAATACCAAGGAATTGCATGCTCTTTTGTTACTGGCGGCTGGTACACAGGAACGCTAAGCCTTTCCTTGTTGATCACATTTTTATTGGAGCAATTTCACTGGAAGGTTATGTTTCGTATACTCTCATCTCTTGGAGTCGTTATTTGTTTGCTAAGTTTAACTTATGGTTGGATCAAACAGAATGGAGATATCCCCAACAGAAATCGAACACCGTTTTGCAACTGGTCCTTATGTAAACGTCCACGATACTTTGTCTTTGTGTTTGGTTCAGCAGTATCAATGTTGGGATTTCCTGTTGCAAATTTCTTTTTGGTATGTACGTCAACTCACTACACAATATAGTAGAAATTGTGAGGTGAATATTTTGAGCAATTCTTTTTTCTCCCAATGTAAAGTTATACAATCTCATAATTTGTCATTACAATGACGCCATCTTGCAATTATTTTACAAAGTTTAACTTTTTTTGTTTTTTGCAAGAAGAAAAGGGTTCATTTTATTTTGTAAATGCATAATATGTGACTTTTATGAGCAGGTCTTTTCAGGGGCGACGGAACATAAATATTTTGGGGGGGCTAATCTCTGAGGCGCCACCATGGTTGGCGCCGAGCGAAAATTTTTTGGAATTTCAATGCCCTAGATCTTCAGAAATGGCCATCTCCGAGTCTTACTTGCCGCTTTCATCGTAGTTTTTCACATCTCTCAAATTCTCAAAAGAGTTTCCAAACAAAATGGCAGTCCGAAAATAATAACAATACAACCACGAATATTCTGCTGTTAAATACAACTAAGAAAGATCAAAGAAAGTCAATTTACATTCGCTTGATCCGTATCACAATATGGGATATCTTATTAGAATTTAAGACGCCGGCGAGCATTAATTTGACGACTTCGTGGTAACATAATTTGTATATTTAATCTCCCATTCTGGCATTCTTCATGAATCTTAGCTCCCCCACTTTTACTTCTGGGGGGGCTAAAGCCCCCCTAGCCCCCCCTGTTCCGCCGCCCTTGGCCGTCTTTTTATTTTGATCACCTCTGGTGGATCGGATGTTTTATAGTCCGTTGTCTTGTTATGTATATCAGCAGCAAATCCACTGAAGCCAATGCACTACAGCTTCATCAATAGCCGACTATATTTCATACGTCAAATGTTAATTTGATCCAACAAAATTGGACCGTTTGAACAGACCTTATATATTTTTAAGATGAAATCATAAGCTGTTCACTTTCTGTTCAAACATTGGTCAATAGAAAAAAGCTTCCATTTATCTGGCTTCTTGCCCAGCTCTCAGGGGCGACTAGATTATATAAAAAGTACTTTTTTGTGGTATCACGTTTTATTCCACCATTAAATTAAGATAACAACTCTATCGATCCCTTTTAGGCAGATCGTGCTAAAGCGTACGGCATTCACGAAAACCAATCAAAATGGTTTTACGTCGTTTTTGGAATTTTTGGCATCACATTCGGACTTATAGCTGGAAAGATTGGGGACATGATAATAAGATATCGGGTTATTTTGAATTTATCATGTCTCCTTTTACATGGTATAATTACACTTCTCAGTTACCTATGTACAACTTACATAACGTTATTAATACACTCGGCCATCTCTGGGATATTTTATGGTATTTACAATTCTACACTTTGTCTCTCTGTATTGGAGTGTGTTGGAGCGGCAAATATAGCACAAGGCTTTGGGTTTCTACTTTTATTTCAAGGATTTTTTATTCCTTGGACCACCCCTTGCAGGTGAGCATATTTTAAATGAAACCTTGAATGAACATAAGAAATGGCAAAAATCATTCGGTCAGCGCATTTACAAAGAACTACGTCCACTCAGTACATGTCATCATGGAGGATAGAGTGCTGTCCAGAAATAACCTAACAAAACCACGCCGGGTTGAATCGCGGTTGAATCGAAGGATCGCGGTCGAACAGCGGGGGTTAGACGGAGGTTAAACCTCGGTCTAACTCGGTCTGACAAAAATTTCTTAAGATTTTTCGATTTGGTTATTCTGCTCTCTTTCTCATCTGTTCATAACATTTCGTTCGGATACGAACTACCACTGGAAAGGTACTTTTTCACTTGCGGGCATTTGCAATTTCTGTATTCTTTAGTACTGTATTCTATATTCAGTTAGTATCCTTTCTGTTTCTAGGTTTTCTGAGAGACGCAACTGGCACATTTAAACTTCCTTTAATTATTAGCTGGATGTTTGGAAATCGTCGGAGCGTTAATATCGTTTCCAGTTGCCAGAGTAAAAATTGTGTGATGAACCAGGCCAGGACAACCATGAGAATAGTGAAAACAACAACAATATTTAGCAATTATTCGCCGAAGGCCAGGTGAATATCGCTGAATAAAAACCGAGACGAATTCGAAGTCATTAATTTCAATTATTAACATGTTACAATTGGAATTTTAGTATAACTAGCGCTCAGTGGGCTTCCCTCAGCCGCGAGTAAAAACAACATAAGAGCCCTGGGTATAAGTTTGTTCATTTTTAACTCTCTCTAACATTTACTGTTAATTGTAATCATTTTGGCGTACCACCCGCTAATATTGCGCAATAAAATGGGCGTTGCCGGGTAATCATGGACACAACATTTGTGCAAGTGAATGATTCAGTGTCAGGAACTTATCTTTTACAATTTAAAACCCAAATATAGTATAATAGTCGAAATGAGAGAAAAAAAAAACTGGTATACGACCACCTTAACGACCTGAATTGCATCTCAGTTTCGCAACGCCCATGCAGCGACCGGTTGTATCAAGCCAGTTAGCTTAAGCGGTGATAAGTCCAAATTAAATAACACTCTTACAATTCTCTTGAACGACTCAACTGAAGATTATGCACTGAATATGTAGTTGTAAACAGTATTTTTGCATTAAAGGTCAAAAACATCTAGTTCGCTTGCTGAATAAAACGATAGACTTGTTTTCTATTAATAAATTAACCACCGTTTAAGCTAAACGGACTTGATACAACCGGCCACAGTTTTTTATGACATTTATTATTCATATATTTGAATTCAAAGGATTTATTTAGTCATTAAATAGAAGATCAGTCCATGATATAGCATATGACGCGAAATCACTATCAATAACCAAACATTTCAAAAAGAGTACTAGTTTTATTATGATGAAAGTCATCACAAGTCACAAGACGAAATGTTGTTAAGTATTCATGCAATATTTGTTATCTCTTTTCCATTCTTGTGCAAAAGAAAGTGCTTAATCCATAACATGGAGTATGTAACTATATTATGCTTTTTGAAAATTTATATAAAATTTCCTCATCATATGGCGATGAGGAAACTTTCACAAAGGAAACTGAACATGCAATTACAACACAACTAAACTATTGACTCAATTTTTAATGCTTATAGATTTTTATGTAAAATTAAATTCTCAGTGAGAAACACTACTATAGAGACGAGAACGTTTTTCTTACATTATAAAGATAACCAAAAAAGTAATAACGTAAATGGTGATACTAGAAGAGTTACGGCTTGTAGATTCACATTTGAAAACTTCCTCATCATATGTATTAGGAAACAAAACTGAAGTATTACGAGTACTATAAGTATTGTTATCTTTTTGTTTGTTTTCTCTCTTTTATTTTCTATGTTTTTTATTTTGGTTCCTATTTCTGCCAAATTCTTGTTTATATTTTTCGTGCTCGTCTCCATGTTTTGCACCTTTCCTTTGATTTCTGCTAAATCTTTCGCCATATCCGCTGTTTTGGTGTCGGCGTTTTTCATTCTTTCCTTCAAATTTCCTGAATTCTCTTTCACGTCCGCTAACGTGGCGTCAGTAGCTGCTGTTATTTTTTCCAGCTTTTTCAGCCCTCCTCCGAAATTGTGTGCGCTCGTTGCCGTTGCTACTGTTTTCGTTTCGAGGTTCGCAATTTTCGTGGTCATCTCTGCGAATTCCGTGGCCATGTTCTCAATTTTCGCTCCGACGTTTGCCGTTCTCGTGTTAGTAGCTAGCATATTCGTTTCAATGTTTTTAATCTTTCTTCTCACGCCTTCAATCGCCACATTGGTACTTTCACAGTTGTTGCATTTTGATCGTCTGAACTCGCAAACTTCATTCTCGTGATAAATTCGATCTCGCTCATTGATTCGCTCGTCGCAACCTTCATTTCCGCAAATGACTGGTTGAAAGTCGCACTTGTCTGCATGTTGCTTCAAGTGCTGTAGTTGTACACGTTCGCGACATCCTCTGTTGTGATGATCACAGCGAATCATTAGGCCATCTAAAACATTCTTCACGATTCTTGGGACTTCGCGCAATGTGTCTGCAGTCAGCTCATCAACGCATGTTGGGCATGTTTGGCAATTTTGGTGAAGATGTTTTGTGATACAATCGCGACAAAAATAATGTTCATTTCGACACATCACAGGCTCTTTCAATACATTGCAACATATCAAACAGTGGAACTCGTCGTTTACTTTCGTATCAAATCTGTTGTCATCGTATCCCATAACAAATTCTATATCTACCTCAGTGTTTTCTGCTTGATTTCCAGACGCCATTGTTAAAGCAATATGCCCTGAGAAACTGTATAAACTCCTTCGGCAAGCAACAGACAATATCCCTTACGTGTATGATAGCAGTCATAGCACTGGGTAATACAATACTCTTGACGCCTTGTGACAGGAAGTTTCAACACAGGGTTCTTAGATATTTGCTATATTTAAACCGGAAATACCCTCTCGGTTCTGAACAGGTTGGCAAAACCGGTCAGTCTGGGTCAGACGTAGCCTGCATGCAGGTCTAGTCTAGTAAAGTTGGGGACTGAAGAGAAAATGTTTTAAAAATGTTTGAAAACGTTTATAATTTTCCGGTCTCAGTTGAGTTGTATTAGTAATTGTGGTGTGTCACACACAGGGAGGGAGGTGTTATCGAGGGCTTGGGGGTGAGCTTACGCGGCGTTACGCCTGCATTCTAATTTCTAAAAGCTTACTCACACTCAAACCCATTGAGTGGACTGATATCAATTGGAATGATTCCTCATGGCAGGGTATTTCAACTAGGATAAGAGCTTTATTCTCAGTGTTTTACCTTTAAGGCCCTGTTACACGGTGCAATTTTTCTTGCAACTTGGAATGCAATTCTACTTTTGAGAGAAGTACCAATATGATAACCTCTGTCAAACTCAATACCTTGGAGTGTGAGTGAGCTCTTTGAATACAAGCGTAAGTCAAGCCACTGCTTGCATTTTAAAATTCACGACGATCAATTCAGTCCAATAAAATGAATTACAACAATGCGTCAATAGCTTCAAATATCATTGGCAGGAATAAAGAAATCCACGCACTCAAAGAGATACACAAAAGTCACTGGCCAAAAAGTCTGAGTTATTTTAATAATGCTATTTAAACCAGTGGCATAATAATCTTTTATTACAATCAGGTCAATTATATTCGATAGAACAATGGAGGATCCGTTTTAGACTGTAATCGGTAAATTTGTTTACATTTTTCGGACTAACCAATGCATGAGAATGCCTAAATTTTTAATATTTCATGTTGAATAGTGAATCAAGCCATGATTGAAGAATAATAAGAAAACAAACTGTACTATAAAAAATAATAAAATAAGTGTAATATTTGTGTTTGTATTTGATCTTTCATTTTTTATGATTGCGATTTTGGCTCCTATTTCTGCCAAATTCTTGTTTATATTTTCCGTGCTTGTCTCCATGTTTTGCACCTTTTCTTTCATTTCTGCTAAATCTTTTGCCATATCCGCTGTTTTGGTGTCGGTGTTTTTCATTTTCGTCTCCAAGTTTCCTAAATTCCGCTTTACGTCTGTTAATTTCGCATGTGTATCAGTTGTGATCTTTTCCATGTTTTCCAGGGTGCCATTCGCATTTCGTGCGCGCATTTCCGCCTCTGCTGTTTCCGTTCCGAGATTTCCAACTTTCGCGTTCGTGTTTGTCAATTCCGTGGCCATGTTCCCAATTTCCGCTTCCATGTTTGCCGTTCTCGTGCCAATAGCTAACATATTCGTTTCAATATCCTCGATTTTCCTCCCCACTCCATCAATCGCGATATTTATGTTTTCACAGTTGTGGCATTTCGATCGTCTAAACTCGCAGAGTTCATTCTCGTGATAAATTCGATCTCGTTGATTGACCGTCTCTGTACAGCCTTCATTTCCGCAATGAACTAGCTTATAACCGCATTTATTCACATGCTTGTTTAAGTTCTGGAGCTGTATAGGCTCCCGGCATCCCCTGCTGTAATGATCACAACGAACGATTAACTCGTTTAAAATATTTTTCACCGCTCTCGGGATTTCGCTCAATGATTCGACAGTCAGCTCCTCGGAGCACGTTGGGCATGTTTGGCAGTTTTTGTGAATATGCTTCGTGATACAACCACGACAGTAATAATGTTCGTTTCGACACATCACGGGCTCTCTCAACACATTCAAGCATATCAAGCAGTGAAGAAACTCATCAACGAATTTCGTCTCAAATCTCTCGTCTTCGTATCCCTGCGGTGTTAATTCTGCACCCTGTCCCTGTGCTTGCTGCTTCTCTATCGCCATTATTGTTGAGCAGGACATGTCTTCTCAAGATAAGATCCCCTCAAGACTGTAGCAAATACAAATGAACTGTTTTAATCAACAGAATATATCGCTTAGTGTGCACATATAAAGAATTAAGCTGGTTACAATGACGTGTCGCACTCAAACAGGGAGTTTTTTGTTAAAATCTTGTGACAAAAGGTCAAGACCCCCTATTTGGCACTCTGAACTCTGAATATTCACTGGAGTGGAATATATCGTTTTTTATTTCCCCTCCGTTTTTAATCGTCATTTTTCCAAATTACTATATGATTTGCTATTTGTTCAATTTGACCGCTTCTAGGCAAGACTCTCGACTTGAGATTTACTATAAAACTAGCATAAAACCACATCAAACAAAAGGGGGTTACAAAGCATGAAACGAAAAATGCCCAACGGGTGTACGTGCGCTTCGTGGAAGGAGCGAGGGCGTTGCCGAAGACGAGGGTAGGAACACCCACCCCACACCCATCATTGTTCCCGCAATATTGTTACCTCAGAGAGAAATAGGATGAGACTCCGTCATAATAATATGCTAGAAGTTACTATCGCAAGAGAAGTGCTCCCATGACGTGGAGTATACATAAATATATATTTATTTATTGTAAGACTAGCTTAGCTACAGTACTCGGAGTTTCACGCTGTGAAGCGACCATCAGGCTAATGACAGGTCTGGTTGTTATTCTCTATATTTACATAGTGATATAAGGTATCGAGTTACGTACGTTAAGCTTTTCTTCAAGGCGGAGGTTGCATTTTCTTGAACCGGCTTTTTATTTTTTAGGCTGGGACGGTTTTCAGGAGGGACCCTGATATAAAAAATGCTTTCTTAGCTTCCTTCAGCTTCCATATATATTTTGACAGCTCCGTCTTCTTGGCGTATTTCTTGTTCGCGAAAGATACTACATATAAATAAGATATACATAAATAAGCCATAATGAAATAAGATTATAGGCCTGGTCTCATATCGGTGCGTCACTCATCATCGAGGGTTTTCTACATAGGGAAGACCCACGTAGCCTGCATGGCAGGTGGTCCTAAAACCTACGTACGTTGAGCCTAATGAGTGTTCATTTTTACACACAGCTTGGGTGGGTACCGAGGAGATACTAGTATTGAAGCTCTCGTCCCAACCTTGATTAATCAATCTTACGTAACGATAGCATTAGTTTTAATTCTTTTTCCTCAGAGCTCTTACTTAAAAGGATTTGGGAGGTCAATGATTTCCAAAGACGTTTTCCCATGCGCAACGTTTTATAAAAATTTAAGACCTAACCTATATACCGTAATTTTGGTGGCATAGTTACAAAATGCAAAATTTGTTTTTAGAGTTCCATTCATCATGCACTACACCTTGATCAAACAAATTGCGAGTGATGGACAGGATGGTCACTGTTTTTATTCTTCTCACGGTTATTTGATTTTCTCTTCATCTCCAGATTGTCACATCGTTGACAGTTGTGACTGGGTCTCAGTTCCCTGGACAAACTTCGCTACTTATCATCAATGCGCAAATAATGCAAGGGACCCCGGTCCCGAGTACTTATGAGCTCGTGTGAAGCAGGGGGTAAAGCTTCTGAAAAAATATGGGGGTGAAGCATCTGAAACCAGCTTTAGATGACAATGTCGGCACGCGTAAATGAAGTTTATCATCAGCCAGCTTCCGGATGGCTTCCGGATACATTTATAGAATGATATCAAATTTCAGCGCGCAGTCTTGCAGCCACACGAACAGCGAGTGCATTCAAACCATGACAAGATGAAGGTCTCTTGTCTTTTATTCCTCTTCATTTTCTCGCTCGTCAATGCCGCGAACAGCAAAGGGCCGAAGGTAACGCAAAAGGTAAGAGTTGAATTGTCAATTCATTTTCTGCAGAACAAAAACTATTAGCGTAATGTTAAAATGTTATGTGTTACATCTTTGTAAACAAAGAGGCCGTGTATAGTTAATACACCGACGGTAAAATACTATTAGCTTCTATTCAACTATAGCACAGTAACTTTACGACTGATCACGCATAAGAAAACGTATTAAGTAGTATGATTTGAATAACGAGTAAAATGAACCCTTTTTCTTTATTCACTGGCACTGCGAGGTTGTCCATAGCCTATCCTAAATCCTAATTCCATCTATATTTCATTCTTTTGAAGACAGCGGTAGATTTCGAGCGATATATATTAATACTGAGCATGATAACATGTTGATTGTTGAGGCATAATCTGAATCATAAAATAAACACAGTTGAATTCACTTCACTACAGTTAATAGGCACATGAAGATTGCAATCCGCTAGTACATACATCAATGGGTAAAAATTGTAATCCCCCCCCGTATTGAAATGAAGGTTCTTGTATTTTCAGATTAATTTTACTCTTTTACACTTTTATTTTTACTGAAGCCCCGTTTACACTACCGACACTGAATTTAGGCTAAAATGGGCAGCTGTACCCAATTTTATTAGTGTTCAGGCTACCAAAACAAAGGCCGAGTACAGATGAAATGGGTACGGTGCCCATTTTAGCCGTGCCGTGCCAATAAATTGAGTGTAGTGTAAACGAGGCTTGAGTTAGAGAGCAAATTATCCGAGTAAGGGAAATATAAAGTAATCTTTAAACGGAAGACGTCAGGCCTCGATGTTTGGATTTGCTCATGCAGTGCGCATCAAAGGGCCGATTTCTGTGTTTTTACTAAAGCAACGAGTTGTAAATTGAATAGTCGTCCATCTTGGACTAATTTTTAACTGAATAACTTGCGTTTTGATGACGTCTGGTGTGGAGTTGGTTTTTAAAATGACTTCCATAAATTGGCGACTAAGAATCATAAGTTGTTCAAAATGTTCCTTCATGAAACCAAAAAGGCACATGTTATTCTTGGGAGGACTAAATGACTGCCAGAATCATGAGTAATATACTCATTTCAATACCTCAAAGTCATATGACGCTCTGCCTGAATCTCGGCTGAACGGAATATTGTGACTTATGAATGATGGATTTTTTTTTCTCCCAGGCGTATTTTGACATTACAATTGGAGGTGAAAAACAAGGTCGGATTGTCATTGGTTTGTTTGGCGAAGTCGTTCCGAAAACTGTGAAAAATTTTATTGCCCTCGCAACACACGAGGTAAGACAAGCATATCGACATATCATGCACACCATATGCTACATGCACCCACGCCATTTTGACGACGTTTCAGACTTCAGGTCGTGTTTTCAAAATTTTTATCAATTTCTTTCTCGGAACAGAAAATTTTTCGCGGACCGCATGCGCAGTAGAACTGTTTCTAATTTCATTCGGAAATTTTTCTGTTACGAGAAAAGATCTGCAAAGTTAAAGTCATTGAACTTTTTTCCACCTGAAAAAACTTACATTCCGCATTGGTATTATGTCTCCCGGAATTCGTCGACGGGGAGGGTGGGCCGGGCGGGGGGCAGGTAGCTGTGTCTCTGCCTTTTATAAGAGTTAACTGCCCCCCCTTGCGGCTTGCCATCCCACTGTTTCGACGTCAAGTTACTCTTTTTCGAACGTTTGAAGGTACTTAAAACTGCGACCAAAGGCATAAATTCGAGCACTTATATTTTAAATAATCTACAAATATTCTTTAATAAGTTGGTTTTTTTTTATCAAAAAATTAGTGTGAAAGACAGTTAGTGAAATATTGTTTATTGTTTTTTTACACCAACATCGTCTTTAATAATTCTCCGTAAAGTATTAACGTCTTTCTTTTGTTCTGTTTTCATTTATAGAAAGGATTTGGTTACAGGGGGAGTAAGTTTCATAGAGTAATCAAAGATTTTATGATACAAGGTGAGGTTTTGTCTCCATAAATCACTTCAGCAGACCGCTGTGGTTTACTGGATGGTTCAAAAACTCTAGACAACAGAGACCTTTAGCTTAACCAATATGACAAACCGCGAACAGCAAACGGCTAATTTCATAACATTTAAACTTAGATTCTTGGCACTTTCTCGGCCACAATTTGTATCAATAGTTACTCTATGTTTCAAAATAATGCACCGATTTTCTCGGCCCCAGAAACCTAGCATTTGTTTTGAAAATTCGAAATGAATTTTTCTGTTTGCCGTTAAAAGGTTGTCGTAAACGTCAAGTTAAAGGTCTCTATTATTTCCGAGACGTCCTCGAAGTCACTGAAGAGGAAATTAAGAAGCAAACCTTTTTGTACCGCAGATCATGTTTATACATAGTGGGTGAATTACAGCTGTCATTTTCCCGACTGTTGCATGTAATGTAATGGATTATTCATTTCCCTAGGTGGTGACTTCACACATGGGAATGGTCGAGGAGGTATTGTGAGGATTTTTTGTTAGACCGCGGGGGTGTATTAATTAATGCAAAAAATTGAAAATATTCATGTACATTTACCACTATATTGTAGTGTATGGTGGGTATATAGATACAAATAGAGTGCTTACTGTTGCTATACTCCGACTGCTTATTATACTGCTTTTCAAAAACCTCTATTCTGATTGGTTGACGAGCGGTCCGTAAAACCCATATCCGGACCGTGGACCGTATATTTCGTATATGGACCAGTATCCCGGATGTCTCATGCAGTTCAGCCCGTTGACCTCGCTTGTTCTGTCTGTGCTGTGAAATATCAGACCGAAGTTTTTTGCATGGACCTTGCTCGGTCCATGCTAAAAAGCCTCCGTCTGATATTTCGTAGTACAGACCTCACACTCGGTCAATAATCAGTTAATATGAGCTGTTGCGTGCAGGATTGACTGAGCAACTCACATTCTATCGATATATAAGCAGGGAGCAGGCTGAGCAGCGTGGCAGTGTACCTATATAGACAAAAGTTCTCGACGTTTGATCTTTTGAGGAATGATCGAAAAATACGTATATTTGAAATGATCTTCATGCCTATCCTTGTGTTTGATTAAAACCAGGGCGCTTATATACTATATATAAAATTATAAACGTTGTGCAATCTCGGCGAATTTATTTTATTATGAGCCAGACAAACTTGACATAAAGTTATAACAAGGGCTCTTAGCAAGCACACTAGCACAGAACACAAAATATAGTTAAATGTTTCTTCTTCTCACGTTCACACGTTCTTCTCTTGGCAGGTAAAAGTATTTACGGTGAAAGATTTGATGACGAAAACTTCAGACTGAACCATTACGGTGCTGGATGGATCAATATGGCCAACGCTGGAAGAGATACTAATGGTTCCCAGTTCGCGATATTCACTGTACTCACGCCGTGGTTGAATGGACAACATGTTATTTTTGGTATAATACTTGAAGGAATGGTTAGTATCTACTGATTCCCTCTGGGATATAGTGTTCCTAGGGACCAGATTGTATTTAAATTGCATGCAAAATGATAAATTGGTCTGGAAGTGCAAAGCAAAACACACTTCTTTCACTTTCACATATAAAAACCTCCAGAAGCCGTGAAACTACTAAAGGGCTCAGACTGAACCATGGCTCTGCTCAAAATCTACTGTATTATAGAATTAGCTAGGTTATGATGGTACGTAAGGTTTTAGTTTGTAAAAACCTGCAAGAATGAGAGTGGTTAATAAAGTAACTCAACTGAGCGTTTTGGTATTGGTACTGTAGTACTAATTTCGAGTGGTATTATACACACTTCAAATTCAAGCCAGTTGATGAAAAATGAGTCAACTATAGGTCCTCTGGCAGGAATCGAACGTACGCTTTTGCGATGGCGGTGCAATGCTCTTGCCACTGAGCAAAAAGCGTGGGTTCGATTTCTGCCGGAAGACCTATAGTTGACTCATTTTTTCATCAACTGTTCCTGGCTTGAATTTGAAGTGTGTATAATACCACTCGAAATTAAGACCCTTTAAACCTCTAGAATATTCCTGCATCGAGAGAAGTGCCAAAAATCATTATTGGTACCGTAGTTATAATCATGACGATGTCCGAAATTCTTCATGCATGTGCTGTAAATTGTTTGCGTTACTGCATTCATTATCGTCAAATGCTTCGAGGATCCAAATATTTCGAAAGCCTTCTTTTATCAGTTTTTTGAAATGACTTTCTTTCAAATGGCTTTTGAAATTGTCGAGGTATAACTTTGAACTTTTTTGTCTTGTATTAACAACTCATATATCGTGCGTTAATTTACGGAGAGTTTTCTTTCGTATCATGTCGCAAAATTGTGTGCTGGAAATGTGAAAGAGATTATAATTGGAAGCTTTCGTTTAATGCTTGCACTCAACAGTTTAAGCCAAGGTTTCGGCCAACTTTGAGACTGAGAGAGGTTTTAAAATTTCAAGACCTTTTGAATATTAATTTTCGAGAAGAATGCGAGGCCGTGCATGCAGGCTTGTGCATCACCCTGTACTGTATCGTGTTCACTCAGTGCACACCCTGTGGAGGTGATGTACTGAATGAACACGATACAGTACAGCCTGGGTGATGTACAAAATTGTTTCCCGAAATTGCTTGAGTCGACCACACAACTGCAATACAATGGAAACGAGCCGATGCTCTAAGGCAATGAAGCTCATTGTGAGTAGTTTTCATTGCCAGAGAGGAAATTCGGATTTTTTCGCTTTGTAAATTTAGTAGCTATATGTATGTACGTAACGTGAACTGATGATGACCCAGAGTTAGCGCTGATAGAGCCTTGAACAACTTAGTTAATATTGAATTCTACTTTTTAGAATATTGTCAAGAAGATTGAAAACATCCGTGTTGATGGCTCAAGTCCAACCATAGATTGCGTAATAGCAGACAGTGGTGTGCTTCCACTCGATAAACCTTTCTACGTTGAGAAAACACCAGTGCAATAATTACTGATCTACAGCCTTACAGGCACTTCAGAAACATATTAAAAAACTTTCACACAACAATTTTCAGGCTGATTCAAAAAATCTTTAGTGAATTTTTCGGGATCATCAACTACCAATATTCTCCATTACCATTGGGGCAAATCGACCAGAGCAATCTTGAGCGTGCATGCCACCCAATCTTTAAATTATTCTGTTCTGAGGAAATAGTTCCCCTGGCTAATGTTTGTATCTTAGGTTGTGTTTACACCTACAGGTGTAAGCTATGGCCTGGCTTTGGTCTAGATTTTCGCAGTGTGAACGTAATAAAAATCCAATAAGATTAAGTATATGATTTCACTACAAACAAAAAATTAACAATTATTCTTTGTGGATATATTGTGACTAATGCATGGTCTTTTTGGGATGGGCAATGCCAATGGAGTGAGATATAGACTAGTGAGGCACAGCTAGACTTTTCTATTCTTGATTCCATATGAAATTAGTAGTTACATAACGTAAGGGCATTTGCGAATTTCTGAAAGCAAGACTCCGTCAAATGGGAAGCAATATTGCTTCAAAACCCCCATCGTTAAGCCGGTTTTCCACTAGCGATATTTTTCGCGCGAAGCAACATTTTACTTTTGTTTCAGAGCTCTCAACTGCAACCATCTGGAACGAATTGCTCAAATAACAAAGGAATAAAGTCGCTTCGCGGGAAAAATATCGCTAGTGAAAAACCGGCTTAACGCAGGATTGGCTGTAAAATTTGCATTCACGATAAAATTTGCAAAACAAAACATTGGAACGATTATACATTAAAAATTGGATGGATTTTTAAAAATCTCGATTACACTGTAGGACTAGGGTATCGATAACTTCATGAAGTAACCCGCAATCACACCGTACAGAAATTTATAATAAACACCCATTTATTCCTCACATGCTTTACCAACCGCATTGCTAGTACAGTTCTGCATGCCGTTGAAGATTACATTTTTCTATTTACATTCTATTGAGTGTTTTCTCCGCCATGTTCACGTTTTTCCTGCTCGGGTGAATGCGCCAGCGGTACATGAGGGGCAGCAGCATCCTGTTGCGTCACGGTCGCGCCCGCTGGAACTTCATTGTGGTTTTCTTCCTGCATGGTTCAAATAAAGAAAACACTGGCTGTCATATCTTGATTACTTTTAATAATCATGCATGCATATAGTTTACGAAAATTCTTTGGATTATATTGAACTGATAATAAAACGAAAAAGAACCTTAAAGCTTTCTTACTTCCATAGAGTTCAAAATAACGACGAAAGTGACCGCTCAGACTCATTTCAGACTCGGTTTTCGTCCGGTCACTAATTCACACAATTTTCAAAAATCAACCTGACGAAATCAAGAACCAAGACACCCGGATTTTCCTTAATTTATAGTGTATGTTAATAGTATGTGCTTTTCAAGAGATGATTTTAGGAATAAAGGTGAAAACTTAAAGGTGTAAACTTAGGTTAAAATAGCAATCAAATTTGACCGGTCAAAATGACCGGCAAGGAAAAAAGTTAACCGGTCACTAGCATTGTCCGTTGCCCGGCGTTATTTTGAGCTCAGCTGCCTACCTCATCATCCTCATCATCGTCAAACTCTTTCTCGTATTCTTCAAATTCTTCATCGGTGAACTCTTTTTCATCGTCAATTGGTTTCCAGTTTTCCTCAGGCGGTTTCTCATATTCCGGATCTTTTGTTGCCCCGATGAATTCATCGTACGACACGAAACCATCGTTATCTTTGTCGACCTAAAATTATGGATTTGCTGACGACAAAATTCCTAGCGAAGCTGTTCTTTGCAAGCAGGAAGTTGGGTTAAACAGAAAATATTGTGTGAATCAAATTAATCAAACTCATGGCTAGTTGCTGTTTTCCACGTAAGGAAAATGCCTTTTCCATAATGTCATCAAACGGTAAAAAAATGATGTTACATCTCAGAGATTGGGTTATTGTCAAGCCATACAAACTACGCGTCATTATATGAAAAAGGTGCATTGTCAGTATTGCATGAACGCATGCATATAAAACGTATAATACCAGAAATTACAGCTTACCTCTTTCACAACGTGTTCACGCATCCTTTGAACTTCTTCATCCAGTGCTCGTCTATCAAAATCTGGATCAGTACTGTTGTGAATCTTGCTAGCCTGAATTGAATGTAAACAGATATATTGAACGAACCGAATAAGAAGGATACAGTCGCTTGAAGTAAGAACCAGGTGCATGTGCGAGCTTCCCTGAACGTGATTGTAAGCAAAGTTCGCGAAATATTGCATGTTTACAATGTACTACAAGGTTAAATCTTCACTTCTTATACTAAACAAATAGCCATACATAGTTAAATTTCTTAGGCTTAACAGTTGTGAATGGACATTTTATTACTAGTTAGTTTCGTACCACACATACAGGGTCCGATTGAATAAAACTCTTCATTTTACATAGTTAAATCCTAGTTAACTCAGAAACACAACGACTCTGATTGGCCAATTCTATCCTTAACTACAGTTAAAAGTTAACTAGTCTTTTATACCACTGGCCCCAGTATATTATGCGCTACTCGGTATAGTCTCTACTCACCATCATTAGACAACTTAAGACTTAGCTGATAAACTACGTAGCCATATAGTGCATGGAGATTATAATAGAAATTAGAAATATTTACCTCACGGTAAAACAAACTTTCCAATTCGTACGGATCTAATTGTCCATCATTATCTTTGTCTGCATAAGAAAATAAATCATGTTTTACGGATGCGATAGCCTTGGTTTATTTGGGTAAAAAGTTGCTACTTAAAAATTGAAGAATAATTGAACATGAATACTTTATCAGTTGGGACCGAGCTATGTATAGTATTTGGGCAGAGTGTGGTAGCTTCTGTAATCTAATTTATAAGCACATGTCTCATTTCTGGCAATAAAGATTGCTGTATTTGATCAGGGAATGTTGAGCATTGGAAAATGCCAAGATCGAACAAAATTGCTTATGATCAAACCATGACATTATTAGTCCGTGGTTTTACTCACGTTATATCAGTTCTTATAACGCGGTATCAGTTCTTGTAATGCGAATTTAATAAATATTTTCATATTTCTATTAACATTATAAATCTCTGGCTACATGTATTAATATAAAACTATATCGCTCGACTCTGCCTCGTTGGCTATTACCTCATGGTATAAGACTCGTGCAAATGGTACATGTATATATTTTTTCCAGATTCTGAAACTTCATTGCCCGGGTTTGCAAGATATCTTTGTTTATCAGAATATGTTTCATTTTATATTTTTATGACTGTTTTACATCTTTCCACATCACACATATCCATCAATTTTTAACCTCAGTCAGTCCTTCTCCCCGTTCTATATATTAGAAGGTATGTAATACAGAATATTCTTGTGTTTCCATATTTTGCCCAATCATAATGTCATTATATACAGTATTTTATATTACCATAACTTACCATGCATTTTGAAGAATGTCCTTGGATTGAATTGATCTTTGTCAAATCCATCTTCTTCTTCCCATACTTCCTCAAGTTGCTGTTTACTGCCCTTAAAATATTACAAAGTTTTTTTCAAGGAAAGCAATTGTTGAAAGCAAACACTAGATATTCAGCATGTTACAATCCTGGCTTTGAATAGGGTTGCACAGAATAGTAAAAAGAAGAGAAAGCTTTATAATTTGGGTAAATTCGAATCAAGTTAATCATGGGAGGGATGGACCCATTGTGGTTTTGTAGTACGGGGAGTACAGCTGTCAACCATCTGCCATATACACTGTAGGGTAGTGTAGAAGCACCAGCTGACAGTTTTTATGTAAGGGGTTTACACCACTACACAGTCCTATGGCTAGCAAATTCACCCCAGGGTGAGTGTCAGGTATCTTCAAATTTTCTGCAAGAGTTGCTAAAATGTTTTCCTATTTTCACCCATATATTAAGGGCATGCATAGCACACTACAATCATTTTGAATTGTTTCACATACTGGATGGTTGACTCTCTGAGCATCTCTGATGTGTTTTTCTCTCAGTCTTCTTCTTTCTTCTGCAGCTTCTTTCTTCTTTTCTTCATCCAACCCCTTTTCTGACACTCTCCGTTTGTGTTCTTTATCCATTTCATGTCTTCGAAATTCATCCTTTCTTCTTTTATCAATCTCATTCATTTCCTCATGGTGCTAGTGAGAATAAAAATCAGAGTGTGTGAAGAAATTAGATTATAAATGATTTTACAGACAAACAACAAATAGTCTAAACACTAAAAATGATAAAAAGAAAATAATGATCACACATATAGCAATTCCACAGGTAGAATAGTTAAGGTAAGAAGTTTATACCAGTACAACAGGTAGTGGGAAGTACATTGAAGACACTAAAATCTGCCTGACATTTCTGCCATGATGTATTCTAGAATAAGAATTATATACACAAGGAATATACAATAATTCAAATGTGTTTTGTTGAAAATAAAAAGCCTTTTTGTTGAAAGCCCTGTTTTTCTCTCAATTTACACCTTTTGTCATGTATTTCTACACTTTAATATATGTATTGATTCAGCTTGGTTTACAACAGCTGATCAATCTACATGCATGCACTATGACATCTGATCCAATTCATCTGTGTGTGAATTAAGCATCAACTAGTAGCCCTTGTCTATTTAATGACTATTTAGAAGCGCTTGTAGGGTATTGTTTTGAGATTTTGTTAAAGCGAAATTCAGTCATATACAAGATGGTTGTTCATGCAAATGCTAAATTATGATGTCATCATTAAAATGAATGTTGCAAAAAATTTTTTTTGGTGTGCTGAATGCAACCTATTGTAGCCAAAACATAACGTGTCTGGCACTGCATGTCTCAATTTTAAACTTCAAAGAAAGTACCAGTAATACAGAGTAAATATCTTAAGAGTTCACTGAGGAAGGGGTGTCATTAGAAGGGGTGTATATTCTTATATAATATATTCATGATCAAAAGAAATCAGTCAGGCATGGGACAATTATATATTCACCCCCAAGCAAGCTTCTTGCAATGGACTAGTGCACTGGGGCAGATAGATGCACAAAGCAACATTTTCATGCCTTACGTTTATATTGCATGAATGTCACTACTCCGTGATTAGGCACAAGCCAATGAGATGTGAATTCTACGAATTCAGTGAAGCTACTATGATCCAACATGGTGCCATGGTGCTAGAGGCAACAAAAATGTGCTATAGTGTAGAGAATGACTATGGGCCCATGCATGCAAATTCCAATGTAGCTTTGCTAAGCTTTGCTGACAACTGCCAGGCAAGTTGTCTAGAACCTGCACATTTTACGGTGTTTGCAAAGGCAAATTCAGTCTTATTCCCTGGAAGTAAGGGTACTGAAATGTCATGCAGTATATTCACCTTAGCAAGCAATTTCTTCAAATCTCCTACTTCAAATGTATTCGGATTTTCCCTGTCGTTCAAAGGATTCCAGTACTCCCTATGTATACCACGACGAACATCTTCTTGCTTTCTCAATAACTGTCTCTGAGACTCAATCTCTTTGCGTTTAAGTTCGTCCAATTTAGTACGTATATGATGACTTGCAAAATCGATCTCTTCAGCAATCTTACCGCTTCGAATGTCTTCCTCTGTCACATTCTCAAGTCTCTTTGAGAAGTTCTCATCTTCCTCTAGTATTTCAATAACTTGCTTTAAATATTTGACATAAGCTGGGTCTTCCTCCTTTCGCCATTCATCTTTCTTCTTCTCTGAATCGTTAGGTTTCTGTACAGGTTTGCAGTGAACAAGTATAACCAGGGATAAAAGCACGACAATCGTGTAAAATGCACCACGATTATGCGTCATACTTGCCAATTTCAACAGGTAATAATAACAAAACCAGAAAATAAACCACACTCTATTAATAATGATCGATCAAATATCAACTTCACGAACGTCCAGTGGGCAAAATTTTACCCAAACGAGTACTGTGCGCGTTCGGCGTAAATGTATGATACAGAAATTTGAATATAAACAGAAGAAAATGAGACGATTCCGCCAAAATTGTGCGTCCACTTCCTTTGGCAAACGTGGCCAAAGCAGACGTTCTAATGTAATGAACCACAAGGCGTCAAAGGTCAAGGTCAATTTGGAGTCTCTCATCGTTATTATGAACAATTTGGGATACACAGGGATGCCGTTGCTACCGGTTCAACATAGAGTCAAGTTTCGGTAGAATTAATTTTTGCCCAATTTTTTTTATATCCAAGGTTTTACCTCTATAATAACTGAGGCTCAAATTAATAGAATGGAAATACTTTTAGAAATAGAGAAAACAGGTTAGCTTAAGAGTTTAGAACGTCTTTAATTATTTGTGAAGCTCTGAATTCGTTTTAAAATTATCCACATATATACTTAGTAATTCCAGATATCTACTTGGTAAATCCCTATATACTCCTTATTCAATACATAATCATCACCATTGAACTGAAAAGAACCCTATTATCCCTGAACAGAATCATTACCATAGAGATTATAAGTAACACGTGTTATTTATAATCCCTATGATCATTACTGCATTCTATTCTACCTACTATCATTTGATTCATTTCTGTATAAAGTTGTTGTCACTTGTCAATCATCTTTGTTTGTTTTACTGGCGTTTCTCACGAGGTCTTATATATTTTGTCACAAGCGAAGCCCGAACGACTCGTAGGGCGGTGGTTATGGTCAAAGACGAAAGGCAAGGAGATGAAGAGACAGCCGTTTCAGAAAGATATAATTGTGGCTTGGATTTCGCTAAGAATCAACTTCAGAAACATGGATGGAGCGAAGGTAGGTCCGTAGGTGTATCTGAATTTAAAAAGCACAGTATTTCTTGATGTTCAAGTCATCAGTTTGAATGTTTGTTTAATGCTCCGATATTTTGGCGTTTATTTCATATTTAGTAAAGCTTGTTTCGTTTTACAGATCAGTACTTGATCTGTGATCAATACGTTCTTCACATAATGTACACAGCAAAACAATACACGTGGAAATAGCAAAAAAAAAACCCTAGGGGAAAGGCAAAGCGCCTTGAGCTGAACCCTCCTTCGCAACAACGGTGCGGTTTTAACTTTTAACGGATTTTCAAAGCTGAAAATTCCTCTTCTAAGCCGAAGCTTTTGCAGAATTCGATGTTCTAAAAGCTGAAAATTTGCTTAGTGTCAATTGTGAAGTTGGTTTTAGATGGAAATTAATAGTGTTGGGGGCCATCTACAAATATATTTCGTCTCAGCATGCGTTTTGTCCGCCATTGCTTGAACGGCGATTGTTTGCTAGGTCCGTTTTCCACTGGTTTTCCAATTTCATCTCCGCGTTTAACCCTATCGCAGCAAAACGTGTCGGACTGCTTCGAAAATTGCCCGTTTTTTTAAGGCTTGAGAAACCGTTGCGAGAGACCCTTGGCCCTGTCCCTTTAGATAAAAAAATATTGGTGGCGCCATTTTATACAATGTTGACAAAAGTTGATGACGCACGCTTTATATTCCTGGCGGCTATGTATGCTATTACTGGCTTTGAATAGTTGCTCAACCGCCCATAATTTCAATACATAAAACATAGTATTTCACAGTATTTCCCTCTATTTAAAAGGTATACTTTTTCTATGAGAATTCTACTGTCAGTGTATCATATTGTATCCAACGCATAATGTATAGATGTCCTGTGATGATGAATAACAGTATAAGTTATTTTGAGGTTCACCTCTATTAGTTAGTTTGGTCCTTTAATTTGTAGTCCTAAAATAATAACCTATTGCCTCAATCTCCAAATGCATTCCAGACTCCCTTTTTGCCTTGGTATGTACATGACTGTAGATTTGAGACATTAGTATGAAAAAGTAAGGGTGGATGGATTTGGTCAATTGATTTCATAATTTTGGCTGCATAATAAAAGTCCAAACTAAGATTCTAAGATTCTTTGTGGTTGGTGAGTCACCAGGTCATATGGCAATTTCCTCTTACATGGCAAAATGGTTACTTCAGGTTCCTTCATATGTATACTGCAATTTTACTACAGAAGAATGAAACATTGATTGTGTATATGTATATAGCTGGTACGGTATATGTTTTGTACAGTTGAAATATTTTGGTGAAAAATTACAATTTTACAATGTTTTTAATCATTTTGGCACCATAACTTTATGGCAATGACAAACAAACACTACCCAATTATTCCAAACCAGCTCCTATCAACATGCACCTGAATTGTAAGTGTATTTGCCATGGAAAAATATACTGCTACCCTGAATGAAAATTTTGATTTTTAATAAGCACTGGTATGAAGATAATCAGTATTTTCCATGTTTCATTATGAAAGGTACCGTAGCAGGCACAAACATTTGTATACCTGTACCGTATGTAGATAAAACACATTATAATGCACATAAAATAAGGAATTGTGTGAAATCTCTTGCATGTATTTGGTCAGGAATCTAATTTTGACATTCGACCTAGATGTTAACAGGAGATTTAGATGCTTGATTATTGGGTAGATAAACCTAATGTTTGATGCTTATTTTTGTAATGGAGTTAACTCCTTGTTTTTGAAATTGATTTGCCACATGTATATACATGTAATCATTTATCATTAACCACTCTGTAGCATGCCTTAGATTTGACCAAAAAAGGGCTTTGGGCAATGAATTTTTCTGACATGTCAGTGAGGTAATGTAAAATGGATATTTTTTAGTACACAATGAGGAATAAAATTTCATTTTCCAAGATACAGTGTCAGACTGTTATTGGTTGATGCCTTAAAATGTGTCAAGCTTAAATTCCCAACACATTAGCCGATACACTGTCCTATTGTGTAGCCATGGTCATGAGTTTTCCTAACAGTTACATATATCATTTTCGATGTTTTAGGCAAAGGACTTGGTAAAGATGAGAGTGGTAGAGCTAATGCAATCAAAGTTGGTGTGAAAAATAACAAATTGGGGGTGTGTACATATTGTAGATGTTTTCTTAATAATACAATAAGAATTATATTTTTTATTATGGAGAGTATACAGTAGTTATTGATTTTCTGAAGCTGTCTGTAACAGCAGGGTAACAACTAGTGTAAATTGATTGCTATGTGCATTATTGCAGCTAAATCAGCTGAGTTGTAGTTCCTAAAATGTTTAATAAAAAACATGCAACTGATGCAAGTGTTGTTGAATTATACCTACTGTAAAATAGTAACATGAAGTGTATTTTTACACCATCCTTTTTAGGTGGGTTTTGATGTTGGAAAAGAGTTTACAAACAACTGGTGGGACCAATTATTTAACAAAGCTGCCAGTAATATTGTGGTTGAGCAATCTGAGGTACTACATTGAATATTAGACCAACAATATATTATGGTACATGATTGAATTGATATTTGCACTGCTCTTAATGGTAGAAATACACACACAGAGAAATGCATTAACATTCATTTCGTGTTTTTTTACATTATTATTGTAAGGCTTGCCATAATTTCAGGCAAGGTCATTTGACAAGTTATGTGTACTGCTGACCAAATAATTAGTAGTTATGGAATAGTGGTACTTTTAGCAAGAGGAGAAACCAGTGTGCCTGGAAAACCCAGGTGGCATTTTAATGATGCAGTCATACCAATGGTTGAACCTTCTTTTATGTATTATCAACAACATTTCAGTAGCAGAACTGAAGTGTTTTTTATACTTTTGTAGAAAGGGGTACAAGTTTCCAAGAAGGACGATGGTTCAAATGATATTGTGAGACCAAAGAAGTTATGGAGAGTTAAAAGAAAAGAATTGTATTATGGAAGATTTGTTAAGGTGCAATATTGCATGTACTAACTGTATGCTTTAAATTTTTACCCTGCATCATGAAGAAAAAAATTCTGTGATATTATATGAACATTCACAGATAATATAGCAGGGGTGGATCCAGCACTAGTGCACTAATTTGCATGACACAAGAAAACTGCAAAAAATAACCACTTTGTTTTGTGATGCAAATTTGTGCACTAGTGCTGAATCCACCCCTGTAATATAGGACTGTGCATTAGTGAAACATCCATCTCATGTTCTTGGTCATATGATCTGTTGTTTTTCAACATAAAGACTTCTCCTTGATTGACAAACCGTCACGATTCTGAGCTTTGCTTTAGCAAATTTGGTAAAATTACTAAATCCCATTTATTTAAAATTTTGAATCAAGGCCACAAATGATGGTGATGCATTTCCTCCATCCACACTGGAAACTCCTGAAGTAACAACCAAGTATGTGGAAAGTATTAGTTAACTTTGCATGCTATGATCCTTATTACCCAAGCAGTTTGCAGATTGGAGAATTTTACATTGCATAAAAGTCTGACACACATGTCAATGGGTCTGTTTCAAAATAGTTGTGATAGATGATACTCCATGTTCAGGGGTTTGTGCAGGTTACACATTACACACCATTCATTCCTTACATGAAGTTTCCTCTATTTTTTCCAGTTTTACAGATGAGGAAATATTCAAAGCTTGTGGTGGGAGAACAGCTCATAAGTAAGTCTGCTTTTCATAAGTTGAAAATCCTATGGCCATTTTTTATGCAAAAAATGTCTTCAACTAAATTTGTTGGGATTTCAACTAAGGTTTGGGAATGGTACTTGAATTTACCTAACTGGCTAGCATTGAAATTTAGGTCTGTACTTATAGCCCCACTAATGGTGTAAATTGTATTTTATTTTAAGGTCTGCCCGACATGGTCATAAATTGAGTGGGAAGTTAAAAAGGGTTGCTGATCAAGAAGGCGAAGAGTAAGTTTCCTATTTTTTTTTCTTTACAAACAAGAATGTTGCCAATGAAACACAGAATGGAACTTCAAAATACTTATAACCCCATGTAGTGCAGAATGTTTGTTCAACTCCCACAACTATAGTTTGCTTGAAAGTTGAAAATGTTAATTGTGACTGTCCCCTGAAGAAAAATTTTCGCATAAAAAATAAATCCTTACTACAGGTTTTTGTACTAAGCTAAACGAATAGGGGAAGTGTACATTTGGTAAAAGACAAGCAATAACAGTTGTGACTATTATTCTATGAGTAAATACGATAATTTGTGTTTGCTCTTTGTAAACACTTTCATTTTACTAGTTAATATATCTTACCTTTTATCTTTTATCATCTGCAGCAATCCCTGTGAAAAAATAAAGATGAAGAGAAAGAAACGTTCAAGAAAGTCGTTGTCATCATTGCCTATTCAAGATAAGACGGACATTGATGTACTTAACCACAATGGTTGTGATGAAGTGATCAAAGAAAAATTAACTTTACAAAGTGAGATTGTTTCATTAAAATGTTCCACCAGAAAGCGAAAATACGATTCAGGCGATGAGCAAAGTAAATCTTTACAACCACGATTTGAAGAGATACATAGTGAATGTGATCAGAATTTGGGTATGTCGGTGACCACCAAGAAAGTTAAGAAAAAAGTGAAAAAGAAATCAAAGAAACTGTCAAAAAAAGCAAAATGACAGACGATATTGAAAACTTCATCATAAGGAATGACATTGATGGACAAATACAGTATGCAATGGTGATTTGAAGCAAAAAACGAGAAACTGAGGAGAAGAGAAACGGATCAAAACTGTTGATGCCAAGACCGTGAATTATTTGGAACGATTCTTATCCAAAAACGTTATATTGAAATAATCCTGGGCTACAGTTCAAGTCGCGGTAAGTGATATGCCTATATTCATTCTAGTTTTGTTTTAATGCACATGTTAAACTTGGCAATTTCCGCGTATATATTTAAAGTTCTTGAACAGTTTCCTCGTCGTGACTTCTAAAAAATCTGGCTGAAACATTTACCGATTCTTAAAAAAAAGCAACTAAAATATGTCGAAATGCTTTATTTCTTTACCGACATCCGCAACGAGGTTGAGTTATGCCGTGGTGAGTGTTTCTTCGTAAAAATGATTGATTTAGCACATGTGAAAGTGTTACACCGAGCATTCAAATTCGCATTGAAACGCAAGTGCCTACGTTTTGCTACAACAATGCATGCTTAGTTCGTGTCTTGCTACTGTGAAATTTGCCGTTGTTAGTATTTCTTGGTAAAAAGAATTGATTTAGCACATGTGAAAGTGTTTACACTGAGCATTCAAACTCGCGTTGAAAGGCAAGTGCCTTCCTTTTGGTACAACAATGCATGCCTAGTTCGTGTCTTGCTGGTGTGAAATTTGAGAGCGTTAAAGCAAAGATAGGTTACAGTGAACCACTCGGTTGATTTTGAAATGGTTGCAAGAAGGTGCATCAAAATTTCTTGCCACGGAATTATGATCAATACTGCACGTAAAACCTAGTATTGTGTACAACAATAGTCGATGCTGAGTTCACTTTCAAAAGATCTGTATACGCGCTATCTGCAAAGTGAGGTGATCCATAAATAAGCAACGAGCGTTGTACGTTAGAAATGTAGGTTGGCGTTTAAAAGCTCGGTCTACAGTAGCTCGCATGTTTTGTTTACTTCAGGGCGCTGGTGCGTGTTGGTCTTGTTTAATTGATCAATGTTAAAACTTGTTCACAATTTAAAATATTTATCATCAACTTCTAGTAAAATTACATCAATCAATAACCCTGTGAACCAAATCGTACAACTGAAGCTATATATGTTCACTAATAATTTTATCGAATTAAGCTTTTCGTCACGTTATCCTTAAGTGCTTAACCGCGCAAAATATAACAAAGAAATGTTTGAACCAAGCTAGTATCCGCCTAGAACTTATGTCCTCGAATCGTGATACTTGAACTTTGCACGGCATACAATTGTTTCGCTGAAAATCCCATGGACTGTCATTACACGACAGGAAAAGCAATTTTGTGTGATTGCGAAGGGCCACTATAATATTTACTTTCATGTCATGCTCGGTGAAGTGTTCCCCATGTAATTTCCTGATCGATATTGACCTTTTATTTTTTTGCAATACTATTTAAACATTTTCTAAGCGTCTCGTAACAATTATATAAATGTAAAATACGGTGTATTTCCTTCAAGCTTTCTTTCTTCACCTGGCGGCCTATTTCTTGCGTATACGACCTATCTTGATCGCGCTGGCTTTGGTTAACAACTCTGGGATCATTAAACTTTTCTTCATGACTATCCTTGATAATATTTTTCAACTTGAATTTTTTTCAACGGCAATTTTTATGTATACCGCTATACGTCATAATTATTCTTCAAAATATTTTAACTCGTGCGCAAGTAATTTACTTTACTTTTCGAGACATTTAACTTTGGAATGACTTAGGTGCATGTCGTGTTCGCAATTTGAATAGTCAGTAAACTTATATAATGCAGTATGATATACGCGTGAACAGTCATTAAGAGGTCCAAGGTTAATCTAAGTGTTAAAAAGGTGTTTTTATCTTCTACGCGAGGTAGGAGATCTTTACAATAGGTTAACTAATGTTTACTAATGTTCTCTTCTTGGTCTTCTTTTTCTCTTCGGATTCTTTGTCCTTTCGGATTCTCCTTGTTTTCTGTCCTGTCTTTTGTCGTTGGTTCAGTAATGTCGAGCTTCTCTGACGTTTCACACGCTTTTTTACTCCGCTAGTCCACTGAAGGTTCGGGTGTTGTGCACGCCCTTTTGTAGTAACGGTAGAGGGAAACTTGCACACGTCATCAACCAGAGTGGGCTGATCCTTATTCAACCAATCAGCGTTGTAAGTTAGAAATGTGGGTTGGCGTTAGAGCTCGTTTCAGCTCTCATATTTTGTTTATTAAAAAGTATATTTTATTTTACTGTTCGTCCAAAAGTGTTAGGTCAAAGTTTTCAATCGCGTCCCAAATCCTTTGTTCTGGAGTACCCATGTGGATTCCCTCAAATTTAACCACCAAATCAATGTTTTCCTTCATCATGTATAGGTAGAAGTCTTTGTATTTCTTCAGTTCTTCCTTCTGTTTATAGTAATTTTTCTTTGATCTTTCGGTCTCTTTTTGTTTTCGGTTCATTTTTTCTTTGACTTTGGTTGATTTCACCAACTTCTGTTTCGTACCCAGCCGGAATACAGCGGTATTCTGATTCACAATAGCAGGGCTTGGGCGGACAGATCGTAATTTGCAGAAGTCGAAGGCCAAAGCCTCGGGCGAAATGTAAGGTGAGACCGGATGACTCTCAGTTTGTGTCATTGCAACTTTTGTCTTTAGCGCTGTCGTAGTTTGAGTTGCTACATATCAATGCTGTCGGGGTTGTTTGACTCGTTGGTACGAACACTACTGGAATATACCGGACGTATGGTTCCACTGTAGCGTTCATAAGGCCGTTCCGTTCTCCAAATTGTTAATTGGCTTTTATTTCTACGTGAGGTCGTTGGATCTTTACAATGTTGAACTACTGTTCATCAACACTACTGGGTTCTCTCTAAACCTTAACAATATATCAAACAACAACGGCTTCAGTGAAGAGCCCACAAGCATGCAGACAGTCATTAAGACAGTCACTGCTTGATGGGGTCAATAATGTACCTTTTCCTTTGTCTCCAGTTCCCCCACCCTCTCTATTATACCTAGGGTTTCCTGCTCTCTTATTATCTCATCATATAGCGTTGATAAGGCCGTTCCTGCACGAAATTTTTAAATGGCTGAGTGGGCACGTTTGAGGTATGCGGATCCTGCGTTTTTCCATATATTTCTTGCGTTTCTTCGTCGGAAAAGATAAACACCACAGTGTAAGTGAAATCTTGGCAAACAACGATCACACTGCACCCCATTTTGCTTTCTTTCCACCCTGTAGATCAAACTGGTACTGACATAAGTCTCCATCTCCACAAAAACTAGTGAATGACTTAGAGAAAGTATTGTAAGCTAAAAAACAAAGCACAAAATCATTGTCACCCATGAAAGGTGGCAAATCTAATCGACAGTTTTTCTGTTATATGCAATATTATTATAAAATGCATATAGCTTATTGAATAGAAATATATAAAATAGTTAAACAGGTATAAATGATTATAACCACTTTCATCCCGGCATTTTCGTATTGGGATAATATGATTTCTTATGCCATCTCCACCTAGTGTTCACCAAAGGATGTGAATTGGTGGTATATTGGGAGAAACATCCAGAGGAATTATCTCGGTATTGCACAGCTTAGTGCCACGCGCATTGCATTGCAGTGCTGTACAACACGACGTTGCAATGCATCCGCTATATTCTTTTCCATTTACCCTCAGAATGCTGGCAGTGATGATCCGCGTGGATCCCATGCGGGACATCGGAAGCTGTTGAATTTTCCCGAAGCTATGCGTGAACTCCCCGCGCGAATAGAATTGTTATGTAGTTTTTATTTCTTCTATTTACGCAAGGTAGGAGATCTTTACAATGGATTAACTATAATGTTCATTAATGTTAGTTTCTGGCTTCGTCCTTTCCTCTCTTCTCTTCAAATATTCGTCCTTTCGGAACTTCGTCGTTTTCTGTTCTTGTCTTGGCTGTCTGTTCTGTCAGGTTGAGCTTCCTAACGTTTCATATGCTTTTTACTCCGCTAGTCCACTGAAGGTTGGGGTGTTGTGCACGCCCTTTTATAGTAACGGTTGAGGGACATCTGTAAACGTCATCAACCAGAGTGGGCTGATCCTTATCCAACCAATCAGCGTTGTTAGTTAGAAATGGGGGTTGGCGTTCGAAGCTCGTTCCAGCTCTCATATCTTGTTTGTATAAGGCGTTGACGAACTAATCGAGTTGGTCTTTAGCTCTATCGATCAATACTTTCAAATATTCACAACTTAAAATATTTATCATCAACAAGCATTAAAATTATCAAACATTGTTTCTGTGAACCTTATTTTATAACTTAACTATTTATTTTACTATTTTAATCGAATAAAACTTTCTCTGACGTAATCCTTAAAATGCTCGACCGCGCATTATAAAAAACACATTTGATTGACATGAGAACTTTGCAGCTGCCTAAGGCATCCTGTTTTTAAGATAAAATTTCGCTTCGCTTGGGTTTTTAAGGTATGTAAACTTTACATGTTTACCCAAACCCACTGTTTACCTAATAACAACAGATTGGTCAAACTGATCGACACTAAAACTAATACTCCATTAATTATTCACCCAAACTGTCAAGCTTGCAGAAGGAAAAATAATTGATATTTGCGAAAGGCCAAAATTATATTTACCCATCCATTTTGTGGCAATAATCAATTACTCATCCATGCGTGTCAGGTGATATTTTTTATTTTTATATTATTTTAATATGCATATAACTAAACATAATAAAGCCTCGCGTAACAGAATAATGCGAGGGCGTTTAAGGAATGGAGTAAACAATGCATAATAATGAAGCGTAAATACGCACAATATGTTTGTTTGACAGCAATTTACTTGAATTACACAAATGCTGGTTTACTTATCACGCAGTAAGAAAATGCGAAGAGTATATTTTATTTTACTGTTCGTCCAAGAGTGATGTGTCAGTTCTCAATCGCGTTCCAAGTACTCTGTTCTGGAGTACCCATGTGGATTCCCTGAAATTTAACCACCAAATCAATGTTTTCCTTCATCATGTATAGGTAGAAGTCTTTGTATCTCTTCAGATCTTCCTTCTGTTTATAGTAATTTTTCTTTGATCTTTCGGTCTCTTTTTGTTTTCGGTTCATTTTTGCTTTGACTTTGGTTGATTTCACCAAATTTTGTTTCGTACCCAGCCGGAATACAGCGGTATTCTTATTCACAATAGCGGGGCTTGGGCGGGCCAGATCGTAATTTGCTGAAGTCGAAGGCCAAAGCGTCGGGCGAAATGTAAGGTGAGACCGGATGACTCTCAGTTTGTCATTGCGTCTTTTTTATTACATCTTCTCCAGCCACATCGCGAAGGCCTCAACCTCAACTTTTGCGTATTATTTTCTTATTATACTTGTATTACTACGCTATTATATGTTATGATCCGTCTATATTATTTTGTTACTGTTCGTCCAAGAATGATGTATCGAAGTTCTCGATGGCGTCCCAAAACCTCTGTTCAGGAGTACCCACGTGGATTTCCTCGAATTTAAGCACGAAATCGATGTTCTCCCTCATCATGTATAGGTAGAAGTCTATGTATTTCTGTAGTTTTTCTTTCTTTTTGTGATAATTTTTTCTTGATCTTTCGGCCTGTTTTTGTTTGCGGTTCATTTTGCTTTGACTTTGGTTGATTTCACCAAATTCTGTTTCGTACCCAGCCGGAATACAGCGGTATTCTGATTTACAATAGCGGGGCTTGGGCGGGCCAGATCGTAATTTGCTGAAGTCGAAGGCCAAAGCGTCGGGCGAAATGTAAGGTGAGACCGGATGACTCTCAGTTTGTGTCATTGCGTCTTTTTCATTACATCTTTTCCAGCCACATCGCGAAGGCCTCAACCTCAACTTTTGCGTATTATTTGCTTATTATACTTGTATTACTACGCTATTATATGTTATGATCCGTCTATATTATTTTGTTACTGTTCGTCCAAGAATGATGTATCGAAGTTCTCGATGGCGTCCCAAAACCTCTGTTCAGGAGTACCCACGTGGATTTCCTCGAATTTAAGTACGAAATCGATGTTCTCCCTCATCATGTTTAGGCAGAAGTCTATGTATTTCTGTAGTTTTTCTTTTTTTTTGTGATATCTTTTTCTTGATCTTTCGGCCTCTTTTTGTTTGCGGTTCATTTTGCTTTGACTTTGGTTGATTTCACCAAATTCTGTTTCGTACCCAGCCGGAATACAGCAGTATTTTGATTCACAATAGCGGGGCTTGGGTGGGCCAGATCGTAATTTGCTGAAGTCGAAGGCCAAAGCGTCGGGCGAAATGTAAGGAGAGACCGGATGACTCTCAGTTTGTGTCATTGCGTCTTTTTCATTACATCTTCTCCAGCCACATCGCGAAGGCCTCAACCTCAACTTTTGCGCAGTGTTGATACGCCCAGACATCCAAATGGTTCCCGCAGGTCTCCAACCAGCCCAGCTGATCAAATAATTTATCTGCTTTGGGACTACCAAAGCATTCCAAATTAATTGAGGGGAATCTTAGTTTTCTTAAAAAATCCCTTTCAATTATTCCGCCTATGTAGGCAATCGTAGAGTTTGGGTTCTTTTTTTATTCTCCTGTAGAAATTCTCCACGATTGCTTCTAACTGCGAGATATCGAATGTCTTGACACCCCGCGGCACCCCAAACGGCAGTTTGTGGATTTTCTTTTGCACGAACTTGCACGCCTTCTGGTCTTTTTCGGTTAAGTCCGACTAACGAAGCCCAATATCGAAGAAGAAGGATTGCCCGTAGATATCTCTCACTTTGATCATACCGAGCTCCTTGCAGCGGAGCTCTAACGTTAATGAACCGTTTTGTGAAATCAGGGTAACATAGAATTGGAGCTAATATTAATGCCGTCTATAAAATATCGAAAGCTGTTTGACACGCATCCGTCCACTGGAATTTTACATTTATATGAAGTAGTTGCGTGTAAGCGCTTTGGCAATTTTCGAAAAATCTTTCACAAAACGACGATAATAGCCGGTTAGCTAGGCCAAGAAAACTACGAACATCCTTAACCTTTTTTGGAACAGGAAAGTCTTTTACTGCACTAAATCTTATCCGGATCTGGCTGAATTCCTTCTCGCGAAACTATGTGGCCCAAGTATTTTACTTTGAGAAATGCAAAATGGCATTTAGCAGACTTAAGTTTAATATTTGCTTGTATAAGGCGCGAAAATACCAAATTCAAAAGATGTAAATGTTCCTGAAAGGAATGGGAGAATATAATTATGTCATCGATGTATATTACACATATTTTCCAATTCAATCCGCGTAAAACATTTTCCATCAATCGCTGAAACGTAGATGGTACGTTACATAATCCGAAGGAAGCACATTGAATTGATATAGGCCGTCATAAGTGGTGAATGCTGTTAGTTCTTTGGACGATTCGTCCATTTCTACCTGCCAATATCCAGAAAACAAATCTAAGGTGGTAAAGAATTGTGTTTGGCCTAATAAGTCCAAAGATTCTTGAAAATTTGGTAAAGGGTAAGAGTCCTTTTTTGCTACCGCATTAAATTTTCTGTAATCGACACAAAAGCGAGTTGAACCGTCTTTTTCCTTTACGAGCACTACTGGACTTGCCCACGGGCTAACTGAATGCTCAATAATGTCAGCCTCAAGCATTGCTTGGATATGTTCCGTTATAGTTTCACGTTGTGTTGGTGCAGTACGATATGGTCTCTGTCTTATAGGTGGAGAACCATCAGTGAAAATTTGATGTTTAACAATTGAAGTTCTGCCTAAATCATTTGTGCCTTGCGAAAAAATATCGGCATTATCTGATAAAAAGCCATGTAATTCATTCATTTGATCAGTCCGGCGTCAGGTCTGGTGAAATTGTTATATAGTTTTTAATTCTTCTATGCACGAGGTAGGAGATCTTTACAATGGTTTTACTAAAGTTCAATAATGTTCAGTTTCTTTTCTGGATTCTCTACTCTTCACTTGATCTTCTGATCTTCGTCGTTTTTGAGTTCTTGTCTTGGTTGTCTGTCCTGTAAGGTTGAGCTTCCTAACGTTTCATATGCTTTTTGCTAAGCTAGTCCACTGAAGGTTGGGGTGTTGTGCACGCCCTTTTATAGTCACGGTTGAGGGACAACTGTAAACGTCATCAACCAGAGTGGGCTGATCCTTATCCAACCAATCAGCGTTGTTAGTTAGAAATGTGGGTTGGCGTTAGAAGCTCGTTCCAGCTCTCATATCTTGTTTGTATAAGGCTTTGTCGCACTAGTCGAGTTGGTCTTTAGCTCTATCGATCAATACTTTCTAATGTTCGCAACTTAAAATATTTATCGTCAACAAGCATTAAAATTATCAAACATTGTTTCTGTGAACCTTATTTTATAACTTAACTATTTATTCTACTATTTTAATCGATTTAAACTTTCTCTGACGTAATCCTTAAAATGCTTGACCGCGCATTATAAAAAACACAGTTGATTGACATAAGAGCTTCGCAGCTGCCTCAAGCATGCATATTTTCAAATTGACAGTTAAAGTTGGCAACGACATACGACTGTTGATCCAGATGCGCACGTTCTGACAGGATGATTGATATTTTCACCTTACTATTTTATTCAATCCCACGAAATGTCATGCATGAAAAGGAAATGTGATTAATGATTGCGAATGGGCCGAAATTATATTTACTCAGGCATCTTGTGACAAAAATCATTCACTAATCCCTGTCATGCTATTGATATTCCTATTTTTACAGCTAATTTTATATGCATATCTCTGAACTCAATAAAGCCTTGCGTAACAGTTTGACAGCAATTTACTAAAATTACACAAATGCCGGTTTACTTATGACACAGTAAGAATTTGCGAAGAGTATATTTTATTTTACTTTTCGTCCAAAAGTGTTAGGTAAAAGTTTTCAATCGCGTCCCAAATCCTCTGTTCTGGAGTACCCATGTGGATTCCCTCAAATTCAACCACCAAATCAATGTTTTCCTTCATCATGTATAGGTAGAAGTCTTTGTATTTCTTCAGATCTTCCTTCTGTTTATAGTAATTTTTCTTTGATCTTTCGGTCTCTTTTTGTTTTCGGTTCATTTTTGCTTTGACTTTGGTTGATTTCACCAAATTCTGTTTCGTACCCAGCCGGAATACAGCGGTATTCTGATTCACAATAGCGGGGCTTGGGCGGGCCAGATCGTAATTTGCTGAAGTCGAAGGCCAAAGCGTCGGGCGAAATGTAAGGTGAGACCGGATGACACTCAGTTTGTGTCATTGCGTCTTTTTCATAACATCTTCTCCAGCCACATCGCGAAGGCCTCAACCTCAACTTTTGCGTATTATTTGCTTATTATACTTGTATTACTACGCTATTATATGTTATGATCCGTCTATATTTTTTTTCTACTGTTCGTCCAAGAATGATGTATCGAAGTTCTCGATGGCGTCCCAAAACTTCTGTTCAGGAGTACCCACGTGGATTTCCTCAAATTTAAGTACGAAATCGATGTTCTCCCTCATCATGTATAGGCAGAAGTCTATGTATTTCTGTAGTTTTTCTTTCTTTTTGTGATAATTTTTTCTTGATCTTTCGGCCTCTTTTTGTTTGCGGTTCATTTTGCTTTGACTTTGGTTGATTTCACCAAATTCTGTTTCGTACCCAGCCGGAATACAGCGGTATTTTTATTCACAATAGCGGGGCTTTGGCGGGCCAGATCGTAATTTGCTGAAGTCGAAGGCCAAAGCGTCGGGCGAAATGTAAGGTGAGACCGGATTACTCTCAGTTTGTGTCATTGCGTCTTTTTCATTACATCTTCTCCAGCCACATCGCGAAGACCTTAACCTCAACTTTTGCGTATTATTTGCTTATTATACTTGTATTATTACGCTATTATATGTTATGATCCGTCTATATTATTTTGTTACTGTTCGTCCAAGAATGATGTATCGAAGTTCTCGATGGCGTCCCAAAACCTCTGTTCAGGAGTACCCACGTGGATTTCCTCAAATTTAAGCACGAAATCGATGTTCTCCCTCATCATGTATAGGCAGAAGTCTATGTATTTCTGTAGTTTTTCTTTCTTTTTGTGATAATTTTTTCTTGATCTTTTGGCCTCTTTTTGTTTGCGGTTCATTTTGCTTTGACTTTGGTTGATTTCACCAAATTCTGTTTCGTACCCAGCCGGAATACAGCGGTATTTTGATTCACAATAGCGGGCTTGGCGGGCCAGATCGTAATTTGCTGAAGTCGAAGGCCAAAGCGTCGGGCGAAATGTAAGGTGACCGGATGACTCTCAGTTTGTGTCATTGCGTCTTTTTCATTACATCTTCTCCAGCCACATCGCGAAGGCCTCAACCTCAACTTTTGCGTATTATTTGCTTATTATACTTGTATTACTACGCTATTATATGTTATGATCCGTCTATATTATTTTGTTACTGTTCGTCCAAGAATGATGTATCGAAGTTCTCGATGGCGTCCCAAAACCTCTGTTCAGGAGTACCCACGTGGATTTCCTCGAATTTAAGCACGAAATCGATGTTCTCCCTCATCATGTATAGGCAGAAGTCTATATATTTCTGTAGTTTTTCTTTCTTTTTGTGATAATTTTTTCTTGATCTTTCGGCCTCTTTTTGTTTGCGGTTCATTTTGCTTTGACTTTGGTTGATTTCACCAAATTCTGTTTCGTACCCAGCCGGAATACAGCGGTATTCTGATTCACAATAGCGGGGCTTTGGCGGGCCAGATCGTAATTTGCTGAAGTCGAAGGCCAAAGCGTCGGGCGAAATGTAAGGTGAGACCGGATGACTCTCAGTTTGTGTCATTGCGTCTTTTTCATTACATCTTCTCCAGCCACATCGCGAAGGCCTCAACCTCAACTTTTGCGCAGTGTTGATACGCCCAGACATCCAAATGGTTCCCGCAGGTCTCCAACCGGCCCAGCTGATCAAATAATTTATCTGCTTTGGGACAACCAAAGCATTCCAAATGAATTGAGGGGAATCTTAGTTTTCTTAAAAAATCCTTATCATTTATCCCGCCTTTGTAAGAAATCGTAGAGTTTGGGTTCTTTTTTATTCTCCTGTAGAAATTCTCCGTGATTGCTTCTAACTGGGAGATATGAAATGCCTTGACGCCCCGCGGCACCCCAAACGATAGTTTGTGGATTTTCGTCCGTACGAATTTGCACGCCTTCTGATCTTTTTCACCTAAATCCGACCAACGAAGCCCAATATCAAAAATGAAGGATTGCCCGTAGGTATCTCCGACTTTAATGATACGGTGATACCTGTTTATATTGTTACTTGTAATATCGAGTCATTATGATTATTTTCATCACTATTTCATTACTTATATTACTCGTCAAAAAGTGATAAGTCGAAGTTTTCTATAGCGTCCCAAATCCTCTGATCAGGGGTACCCTCGAAGATCCCCTCGAATTTTACTATCATGTCTATGTTTTTTTTCATGATAAAGATACAAAACTCTTTATACTTCTTTAACTTTTCTTTTTGTTTGTTTGTAGTAATTTTTCCTCGATTTATTGTTGTTTCCGATCCATTTTTCTTTGAATTTGATTAATTTCACAAACCCTTTTTTATACGCGCGGGGATGGCTAAATTATGTCATATTGTTATATAGCTTTTATTTTCTATTTACGCGAGGTAGGAGATCTTTACAATGGTTTTAACTAAAGTTCGCTAATGTTCTCTTCTTCAAATTTTGATCTTGATCGTCGTTTAAATTGTTCTTGTCTTCTTCATTGGTTCTGTCGTTGAGTTTTCTAGCGTTTCATAACTTAATCTTTACTCCGCTAGTCCACTGAAGGTTGGGGTGTTGTGCACGCCCTTTTATAGTAACGGTTGAGGGAAACTTGCAGACGTCATCAACCAGAGTGGGCTGATCCTTATCCAACCAATCAGCGTTGTAAGTTAGAGATGTGGGTTGGTCTTAGAAGCTCGTTCCAGCTCTCATATCTTGCTTGTTTAAGGCGTTGTCGCACTAGTCGAGTTGGTCTTCTGCTCAATCGATCGATACTTAAAAATGTTCACAACTTAAAATATTTATCATCAACATGCATTAAAACTATCAAACATTGTTTCTGTGAACCTTATTTTATAACTTAACTATTTATACTACTACTTTAATCGATTTAAACTTCCTCTGACGTAACCCATAAAATGCTCGACCCCGCATTATAAAAAACACATTTGATTGACATAAGAGCTTCGCAGCTGCCTCGAGCATGCATATTTTCAATTATGACAGTTAAACTTGGCAACGACATACGATTGTTGATCCAGATGCGCACGTTTTGACAGGATGATTGATATTTTCACCTTACTACTTAATTCAATCCCACGAAATGTCATGCATGAAAGGAAATGTGATTAATGGTTGCGAATGGGCCGAAATTATATTTACTCAGGCGTCTTGTGGCAAAAATTAATCACTAATCCCTGTCATGCTCTTGCTACTTCTATTTTTATGGCTATTTTTATATGCGTATCTCAATCACTATGAAGCCTTGCGTAACAATCCTCCTCACCTAGAATAAGCTGTCCCCAGCTTCGTGTGAGCTATAACGAACTTAAGTTAACTATATACCATACATATATGTGTCTACAATTTCCCAACTATTTTAATTTTCTTTTGAGCTCGGCGTGGCTATCACGGGCATATTACCAAATACCTAATAACTGAGACTATACGCATAGCACGTGTTGTTTTAATCTATGACAACACTACATAATCGATTATACGAGATACAACTGATCTGAATATGATTTACTTATGCCTATATGTACCTCAGGGGTAATCTAGCTATAATAATGTTATATATATCCAACACGTCAGAATATAGCGATTTAAACCAAAATTAATGTGAAAACAAGGCGTAAAAAATTCTTGTTTTCCTGAGTGTATGTACCAGGGACTTAAACGAAATTATACATTTTGTAGATGCAATCAGAAAGTGTACCCAAAATTATTCAAATTTCATAAAATATCTTATCATTGCAACAGCGAAAATTGTATTCAGATTCTTGGTTGATCAACTCACATAACAGGAAATTATTATAAAGCTCTTCCGACAAAACATCTCTCTGTAATAATAACCTAAACCTATTTATACGTCTTCTTAATAATTCTCCAAAATATTTCAACTCATGCAAACAAATTTTATACGTATAATTCTTAATATTACTGAACTCATTTCATTTATTTTTTAATCGTCATGCACAGCAAACCAAACTCCAAAATGTAGGTTTTCATCGACAATATAAATACCGAGTCTACATAGAGAAAACAAGAATGTGTCTAATATTTAAGCTTTTGGCTTAAAAAAGAATTATAATCCATTACAACAAGTTTGGGAGACCCTTGACTGCCCCGGGGAAAGAGAAAAAACATATTATCAACGAATGACGCAAAACTAAAAGCATCAGAATTAAATGTATGTACTGACCCAAATAAAAACATGCATGCGCTATCCTACGGCAACATGTTTAATGAGCATGCTGAGTGTACCTAAGGAATTTTAGTTGAACAGCTATACTCCCGTGTTTAATATTATCAAACATAAACAAACAAATGATAAACATATACGTGTAACATGAGAATGACAAAAACTTATATTATACAAATCTTAAAATGCGTCCAGTTTCATGTCCATAATACAAGCGTTCTGACCATCAGGAAGGATCCGGAAAACTCTGAGACTTTCGTACGTCTCAATAATCGTATTTCAAAGACCACGGAGGCTTCCACTGGTACCTCTTTGGCTGGACATTTGACGTAGCCATCACATTAGGATAGAGGGAGTACATGTCGTCAAACTCGTCTTGGACTGCAGACTGAGGGCAAAACGACTGTAGTTTCAATTCTAGTTCATGGGAAGTGTAGAGGTTGTGGACAGTTGTCTTGAAGAGACAACCAAAAAATGAAAAAGAGTCTAGCATTGCCATAAGTAGAAGTATTGATGAATACAGAGCGGGCGTTTCCTTCGAACTAGTCATCAGGTCGCTTCAGCACCCGTTTCTAAGCAATGTTTGTAATGTTGATTGTTCTGACTTCTTCTGAGTATATATTGGACTGATTGAGTTTCTGAAAGGCCGATCCTGCACCAAATGTTAAATAGCTTTTATTTTCTATTTACGCGAGGTAGGAGATCTTTACAATGGTTTTAACTAAAGTTCGCTAATGTTCTCTTCTTCAAATTTTGATCTTGATCGTCGTTTAAATTGTTCTTGTCTTCTTCATTGGTTCTGTCGTTGAGTTTTCTAGCGTTTCATAACTTAATCTTTACTCCGCTAGTCCACTGAAGGTTGGGGTGTTGTGCACGCCCTTTTATAGTAACGGTTGAGGGAAACTTGCAGACGTCATCAACCAGAGTGGGCTGATCCTTATCCAACCAATCAGCGTTGTAAGTTAGAGATGTGGGTTGGTCTTAGAAGCTCGTTCCAGCTCTCATATCTTGTTTGTTTAAGGCGTTGTCGCACTAGTCGAGTTGGTCTTCTGCTCAATCGATCGATACTTAAAAATGTTCACAACTTAAAATATTTATCATCAACATGCATTAAAACTATCAAACATTGTTTCTGTGAACCTTATTTTATAACTTAACTATTTATACTACTACTTTAATCGATTTAAACTTCCTCTGACGTAACCCATAAAATGCTCGACCGCGCATTATAAAAAACACATTTGATTGACATAAGAGCTTCGCAGCTGCCTCGAGCATGCATATTTTCAATTATGACAGTTAAACTTGGCAACGACATACGATTGTTGATCCAGATGCACACGTTCTGACAGGATGATTGATATTTTCACCTTACTACTTAATTCAATCCCACGAAATGTCATGCATGAAAGGAAATGTGATTAATGGTTGCGAATGGGCCGAAATTATATTTACTCAGGCGTCTTGTGGCAAAAATTAATCACTAATCCCTGTCATGCTCTTGCTACTTCTATTTTTATGGCTATTTTTATATGCGTATCTCAATCACTATGAAGCCTTGCGTAACAATATGATCAATTACTGCCAAAGCTTCTTTTGCTGTAGCAGAATATGAGAGCTCGGCCGAATTTAAGCTACGACCAGCATATGCGATGACAACTTCCCGGTTATTCTGAATTTGACCAAGGGTCATTCCTAATCCATCCAAACTTGCGTCTACGTATAAATCAAATTGTTTTGTGAAGTCAGGGTAACACAGAATTTAAATTGAATTGAATTTATTAATAATCTGGATAGCAGCTTACAAGAGCTGAAGTATACAAAATTATTTACAGTAAGAATACCCAATATACAAATACACAGTAAAGATATTAAATTTACAACTACACTGTTAAAAATATCTCTGTTATTTTACAGTAAAAAGTACTGGCAGCTTGGACGCCAGAGCAATTACTGTAAAATTACAGAAACTGTATTTTAACAGAAATCTGTTATTTTACAGAAACTTTATGTTAATATATAAACCAGAAAAATAGCTTTAATATACAGTGCAATATACTGTTAATATACAAAAAATCTTAGTTATTTTACGATAAAAAGTACGGCAGCTTGGACACTAGAACTACTGTAAATTACAAGTTAATTTTACAGTAAAAGTACTGTAAAATTACAGAGACTATATTTTAACGGAAATCTGTAATTTTACGGGAATATCATCACGTTATTGTATAAAGATCAAAGTATAGAGCAATAGTTTTTAACATATTATATTAAAAAATATAAAATCATACAACTGTTATAGGGAATTACAGTTAAACATAAAACTGAACATCGAATGTCAGGATAAAATAAATATGGCATTTAATACCATGCAACATAATTTACAAATAAACCTTAGGTGCATGAAACGCAATATTTGATGATAAATGTCTCCTTAAACAGCATTTTTTTATAACAATAACAAAGTAACATATGACAAAATCGTCAAATTATACGGTTTTTAACATCTATATGAACTATCAGTAAGCTCCTTATAAAGTCCATTTGCTTTGATAGTCTTTTAATGTGTTTGCTAAGGTTAAAACCTTAGGGTTAATGGAATGTTGTTTCCCTTTCTTTTTGGATCTTTTGTTCCCTTTTTCTGGGTTTAAATTGAGAAAACATCTATATTTTAAGAAAGAAAAATACGATATTTAAAAATTCTAATTATAAAGTTAAAATATCTGCATTCTTATTTCATGGGTTTTAAAAGATATGCATGTATATCCAATGCTAACCTTTGAATGAATTCCAAAGTAGCTGCTAACTCGTCGGGATATGCTATATTTAACACATAGTATGAGGCAAACAACATCATCATTCCTTCAGCTATGCTTGTGAGAGAGTCGTTTACCACAATACCATCCACCACCAAACAGCACCTTTCCCCCAGCAACTCATCGCCTATTTATGATCCAATTAATAAGGCATAATTTAGTGTTATTCGCAGTCAAGTGCATTCCACTGGGGACAGGCAAATAAGCTATAATTGTGTATTATTTTGTCAAAAATATAGTCAATTGTTTTTCATGTAGTTGAATTAATGGATTAATTAATTACTACCTGGATTAATTTTTCTCCTAGCCTGAATAAAATAAACTTCCTGGGTGGCTATAGCCGGATGGATATATAGATAATATATAATATAACCATAAAACAAACACTTACCAAATACAGATATGTATGGTGTTGTAGGACAGTTTTTCACAACTTCTGTAACAGTGGCAGTTACCTAAAATATACGAAGCTAGAACTTAATAACTGAAATTTCTGACATATTCACCAAAATCCAGTTGAATCAAGCCCATTCATTCACCTCAACTGCATGTGGATATAAGCCGAGTTTAAATAACTTTTAAACCTGTCATGAATGAGTTATATTTATAATATAATACTAACAAATGTATACATTAGTCAATTAAGTATTAAATAAATCTATAGACTTGCCTTATTGTCTGAGTTTAACAATCTGTTTAAGCTAAACTGTAAATTATAAATATTTAAACTCGGCTTATCCACAGTTGAGGTAAATGAATGGGCTTGATACAACAAGCTACTGCACAATTGACAATTCCCCCTTCCAAATTGCCCTTTTCAAAATTTATGTATCTATTGGAGTATCTGATATTTTGGGATAATTGTTACTCAAATGATAGTGTATTGTTCTTATCTAATAACCACTAAACCATCACTATCAGATATCCCAATATCAGATATTTCAAAAGATCAATAATTTTTGAAATGGTCAGTTTACTGCAGTACTTACATCAAATGACTTAATCATAAGCTCTTGAGGTTCTTCAAAGTACGCCAAAAGCATTAGAAATACACCATCAATCTGGGTACTTGCATTTTCTCTGCAGACATAGCAGCTTCTATACGAATAAGCAATTGCTTCAGGTTTTTCTTTGAAGGAACAACACACTCTTTCATGAACTTGAATATGGTATCCGCTTTGTCTCCAATACTTTCTATCATGACTTTCTGGATCTTAAATCCCATAAGAAGTTCAAAATGCTGGAACATGCAATCTTTCTCAAATAAGAAAGGCCACTGGATTTGAACTTCTTGTACTGGCACAGGGTTTGGATCAGTTTGGTTGATTAAAAGACGCTGAGATGTGTACGTATTTTCCATAAATTGCAAAACTTTGTTTTTGTCCTGGTTTTTCTTAGGAAACTCTGAAACAAGCCAATCTTGTTTCGATTTTTGACTGCTAGGTGTCTCGTTTGTAGGAAGCGCATCGGGTTGCCAGTTTATACATCCGTTATGAATCAGCCCAGGTCTTTTTTTCCCTTTGATTTTGGTTTCAGAATCATTATCATCATCCTGGAACACTCAACTTTACAATAGCTTTGCCAGCTTTTCTATTTAGGTTTGCCATCTTTTCTTCAAGTTGTTTTCGCAGCGATTCGTAACCCGAACCAATAACAGTATCACCAATAGTGTCACAGAATGAATCCTTGTACTTGGATACCATCATTTCGGCAATACGGGCCAGGTTTCTTCTTCCAGGAAGTGAGGTGTGCATTTTAATATCATCACATATTATTCGTACCATCTCACGTCTATCACGCGGTGTTGGTCGTACCTTACTGGTACAGGCATCGAGCAAAGATTTAGGAAATTTATTCCAGGGTATTTGGAAATTATTGATCCAGTAGTTACTTGTCTTCCCTCCAGATGCACTATCATTATCTGATTGGATATCAATATCATCAAACTGAATTGGAGTATTTCGTCCGGAACATGGTGAATTAAGTGAACTGGTGTTACTATTCACTGGTGTCGTGTTTGAAGTGTCCTTCCAGGAGGGCAATGCAGGCATAGTTATTTGTGCAACAGAGGCTTTTGCTACAGAAATGTGAAGCATACATATGTTGCATGCAAATATAAGGAAAAGCACAAGCAAAGATAAAACAATACAATGCAAAGAAGCATATGCAACATAAACACAAACCTAAGCACAGGAATCCACAAATTAAAGGAACTTAAAAAGTATTCATTGTTGAATAAAATGTATTCATTCTTAATAGAATGAGTACACGTACATGCTGTGCATAAAATTTATGTTTTAATTTGGTTGTTAATTGTAAAGCCTTATCACCATGCATACACACCTGCCCCACAATGCCGCAATAATTTTCTTATTTGTATCGGTTTAAGCACATCAGTCAAATCTTGCTCTTGAAGAAGTTGTAGATCTTCAACACTATCAACTCCCATCCCAATCAATTTATCTTTTGTTACCTCAATCAAATCTACTGACAACTGGGGAAGTAACTTCTGAAGTAGTTGTACAATCTCATCCATGTCTACAATATCTTGTTACAGCTACTGTAGATCTATGGCAAGATCAAAAATTAGGCTGGCAGAATTGTATATATATATATATATATATATATTAATATATATATATATATATATATATATATATATATATATATATATATATGTAAAGGGTGTACATAAAAAAACTGCAAATGCCATAATTTGTATGCACGAGATCATACATTAGAATTTCATTGCCTGTTGAACTAATTATGTTCCGGCATTTTTTCACATTGTGTGTTTATTTTTTAGTAATGTACACAGAACGTATTTGCAAATCCAAGAAGTGTAATTATTTGCACAGCCATATGGAAATTCTAAGGTGTGATTTTGTGCATCCAAATTATGGAATTTACAGTTTTTTATATACCCTGTTTATATACTTTCGCAAAGTTAGGTAAAGTTACGGCTATAACCCAGCAAACTAGTCTATATAAATATAACCCATGCAACCAAGGTAGCTTTTCAAAAATTTAAGCTAAAACTGCATGTTTTAAAACAATGACTTGCCCTTTCTCCATCGTGTATGCTGGCAAACAGCAGTGTGATTTGAGATCAGACAACTTAACACAACTGAATCCTGACTCTCTACTAACACCAATTTTATAATATCCCATTTCAAAGTGATATTGTGCTGGAACTTTTTTAACCAGAAGGCACACTGTATCATCTTTATGTTGAAAAATCATTATTATTTGACCCAATGCTAAATTACTCTGTTGGCAATCTAGGACAATATAAAAATCTTTTTGGTATTGAATACCATCAATAACTGCCACAGAAGAGGTGACAACTTCTTCATTTATTGAGTTATGGTTGCAAAAGGCATTTTTGATGCTATCATTATACAGATCTACATTAAATGGGATAGCACTTTCAAAATTTGTGCTTGCACCAAAAAGTGAACCATTGTTAAGGTAAGCCTGTAAAAGTTGATGCCGCTCAGCAAATGTGTGACATATATTGATAAAATTCTGGCTGTAGCGAGCACACCTCTTAAAGTATGAATGCTTACTCTCAAAACGAAGAGTCCAAACTCTTATCAATGGACCAAATTGTAAAATAAGTCTTGGGTAGTGTGCCATATAGTGGTGCTTTGGTCTCACTGGCTTGTCAGGAAAGAGTGAAACTCTTTGCTCTAAATAATCTTCAATTTTTACTCTTAAATGTGCAACTTGTGCCAAACTAATTTCTGGTGCACATATAAGCTCAACAACTTCCCTTAGAAGTAGAGTTAACTGCCAGACAGGATCACAGGTGTTGGCAACTCTTGGACCAATATAAAGTGGTAAAAGTTTTAGCAAACACCAGTTCTGAACAGCATGACCACCTAATTTACTACCTTGTTCAGAAATTATACTTGGTTTATTATTGGCATCACTTCCACTATACTTAAACTTTGCCACTATATGATTGAATTGGGCATATGTAAACCACTTGTTAACTTTCACAAAATGGTGTATATACAAGGCCAAATCATAATTAACAACACCTTCAAACAGATCATGGCCTAAACAAGGTGGTAAACCTGGATTACAAACGTGATAATATTTTAATTCATTGAAAATTGAATTAAACTTGATACCCTTATAGTTACCTAAGTCTGGATTACTTTCTACATTTTGCAAGTTGGCATTGTAATTATCAGGGGACCTTTGAGAAAAAGTGTCAAAAATATCACCAAGCTGAATGTTTTTAGTTTCCATAAGACAAAATCTGCACACATATGGAGAGCTGCTAAAGTTTTCTACAAATCCCCCGATAGAATGACTACCTAAATTATCGCCAAGAATCATAGTAACAGTTCCTCGTATGTATTCTTTCTCAACAAGAACACCATGTTCTTCAATTTTTTTCAGATCATTTACCAGGATGCGAAACACGGCATCTTGTCCAAAAAACTTAAAATCGCTTTCTCTTACAAGGAGAACAAGCTGCATTTGATCAATTTGTGATCTATTTTGAGGGTAAATGTTTCCTAATGTTACATAAACAGCTAAAACTTTATGCTTTTTTTTCGCTGATCCCAGAGGATTGACAACTTCAAATGCATCCTGGTAGAGAATGAGCTTTATTGCATTTCCTAGCTCAACAAAAAGAACATTACTTTTGGCCACACTACCATCCATGAAATCTCTTAATATATCATCTGAATTTAAAATAGGATTTGCAAATTGCTTCTTTACACCTGCATCTTTTAGAAGTTCCTGTATCGTTTCAATTATTGGTACATACTCAAAATATCTTTTCACATGATTTTTATCAAAACCTAAGTATATTGTAACAGGGGCAACATATCTGAATTTACTCCTAAAAAACTGTTTTCTCCTATACTCAGTGCTTAGTGCTCCTTTATTCCCATGGGCCAGATTGAATATATCATTTGGCAAAAATTCATTTACAATTTGGTCAATTACTGCACTTCCAACAGACATTTCTCCCAATTTAGTTTTTATATGATGTTTTAAGTGAGTTTGAGACATGTTATGCATTGCCTGCATTTCCTGGATGATCTTTTGGATAGTGCTAGCAGGCACATGATATTTGGCATTTAGTTTCAGGTAAAACAATGCCAAATTTTTAACAAATAACTCACTAATATCCTCTTGGGTATCATCATTTTCAAGATTGTCATTGTTGGATGTCTCTCTGAATCAAAAACCATCAAACTGGCTTAAATTTGAAGTGTTATTAGTTGCTTGGCTATTTACATGTACAAGTAACTCAGAAGACACCTCTCTGTTGGCAGGATTTTTATGACGCCTACTTAGATGAGAAGTAAATGATGATTTTATTTTGAATTTTGAGTTACAGCCGTTAAAAGGGCAAGTTACCTCGACACCTTGGGTAATGTGATCTTTTTGATGAGCAATTAAATCTTTTATGCTTTGTAGAAACTTGGAGCAAAAACTACATTGGCATTGTATCGGCGCAGAGCTAACAGTATTAGATCCCTCTCGCCTTGCATTTTCATGATCTCTTGTAACATGCGATTTGAATGCACTATATGTTCGAAACCTTCGAGCACAATTTTTAACAGCGCAAGGGAACGTTACATTGGCCTCGTTGGAATGAAGCCTGTAATGGTTGGCATAAGCTCCCAGCGAACGACTTCGATGAAAACACGTAGGCGCCTTGCAACGTACATACTAATTAACAATACGGAAATATATAACACAACGAGCATTGAAGCGGAAAGACATAAGTAGTACTTACTAATTCACATAAACACAAACTAGGACACACAGCCTCGAGGAAAGTGGTCACTTCAAAACGACACTCGACTGTCCGATGTTGAGACGCGACTTATCACGCTGATTATCCAACGGTAGGAACGTAAAAGCCTCAGCTCTCGGCAGGAATTAGTATAGAAGATTCTCTGATAAGTACCCAACGGTGTAAAACTTTTAAAACAAATATTTTAGCCTTTTTAGGCACGTAAATGCAGTTCTTTCGCACTTCTCCGGCTTTTCAACCTTTCTTCCGGCTTTGCAACTTTTTGCCAGTGAAGACAAAACTTCACAGTAAAGATCAAAGGTCAACAAAAACCACAATCACATTTCTGTATCACGTGTTACTCACGGACACGGTTTGAACAGCCATTAGCACTGAGAATTTTATAATGATACTCGAAACGTGGCTAGTATTTATTTATTAGGGAAAATATTACATATTTTGATTCGAAAGAGTTAAAACAAAACAAATTAAATGATTATTAAGAGTATATTATGACTTTATGTCTATTCGCAGTGCATGGAGTTCACATGCACGCTACTGACTATTAAACAAGCTTCAATAAAAAACAAACGAAATAAGCTTGTTTTTCAACAGGAACTACGATTTTTCCGGTTTATATCATGTGCAAATACTAATTAAAAGCTATTTCAGCCTATTTGCCATCATTGACAAATTGAAGCCCGCAAGAGACGAACATTTTTTTCCTGTAAACAAGTCAGTTTGGCTTGGCATTTCTTTTCGTGTGTGCATACGTCCGATACAGCAAACAAAAATTTCTGGTCGGGCGTACACACGAACAGTTTTTGGTTAAAAAGCTAACATGACCAGCTTTTGTTTGAATCAGGCACCTCGTCTGGCTCATGCATGAGTCATGATTCATGTGCAAGTAAAAATTTCTCGATTTTTACAACACATTATCTATACTCTATACTATAGCCATAGGAATTATAGCAGAAAATTATCCCTAAGCCTAAGATACAGAGTATGTACTTTAACAACATTTTACTGTAATTTATCTTTACAGTAAAATCACTACATATAAGACTACAGCTTGTCTGTTAAATATAAGACTTCTGCTTTTTTACAACATTTTACTGTTAATTTACTGTCCCAGTAAAATCACGGAAAAATGTTACAATAAATTATCTGTTAAAATACAGATTCTTTTTTTATTACAGCAATTAATACTGTATTTTGAGAATTACAAATCAATTACTGTAAAAAATTACAGAACTTTTTCTGTAAAAATACATTTATTTTTAACAGTGTATACTAGGGAAATTATTTAGAAAAGTAGCTACAAAACAGACAATCCATAGCTAATTTATAAAATTCTGAAAACTACTTTAATGAGTCATTATAAACTACGATACTAGAAGGTAAAAACGAGTTTCTAAAACGACTTGTTTTACAATCAATTAGGTTGACATGGTGTTCATTACGAATAGAATATTTAACTGAGTTCATGCGTCTATCCGGAACGAGATCGTGCAACTTATGTTCAGGATGAAGAAGTTTTTTTGAAATATGACATACATATATCATTTCTTCTTTGGCTAAGTCATTGAATTCCTTTGTACTCTAAAACTTCGCGGTATGACAGATCTGGAAATATTAGTCTCAAGGCACGTTTTTGGATTCTTTCTATCTCCTCTTTTAAGTAATCTGGTGCCCCAAAGTTCCACACCTGACACGAGTATTCAAGAACGGGTCTTATGCATGTAAAAAACACTTGAATTAAGGAGGATTCGCTTACTCCGCTTCGTTTAAGTACCCGGAGAAAGTAAAGTCTCTTTGATGCCTTGGCCACGACATATTCAATATGTAAATTCCAATGAAGATCTGATGACAGATATACAATGATCTCCAATCAACAGTGGCTGGAGATCCGGGGTCTCTTTAGCAAACGAGATTATCAACTCTTTACATTTGTTATGATTAAGTACCATGTCGTTCTCAATACACCATTTCTCTATATCATGAATGACCATTTGTAGATGGCTTTCTTTACCTTTCTTAATTGTTTCTGAAAGGATGGTATCGTCGACATATTTCCATCGGTTTATAGAACTGATATTAACGCCGTTTTTAAGATATCGAAGGCTATTTGACAAGCATCGGTCCATTGAAATTTTACATTCTTATGGAGTAATTGCGTAAGTAGTTTAGCAATTTTCGAGAAATCTTTCACAAAACGTCGATAATAGTTAGCTAGGCCGAGAAAACTACGCACATCCTTAACCTTTTTTGGCACAGGAAAGTCTTTTACTGCACTAATCTTATCCGGATCTGGTTGAATTCCTTCTCGCGAAACTATGTGGCCCAAATATTTGACTTTAGGAAATGCAAAATGGCTTTTACTGGACTTAAGTTTAATATTTGCTTGTCTAAGGCGCAGAAATACCAAATTTGAATGTTGTATAGATGTTCCTGAAAGGAATGGGAGCATGAAATTATGTCGTCGATGTATATTAGACATATTTTCCAATTTAATCCGCGTAAGACATTTTCCATCAATCGCTGAAAGGTATATGGTGCGTTACATAGTCCGAAAGGGAGTACATTGAATTGGTATAGGCCGTCATAAGTGGTAAATGCTGTTAATTCTTTTGACGATTCGTCCATTTCTACCTGCCAATATCCAGAAAACAAATCTAAGGTTGTAAAGAATTGTGTTTGGCCTAATAAGTCCAAAGACTCTTGAATATGCGGTAAAGGGTAGGAATCCTTTTTTGTTACAGCATTCAGTTTCCTGTAATCAACACAAAAACGAGTTGAACCGTCTTTTTTCTTTACGAGCACTACTGGACTCGCCCATGGGCTAACTGAAGGTTCAATAATGTTGGCCTCAAGCATTGTCTGGATGTGTTCTGTTATCGTTTCACGTTGTGTTGGTGCAGTACGATATGGTCTCTGTCGTATAGGTGGAGAACCATCCGTAAAAATTTGGTGTTTAACGATGGATGTTCGACCTAAATCATGTGTACTTTGTGAAAAGATATCCGCATTATCCGATAAAAAACCATGTAGTTTATTCAGTTGATCAGTTGTTAAATCTGGTGAAATATCGAATTCAAATTGACCTGTTTGTTCCGTCGGAAGATTAGTATTCTGTTTAGTGGATAAAGGATTACATGTTTGTTCCGCTGATAAGGACATAATATTGTTAATCTCGCTTTGTTTGAAAAACGTTCCCAGTGTAGTATACCTATAAATTTTAACCGGTTTTTCAGTAGGGTTTACCAACCGAAAGGGGACCAGACCTGCTGGAGATACATACACAAGCGCTGCGGCGCCACAAATATTAAATCGCTGCGGTAAATTTGCATTGGCCTCTATCAAACCTATTGTTTCAGTAATATTATTGTCCTTAAATGTCGCTGGAATAATACATTCGGAATTTGGAGGAATAACGTGAGTGTCAGCCGCATAAATGGTATATTCTGAGTTATCACGAATTTCAGGTTCTGTATCTGCAAACGGTAATGGATCTTCTGCTATTTCTTCAGTTTCGATTGTAGGCTCATGGTCGCTAGTTTCAGTTTGACGCGTACTAGATGTATTAAGCATAACCAGATTATCACGATCGATTTTGAGACAACCAGATTTAAAATCTATGATACAATCAAAGCGCTCAAGAAAATCCTTTCCTAAAATAGCCATATAATGAAGCTTTGGTAAAACACATGTTTTTACCATATAACTAGCGTTGCCCAAATGGAATTCCAAATTGACATCTCCTAAAACTTGAACTATTTCGCCACTTGCGGTTTGCGCTGTTTTACATTGTCCTGATGTTCCTAAAGCCAATTTCGAATTTTGTCGAATTTTCTCCCAGAAAGCTTGGTTAATTACAGTAATAGCGGAACCCGTATCAATGAGAATATTTGCATCAATGCCTTCGATTTTCCCAGTTACAGTGAGGTAATGCGTTTTTCGAAGATCTGGGTGAGCAAATGTATTGTTTGGAACAGAACGTTTTCGTGCAAAGAGAAAACAAGGTTTATCGTGATATTGACTAGATGTACGTGCGCTTCCTTGCTGTATAGCGTTCAAAGGTGGTGGTGGGGGAGGAGGCGGTGGCAATGCTGGAAAACGTGTAGACCTGCCTGAATAAAGGGTTGATCTAGGGTTATTTTGATTAAAATTATTTCTTGTAGTTTGCCCTGGTGTGTAGTGTTGCAGCTGAGGTAATGAGCTTCTAGGCATATTAAAATTTGTTCGGCTTTGTGAGAAATTTGAACGACCCAGGTTTACAAAACAACGATTTGCAATGTGCCCAACTCTATTACAACGATTACAAATTGGTCGACCATCAGTGGTGCGCCGATTACGAGGAGCATTGTAAGCATTTGGAACCATTTGTGTCGGTCCTACTCTCGGTCTAATGTTGGCTGGCGTTGACTGAACTTGATTTTGCAACCTGATAAACTCTTCACGAGTGACGTAATTCGGAAACTGGTCAGAATTGCTATGAGTATTACGTGCTGCTTGGACGTGTGCTGTCGAGTGCGACGAAACAAAATCTATAGGTGTTAAGGCGCGCGAATTTGGACTTGTTAGAGCTGAGGTTACTGGGCGCGAAAGCGAATTTTTCAAACGCGCGGCATCAACAGCGGCGGCATATGTATCTGGTAACTGCAAAATAACATGCTCTTTTAGATCTTGACGTAGTCCTTGAACAAAGCATTGCATAGTTTCTGCATCTGTGAGCTGTAAGCGCGCTGCTCTAGCGTCAATATCGTCAAGATAGCTTTCGAGCGGCTCTACTGATCCTTGCGTGCGGTTATTCAATTCTTGGCGCCGGAGGAACTGTTGATGTGGTGATACAAATACTTGTCTTAAAGCATCTTGTAACGCTTGTAAATCCGCGCGAACTTCATCAGTTTGGCGCTGACAAACGCGTAGAGCGCTACCACCAAGAAACATCATAAACCCATTTAACTGTTGTTCAGGGGTCCATGCATTAAACGTGGCATATCGCTGAAATTTGTGTAGCCATTCATCGTAATCTTCAGTCGGGGAGCCGCGAAAAACTGGGGGTGGAAGGCCACTAGCTCTGGGAGGCGCCCCTACAATTTGATTTTGTTGTTCATGTAGTCTGTCGGTCATTTGTTGTAGTAAGTCAAGAAGACCCTGTGGTAGGGCTTGGGCTTCCTCTTCCATTATTGGGTCCCTGGGGAAAGCAGGAAATTATGTTTCCGTGTAGGCTCGTTCCCTCCCCGATTTGTACAATTTCGTGTACACCAACGCGCAGGGGCCAACCCTAAAGAACCTGTGTTATGAGAGCGCGTTCGCCTAGCGATTGGTTCGTTGTTTTCAGAACTAGACTCTGCTACGCTCATTAAACTATGCAACTCTCTATTAAGCTCAAAACATATTAATATATAAACGTTCTTAACGATAGATAACTAGATATATAGATATAGAATAATGTTAATATGTAAGGAATAATATAAAGTATGTAAATTGATCGATTAAAGTTTATATGCCAACTTACGACCAGTTTAGCACAGGTAACAACTCATCATTGGATTCTTCTTCGTAGCCCGCTGGAACACAGCGGTATTTTGGCTCACAATAGCGGGATTTGGGGGCTTCGAGTCGCAATTTCTGCATAAACTCGTCTAATTCTACTGCTATCTGCATGGCTCTCCGTTTGGGTTGCCGCGTCCTTGGTTGTTGTTACTGGCGTTTGGGTGGCTGTGGTTGTTACTGGCGGCGTTTCAGCAGGCGTTGGTACGAACACTACAGGAATATATCGAACGTACGGTTCCTCCGGGGTGTTCATAAGGCCGTTCCTCCACCAAGTGTTAAGTAGCTTTTATTTTCTATTTACGCGAGGTAGGAGATCTTTACAATGGTTTTACTGAAGTTCAATAATGTTCAGTTTCTTAACTGGATTCTCTACTCTTCACTTGATCTTCTGCTCTTCGTCGTTTTTGAGTTCTTGTCTGGGTTGTCTGTCCTGTAAGGTTGAGCTTCCTAACGTTTCACATGCTTTTTACTCCGCTAGTCCACTGAAGGTTGGGGTGTTGTGCACGCCCTTTTATAGTAACGGTTGAGGGAAACTTGCAGACGTCATCAACCAGAGTGGGCTGATCCTTATCCAACCAATCAGCGTTGTAAGTTAGAGATGTGGGTTGGTCTTAGAAGCTCGTTCCAGCTCTCATATCTTGTTTGTTTAAGGCGTTGTCGCACTAGTCGAGTTGGTCTTCTGCTCAATCGATCAATACTTAAAAATGTTCACAACTTAAAATGTTTATCATCAACAACTAGTAAAATTTACAAACAATATATCTGTGAACAATATCTTTCGACTTAAACTATTTTCACTCTTATTTTATCGAATTGAACTTTTGATGACGTAATCTATTACATGCTTGACCGAGCAACATTTTTAACACAATTGATTGACATAAGAACTTGAATGGCCTACAGCACGCACACTTTTTTAAAGAATGCGACCATTAAGATAAGTGAAGACTTAAGACTGCATGTTTATCCAAGTATTAGTTCTGAGAGGATTATAAATATTTTCACCTTATTACTTATTTAATCCCACGATATGTCATACATGAAAGGGAAAGGCGATTAATGTTTGCTAATGGCCGAAAAATATACTTACTCAGGCGTCTTGTGGCAAAAATCATTCACTAATCCCTGTCATGCTCTTGATATTCCTATTTTTGCTGCTATTTTTATATGCATATCTCTAAACACAATAAAGCTTTGCGTAACAGAATAATACATTCGGAATTTGGAGGTATGACGTGAGTGTCAGCTGCATAAATGGTATATTCTGGGTTATCATGAATTTCAGGTTCTATATCTGCGAACGGTAATGGATCTTCTGCTATTTCTTCAGTTTCGATTGTAGGCTCATGGTCGCTAGTCTCAGTTTGACGCGTACTAGGTGTATTAAGCATAACCAGATTATCACGATCAATTTTGAGATTACCAGATTTAAAATCTATGATACAATCAAAACGCTCAAGAAAATCCTCGAGCTCTCGGTTTGGGTCGCCGCGTCTTTCGTTGTCGTTGCTGGCGTTTGAGTGGTTGTTACTGGCGTCGTTTCAGTAGACGTTGGTACGAACACTACAGTATTTAACACTATAATATTTTTTTCTATGTACGCGAGGTAGGAGATCTTTACAATGTTTGACTAATGTTTTTAATGTTCTCTTCTTTCTTTTTGATCTTCGTCGTTTTGTGTTCTTGTCTTTATCGTTGGTTGTGTATGTTGAGCTTCTCTAACGTTTCACAAGATTTTTATTCCGCTAGTCCACTGAAGGTTCGGGTGTTGTGCACGCCCTTTTATAGTAAAGGTTGAGGGAAACTTGCACACATCGATTTAGTCAATATGCCAACTTACGACCAGTTTAGCACGGCCAAGAATTCATCGTCAGATTTTTCTTCGTAGCCAGCTGGAATACAACGGTATTTTGGCTCACAGTAGCGGGTCTTGGCGGCTGCGAGTCGCAATTTTTGCACGTATTGGTCGAATTCCAAAGCTATCGAGCTCTCGGTTTGGGTTGCCGCGTCCTTCGTTGTCGTTGTAGGCGTTTGGGTCGTTGTTACTGGCGTCGTTTCAGTAGACGTTGGTACGAACACTACAGGAATATACTGGACGTACCGTTCCTTCGGGTTGTTCATAAGGCCGTTCCTCCACCAAATTTTTAAATGACTTTTATTTTCTATGTACGCGAGGTAGGAGATCTTTACAATGTTTGCCTTTTTTTTTAATGTTCCCTTCTTTCTTTTTGATCTTCGTCGTTTTGTGTTCTTGTCTTTATCGTTGGTTGTGTATGTTGAGCTTCTCTAACGTTTCACATGATTTTTACTCCGCTAGTCCACTGTAGGTTCGGGTGTTGTGCACGCCCTTTTATAGTAAAGGTTGAGGGACACTCGCACACGTCATCAACCAGAGTGGGCTGATCCTTATCCAACCAATCAGCGTTGTAAGTTAGAAATTTGGGTTGGCGTTAGAATTTCGTTTCAGCTCTCATAACTTGTTTGTGTAAGGCGCTGACGCACTAGTCGAGTTGGTCATCTGCTCAAAAATGTGATATTAGAATATATCTCATGCAGCGTGTCTCACTGAGACGTACTGATAGAAAACGCGGAGCTTCCTAATATGCACTCGTCGCCTGCCTCGTCTTGTACTATGCATAAGTTGGGTTCGTTATTTCCGTTTTCTTGGTGACACTCAAAGTCAAAGAATAAGAGTTGATTGTACCCGCTTTGAGTCGAGTTTTCTTCATCGTTCGTCTCTGTATTCGGAGGAGGTTCGCTTCTTCGTTAATGTCGCTGCTGTTTTTGTCTCTTACGGGTTGCATATAACATTGATGATTCTCAGTTTGCGCATAGACATCGCATGTAGGGCAACGTGGGGGTTTTGAGGGTGGTTGAGACTAAGGCTCGGAAAGGGCTTGGAATTGGTGCTGGAAAAGTGGTTGGAGTTCTTAGGGTTTTGAGGCTGGTTGGAACTAAGAGGTTTGGAAAGGGGTTGGAATCGGTGGGGGTTTGAGGGTGGTTAAGACTAAGGTTCGGAAGGGGGCCGGAGTTGGTGCTGGAAAAGTGGTTGGGAAAGTTCTTGGGGTTTTGAGGGTGGTTGGAACTAAGGTTTGGAAAGGGGTTGGAATTGGTGGGGGTTTGAGGGTGGTTGAGACTAAGGTTCGGAAAGGGGTTGGAATTGGTGCTGGAAAAGTGGTTGGAGTTCTTAGGGTTTTAAGGCTGGTTGGAACTAAGAGGTTTGGAAAGGGGTTGGAATTGGTGGGGGTTTGAGGGTGGTTAAGACTAAGGTTCGGAAAGGGGTTGGAATTGGTGCTCGATTTTACGTAAAACATATTAATAAACGTTCTTAAACATACATAAACTAGGTATAGGATAATGTTATATAGAACATATAAATTGATCGATAAATAATCAATATGCCAACCTACGACCAGTTTAACACTGGTAGCAGTTCGTCTTCTGAATCTGTTCGTACCCAGCCAGCGGTATTCTGATTCACAATAGCGGGGCTGTTTTTAACTGCATCCAAAACGTCAATCTCATTTCATGATCTTTTTTAATGACTCGTAATGTTTCATCACTTGCTCGTAGTAAGTTAACTTAACACAGCTTACAATATTTATCGTCAACAACTAGTAAAATTTACAAACAATCACTTCTGTGAACAATATCTTTCAACTTAAACTATTTTTCACTCTTATTTTACCGAATTGAACTTTCGTTCACGTAATCTATTACATGCTTGACCGCGCAACATTTTTAACACAATTCATTGACATAAGAGCTTGCATTGCCTACAAGGACGCACTTTTTTAAAAAATGCGACAATTAAGATAAGTGACGACTTACAAGTGTCTATCCAGGTATTAGTTCTGAGAGGTTGATAAATATTTTCACCTTGATCATGATGAGAGATGTGTACTTCGAATTGACTTAAGCTTCGCAATAAAGGACTGACAGAGATTGGTTCTTCGACGTGCAACAGACTCCAAGTTCGAATGTTATAATGCATGATCGTAAAACATCCTTAGTGCACGTTTCTGAGTGTTTTAAATGAGATCGGACAAGTTAACCGGAATATCCGACCAAGCGGGTGCGGCGTATTCAACAGATGATCTCATAAACGAATAATATATACATTTCCACCAAGCATTTCGACAATTCGTGGACAATGCACGCACTACTATTGTATACAAATTATTGAAGGATAAGTTTCGTAAAATAAGTGAATATGCAATTTCTTCCGGATACCGCGTGAATGAAATTCGTAAAACTTGTATGCACCTTCCTGCAACTCATTACGATGAGCTCTCAAATAATCGTCACTTAATCATGGGAGTAAAATTTTAGTGCGAGATAAGATGTTTGGTGTAACACTTCACCACCTTAAATATGAAAACTATTTTCTCAACCTTACGTTTCGTGAAAGATTTGTGTCAATGTTCGAAATTATGATTTTGCCACTGAAGAGTGAAGTCCGCTATAAACTGCTACGGTGAACCCGTGTGTATTTTTGATGTAAGAATATGCTTTTTTCGTGTAATGAGGTAGATGAAACTCCAATTCGCTTACAGACCCGTCTGGTCAAGGATACAAAAAAGTTGATTTTCTCTTCACCTGAAGGAAATTGAATGTAAATGTTGCCAAAATAATGTTTAACATGTGTATTTTACGAAACCACTATAGGCATATCACACCTGGGACTGGGAATGTATATTCGTATTGGTAGGCTAAAAAATTCTGCTAGTAGGTGAAAATACCCTCTCGGACATGTATTGTTCCAAAATCCCATAAGGCCTGGTTCTCTAATATCGCTTATTCCATTACCAGAAATTTGGGACATTTTGCGTCCGCGTTCGTGGGCAGCGTCCGCCTCTTGAACCAAGGAATTGGTGAAAATTTCATAAAATGGCTCGATGGTATAATTATCCAATTATAATTATGCTTCAAATGTATATGGCCGGATGCTTAACACACTGAAGAATCATGAAATTTCAAACGCTGTGGGAACCGTGGCGGTAAAAAATACGAAGATATTTATGAGTTGTATCGGTAGCTATATCACAACCAAAGACATTTCCAACTCCGAACTTTGCATCGTCCAAAAGGAAAGTGGTGTATTTGACCAGATTGTAGAGCACGTTTACCGATATTACTATGGTTTATATAGCCGAATCATTCAAATTGGACTTGTATATAAATCGCACTCAGGAACCTAGAGGATTTGCTAGTGAGTGAATATTTTTTGTTATAACTCTTCCTTTCTGAGCGATTTACAGAATTCGAACTCCGAACTAAGAAAAAAACAGACATAGGAAGCGTAATTTAAAGTTTTGTGATTAAGCCATATTGTTTCGCATGAAATTTGGCCGCCATGTTTGTTTTTATCCGAATGCAAGACGCCATCTTGTCCCAAATTTCTGGTAATGCATCGGCGATGTATTTTGTCGATATAGGTTATTAAAGCATAAATTGCTTTGTCTATCGAAAAAAATATTAACTTCATTGGTCAGTGACAATGGCTCCTAGAACATCGTCGATGAATTACGACATATGAAAACCAAACTTACATGAAGAACTTTTCGTCACTAAACGGAACTTTTTGTCGGAAAAAAATTAATCTTCTTATAGGAGTATGTAATAATGAATAATGCCTTAAAAAGTATTTGAATTGCCGCGCTATGTCCTAAAGCTCAATAGTGCTCAAAATATTTATTTTAGAAAATTGAAATGTGATATTTATATTAGTTAAAGTATAATATATTTTCATGTTATTCAGTATTCAGCTCTTGCCGGTGACGTCATTGTTTGTATTTGTATCTTTCTTTCATTTTAGAGCTGGAAATTTAAAATATAGCCATTATATAGGTGCACTAAATGCGGCCATACAGTTGCACGAAAGCTTGATAGCATGCACTATCCGTCTAACAGTGTTTTTTCAGTCGCTTCAAAATTACCCGTAGTTCGGTATAACTTTCATTAAACTTTAATGCTCATGTATCCATAATCCTTTTTGCCTCAAAAGTTGTAATTTTACTGCTTTTCCAGCGTTTACAACGTTAAAAAGCCTCGTTTACACTACATTCAATTTATTAGCACGGCAAGGCTAAACTTGCCTGGTACCTGTGCCCAAAATTATTAGTGTTCAGGCTACTAATACAAAGGCCGGGCAAGGATGAAATGGAGTGTATACAGCAAAAAAATACAAACCGCAGGATAGGCGCTATCCAGCCTTCGGCACAACTGCATGGCCAACGTACCACGATTGTGACACTCCCATATTGCAAGGTTTCGATAGATAAATGAAAGATAATTAGAGATGAAAATGTTAAGTAGATTAATGTCAGGTACCTTATTTTTTTGAGAGGTATGTGCATAATATGCCGTGGTGTCTCTGGCCTAACTATAGCGATGTATCAAAGATGATACATATTTATACAGTTTCTGTCCGAATGATTTTTTGTGCCGAGGCCGAATAGCCCCGAATTATGTCCAATTTAACCTGAAGTATATGGTTATCAATTTATTTTATTACTGATATTTGTAAGTAATACGAACTGCATTGTAAAACTATGATTAAATTTTTATTTTGCGAAAAATATTTTTAGTTTTTGATTCATCTGCCGTTTACTGCATGTTTTCATGTATAAGAACTATAATAACTTAATATTTACAGGGCCTTACATAGTATATTCGACCTTGGAGATAAATATATGGTCATTATTATGGTATACTCCACTTTAGTAAAAATATTATTGATGGTCGAATATAAGGTAATATGGTTTATAGAATAACATGTACATAACGCATGTTCTGATTGGTCGAAGCCCGTGTTTGGATCAGGCCACCCAAACACGGAAATTTAATGTTTTAAATAATTTATATTTAAATTCAGGCCTTGTCGTTGTTATTTCATAAAACAACTGCGGGTTAAGTTAAGTCACGATGAAGAAGTGGGGGAGCAAACAATCTCGAGTTAAGAAAAACCATTAAGTAATTGTATCGACCTTAGTAATAAAAAAGGAAAGGTCGAACATACGGGATTATGTTATATGGTATACCCAACCTTGGTGATAAAAAGAATGAATAGTAAAGGTCAAATATGCCGAAATATAGTCACGTCCATGGTTATTAGCAACTTCCAGACGAGCCAAAACAAATGCTTGAGAACGTCAGTAACGAACGTCAGTGACATTTCGCAAACTTTTTGATTTTTGCAAATAACTATTCATACCGCATGATAACAAGGCAACCGTGAGACTTTAAATGAAATAAATATCGTTATTCATCCGCGATGTATTTCGTCAATATAGGTTATTAAAGCATAAAATGCTTTGTCTATCGTAAAAATTATTCACTCCATTGGTCAGTGACAATAGCTCCTAGAACATCGTCGATGAATTACGACATATGAAAACCAAACTTATACAGGGTGTATCAAAAAAAAGGTAATCCAACTTTGGTGCGCTATTGTACGTGAACTACTCATTCTATTAACGAATTTTTTCCACATTCCGAAAGGTTATGCTTTTAACTATCGAATGACATGTTTTTGATACCAAATGGTGAAAAAATGAGCAAATAGGAGGCTGATAAAAAGTGTTAGTCGAAATCGCATATTTTCACCTCTGAGAGTTGGGACTAAAACCATTGAAAATTAACTCTCTTTGGGACTTAATTGAAGAATTTTGCTTTTGAATAAGCTACCCGCATATGCATATTAAGTAGGAATAAGGAAAACATTCCAAGCAATGCGGCGTAAAACCAGTGCAAGCTGTGACATGTTCGTGATTAATTGTTTTTTTCTTTTGTTATGCACTGCTTTAATTAGGCTCAAAGGTGAAAATATGCGATTGCGACTAACATTTTTTATCAGCCTCGTATTTGCTCATTTTTTCACCATTTGGTATTAAAAACATGTCATCCGATAGTTAAAAGCCTGATCTTTCCGAATGTGAAAACAATTCGCTCATACACTGAGTAGTTCATGTACAATAGCTTGTTGAAGTTGGATTACCTTTTTTTTGATACACCCTGTATAAAGTTAAAAAATTTTAGTCACTAAACGGAACTTTTTGTCGAAAAAAAATACTCTTCTTAGGAGTTTGAGAACGTCAGCAACGAACGTCGGGGACATTTCGCAAACTTTTTGTATATTGCAAATAATTATTCGTATACTGATAACGAGGCAACTGCGAGACTTTAAAATGGAAGTCAAGTCAAGTCCGTATGTAAACAAACGGTTTATTTACATTTTGAACCTCTGTTATAGTTCCATAGTTTTCGAAATACGTTGTGCTTTCTGAATATCTAAAAATATTTAGGTTTGCTATGCCATCTGATGAATATGAACTTGTAGCGTTTTTGATGAGAAAAATTCGAAAACATTCAAAATTTGGAGGACCTCACATTAATTGTTATGAGCAAAACTGATGTGCAGAACTGGTTTGTCTACTTTAACTAAAAAGAAAACGGGCACAGCTGAAGAAAAAGGGTTGAGAAAATATTTAAAAAATATAAGCTTTAAAGTATTTTGCACGCGTGGGGTTACAGACATGCGAAACTTGTTAATATTTAAACGCGATGCCTTAAAACAGGTGCATTCTTAGCTCACTTGCTTGGCTGAATAATTACTTAAATAAACAATATTGCCTAATCATATACTAATTGAACACAAATTTCCATTTCATCCATTAATGACTTTGTCCCCGTGGATACAGCCCACTGCCCACGCGAAACGTTTCGGCTGATTCTTCTACAAGTTTGACTGAACTACGGTATATATTCTACTGCATGTCGAATAATTCTCACAATCCAAAAAGATTAAGAGAAAAATTTGTTTGATCGAAATAATCCAAGGTAATCCTAAATATCCTGAAATAATCCCTAACATCGTTGAATTTGCGATAACAAATTATAGTTGTTTCTTAAAAGCGACGAAGCTGCATTTCGTTTTCATATTACGAGTAAAAAGTATCATATACATCCTGACAACTGAATCATTAAAAGCCAGAGAGAGAGTTTCTTTGTAACATAAGGGTTGGGAGAGAATATAATTATTCATCATAACAGTTAGAAACATCTCATACTTATTAATAAAAATAAGATGTTTCGCATCGAAACGTTGTTGACTTGGAAAATATATTTATGCATGCAAAGTTAACACACTATTTTTGTAATTTGTGCGGGAAAGAAACTTTTGGCCTTAAAATATGCTATCAGTAACCGTGGGTATAAATACGTCTCCGTGCATGCAGCTGCTCTACTTTACGGAAAGGGATAGTGCGAGGGAAGCAACTCTGTGTAAAATATAGACTAAAAACCTTTCTGTGGAAAAAGAATGAGTTAGAATGCTAAGCATCAAAAGGTAAATTAGCTTGTAGGTATACACCACGTGAGTATTTAATACTTCAAAGCTTTCGGTCCGTTAACCTGGGCCTTTATCAGTGCAATAAAGGATCAGTAAATAACGGATAAATAAATAAAGGATCATTGAAGGCCAGGATTAACGGACCGAAAGCTTTGCAGTATTAAATACTTACGTGGTGTACCTACAAACTAATTTACTTATTGATGTCACCATGCAAACTTGCAAGAATATTACAAAACATCAAGTTCAGACGTTAATAGGAAATAATTATTGAGGTTCCGACATATGGCTAATTCTTAATCTTAGATCAGCTGGATAGCTTTAATATTTTCTTCTAAAGGTGGTTTATTAATCGTATGGGGCCGGTTGTATCAAGCCTGTTTAGCTTAAACGGTGGATAAGCTCAATATAGAAAGCAAATCTATGATATCGTTTTATTCAACAAGCAAACTAAATGGTTTTAACCATGCATAATACAAAGATACTGTTTACAACTATATATTCAGTGCATAATATTCAAGTTGACTCATTCAAGAGAGATATAAGAGTGTTATGTAATTTTGACTTATCCACCGTTTAAGCTAAACGGGCTTGATACAACCGGCCCCAGATCGGAATATTCAACATGCTACAATGAAGAAAAAGACTTTCTTCTTGCGATTAAAGTAACGCTGATATTTCAAGACACTGCATGCATGAGCAAAAAAAATGATCCGCGGCGTAAGTAGCGTAGCCAGCCTGACGATTTGTCCCGCTATGCTATATAAATAAAATATTTTGGTGTTCATTGACTGTGAAAGCTATAAATTTCTAAAGACATGAATAATTATAATAACTCGAAATTTACGTAGTGGGACAAAATCGTCAGGCTGGCTACGTCACCTGCGGCGTGTGTCTTAATATAAACCCTCCCATTCAGTCACATTTCCCCACAGCAGCTGCTCTTCGCTTTTCTTTCATGCCCTAGCTCGTACTAAATTTCGATGGGATTTTTCCTCATCCTTAACAATATTCTACGTGCATGCACTTTCCTTTACACTGGGGTATATCCATCTCAAAGCCGACAGATAAAAGAGAACTACTGCAACGTGTTTAAACCTACGCAATTAAACGTTTCACGTTATACAAAAGTTGCACATGCATAATATATAGATTCGATCAGTTATAAACTCAATATATATATATATATTTAAGAGTATCGGGAAAAGGCACAAAAAGCAATTAAAACTGTCGGATATATTGTGTGTTTTTACAAAATCCAATTTGTTTTCCCACTATCCGAATACACATATCTTAATTGATAATAATGTAATTTTGTAAATTGAATAACGAGCGCCGCTTTCTCCTAGCAACCGGAAAGAACGTTAATAATAATAAAACGTTCTGCTAATCTTTCCTCATTGTCGTGATGACCGTGCTTGTCGCAAGGTTCCTTGGTAAGACGAAGCTTGACAGGTGAAACTAAAAGAACTCCGTCTATTTTCGACTACTTTACTTCTGAATTAAAAGTTGTTACTTGGAAATTTCGGCTTTTCTTAACTCAATATTCAACATTCGTCTGTGATCGTCAGGTATTGAAATAAGTTCACTTTATACTTCCTTGGATTAAAGGTATCGTTTCTCATAAACGCTTTTAATTACTATAGTTTCGTTCAAGTTGCTAATGTACGTTTTAGTCCAACAGTAATGATCACTTTGAAAGTATAATCAATGAAAGTAGGAGCTTTAATCCCGCCGTACACGAGAGCTATTAGCTGAGTTAAAGACCTCGCGAGCCTGTTAGCTCACCAAGTTACTCTCGTGTGCGGGATATTTTTCGTGAGTAATTCGCCTCGAGAGGCAAGTTTCTCACCTGTGCGGATGGTTGTCGCGCTGAGCTAAGTCAGCTAACTGCCTCGCGAGGTCGTTAGCTCAGCTGATAGCTCTCGTGTGCGGGATGGGCTTTAGTTAGTATGTTTTTCTCATTTTTCTACACGCTTGACATATTTTTTGTTGTCTGTGTGATAAAATGAAAGGAAATAATATTCTGTGCATTTGGCATGCTTTGATGAACGGGATTTTGAACATATAGGTAAAAACGTAGGCGCGTTTAACTAATTTACCGTACGTGCGCGATAACAAGTAACGGCCATCTGCATGCTTCATGACCTGTTTATTCCCATGCATAAATTCTGTAGATGCTATTTCACGTGCGATTTACGTGGACGAAAACAAGTGAATTAATCCTTTTCCACCAAGCGAAATTTTACGATCGAACGAAATTTTTCGCTTGATATTCTTTTCAATTGTGACAGGTGAAGGGAATCCGCAACGGTCGAATTCTCACAATTGAAAATAAATTTTTTGCTCGATTTTCTTTTTAATTGTGAGAATTCGATCGTAGCGGATTTCTCCTCACATTGGAAAAGAAAATCGAGCGAAAAATTTCGTTCGATCCAAAAAGTCCTCCCAGTTGAAAACCGGCTTTATAAAGAATGGATTTATGTTTGTGCAATTATAAGAAAATTATTTGCTTCTTCCGGCGGAGTGTTACGGCTAAAAGAACAATGTCCGGCCTAACATGGATCACAGCATGCATGGAACACTGGTGTGAGACAACATGCATACATACATGCATGTGTATGTTATATATGACATCCCCCATTCCTTATATAAGGTTCCTTCACACTCTAAATTCGAGGATAAATTAGTACGCCAAAACGTTCATGCCAGATGGGTCGTAATGAATACATTATATCCTATCAGTAGTTTTGTATGCTTCAAAAACCGCTTCTAAATCTTCATTAAAGGCCCACATGCACAAACCAAAATTTCAAGTTTCAGAAGCATATATCAATTAAATTCCGGAAGCAAAATTGGAATCTATGGACGCCGGAGCAGTGAACAAAATAATGTATTATCGTTATGTAATTTGCAACCATATTATGATAGGATAATATTTATTTGCTTTTGGAAAATAAAAGCTTGAAAAATCGCGCCCTGTCTGTGTAGGCCTTAGTTCGTGACCCTGTTCTACATCTCGTTCATTTGCATTTCATTACGTGGGATGTCAAGTGTTATTCATTCCAATTTCCTACGGTTTACTGAACGTTATTGTATCACCTGCATGCATGTCTGATACACCTGTTTTACATGATACCTTTTCTTCTTGTACATGTTAGTCTAGACTTGTTTTGTTTTATGCACGCTGCTGTGAGACATAGAATTTTCCAACTGATATATTTTTAGGTTACAAACATGTGAATAGAGACTGCGCAAAAATATATGTTTGCATATTTCTTAGTTTAATTTGAACATGCATATATAAATATAGAAAATACGATGTTTATATGTATAAATACACCTTTAGCACCTGCTAGAAGCTAGACGTCATACAGTACTTAAAACTCGTACGCAAATACGTCAAGTAATTTTATTTTATCGGAGCATTTATGATATATATTCAGTCATGGCTAATATGAGTACATATAGTAAGCTAAAAATCTACTCAAAGTAAACTAAACGACTCATTTTGCGCGTGCACCACAGCAAGTGCGAAAAGCAATAAAATATTGTAATTTTGTATATAGAAATAAATAGCAGCAAATTTAGCTTCACGTTCGCCGTGTGAAACTTCATGTTAGAACGACTGCATACACCCACAGCCGTTCACGAGCATAAAATTTTATGAGGCGAACGTGAAACACATAGTCTACGGTAAAGCTGAATTTGCTGCTTTACTAAATACATCAGAAAAAGTCTATATTGCCTTCTTACATTACTGCTGAACATCAAGAGTTTTATGCAGAACGTTTGTAATTTAGCGAATTTACTGCACACTTTAAGATAGTGCAGGTATAGTATATTAGCAGTTTGACGTTTGCCATATTTAGTATTTTGCTCATGAACTATATTTAGCACAACAATCAATAGATACTTCGAGAAAAGTCGGCGATCAAATTTAAGTCTATGCATGTGCATGTGTATAACAAAAAGGGAAAAATACATTTGCTGCGTTGAGACAGTTATGATTATAAATCGGTTATGATTTTGGCACTTCACTCAATGGAGGTAAATTTTAGAATAATTTCATGTGGAATTATACACACTTCAAATTCAAGCCAGGAACAGTTGATGAAAAAATGAGTCAACTAGCAGGAGTCAAACCTACGCTTTTGCGATGCCGATGCAATGCTCAGTGGCAAGAGCGAAAGCGTAGGTTCGATTCCTGCCGGAGGAACGACTCATTTTCCCATTAGTTTTCCATCTGACTTGAATTTGAAGTGTGTACAATTCTACTCGAAATTGACCCTTTGAATCTTTAGTAATTATTATATATAATTCTTTAAAGAGATAAGTAAAGCGGGAGGTTTTATCTTGCATGCATGCAGCTGGCATTTTCATTTTGTGTAGATACGACGTGCATGTGTTTTAATAATATTGAAAGCTAAGAGGAAATAATGTGAGACGAATTTTCCCTGAAAGTAAAGTCGTAATCTTCTATTCGTATATAGCGTTTTAAAGTGTCGATTGTACTGGAAGAATTTACTGCACAAAAGTTACGACTTGCGAATATATCATTAATATTTTTCGTATGTTTAAAAACCACGAGCAGTAAACAATATGAATTATACGTGTTATATGCAAAGCGTCATGCTTCATACGAGGGCATACTATAGGAGCTATACATTATGTTAGTCTCTCAAATGCCTTGTACTGACGATAAGAATAACCCTAGCTTACTTTCAGAATGATAAAAGTGGTTAAGGAAAAAAAGCAAGAAGGAAATATTGTTTCAATTCACTGGAAGTAAAAATGGGGTATTGTGCAGTTAAAACCTCCCATGATTTAAATAATATATAGGACAGGGACCGCTGAGCGTTTTTCGTATTGCTGCATGGGGCTCTGGCAATTGGTCCCCCCCCGGACAATTTTGAATTATAGGCCTCTGAAATAGCGCAAATGCCTCTCCATTTAAGAATTATTGGGAAATAGTAGATATACTTTTTTGTCTCTTTGTATTTTTTTCGGCCAAACATATGTACTGAACATAACTAATTTTAATCCATTTTTTAACATGGAGGATTTATTACGACAGATATCGTTGGAAAATAGAAAACTCATTTGTGTGTTTTATTGAAATATACGTTGAAGCAGTAAAAGTTACGATAGTATTTAAGATAAGATGCACTGCATATACTTGTAAGCAAAAAATACAAATTGCTAAAAATATTGCTTGTAAATTTGAGCGAAGTAAAAAATATTCGCGGTCCCTGATAGGTTCATATATAGAAAATGAATAAATTTATTGAAAAATGTGTAAGAAAGATGTAAGTCGAGCAGAACCTAGATCACAAATTGTATAAATTTATTTGTTTAAAAAGGAAAAATGTTGTCAGAGAGATAAGAAAATTACCGTCCTAATGGAGGTAGCTATCAGTTAAAAACCTCCCATGATTTGATAATAGCTTTATAGGTCATACGTTTATAGATTATAGATTAATTTATAGATTATATGCTCATGATTTCATTATATAGTTTATAGATTATAGCTAGGTTTTATGGGTTATAGGTTTACAGATTATATACGTTTATAGATTATAATATATAGATTTATATACATTCATGCATGATTTGATTTTAAGTTTAAAGATTATATAGGTTTTATGAATTATACCGGATGTCCCAAAAAAAGTACCTATTTTTAATTCAACATAACTTGTAAGCGAACTGAAGAATGCCAAACAAATAATCCATATTAAGTGGAGTAATGTCTAACTTAAAGTTTGATATATTACATATGAAGTTTGGACGAGTAGTGTCTGAGATATTTGCGTTTAAAGTCGCAGCAACGTTTTGAAACTTGTCAAAAATCAGGAAAAAATGGCCTATTAAACTTGTTTCAACAATACCGGTTCGTAACATGGTGTCTTGTAACTTATTTTTTAGTTGTTTTTTTTTAAATTGTTTTTTACTTGTTCTTATTCATCTGCAAATTCATGTCCACCAGCAGCAACGCACTTTCTTCCCGTGTCAGCATGCCATCAAAAGACCTTTGAATCATGTGGGCGTCCAAATTGCGACATGACCTAACAATCGCCTGGCGAAGTTCTCCCAAGTTTTGAGGTTGTTGGTCATGAGGAACTTCCCAAATCTGCTGCTTTAAATAGCCCCAGAGGAAGAAATCACACACCGTCAGGTCAGGTCAGGGGAGCGTGGAGGCCGTGGCCAATCGCCGCGTTTACTCATGAGTCGACCAGGAAATTGCCCCTGTAGATACCGGATTGTTGCGTTTGACAAGCCATTTTTTGCTGATTTTTGACACATTTCAAAACTTTGCTGCGATTTTAAACGCGAATATCTCAGAAACTACACGCTCAAACTTCATATGCAATATATCAAACTTTAAGTTAGACATTACTCAACTACACATGGATTATTTGATTGTAATTCTTTTGTTCGTTTATAAGTTATGTTGAATTAAAAATAGGTACTTTTTTTTGGGACACCCAGTAGGTTTATAGATAATATATAGGTTTATAGACTATAGATTTATAGATTTATAGATTATAGGTCCATGATTAATGATTTGATTCTAAGTTTATAGAAAAAAGGTTTTATATAGATTATGTGGGTTTATAGATTAATAATTATATAGGTTTAAAGGTTAAATTAGTTGTATAACCTTTTCATGTAGCTACATATTCAGTGCTACATTTATCCATCAAGCGAACAATTATATATTTTTTATTCCTTTTTTGACTTTATACATTTTTGCAGTACAGTACGGCCCAAACATTCTAACGCAATAAAATTTGCATTGTAACCCAAGGGTTAGCTCTGCCTGTATTCACCGCTATGACAAATTTTTTATAGGTGAATAAATTGAACACAATAATAAGAGGAAACAATGGCGAATCTCTGGTTATTCATATTCATTTCCTGCATACTTCTGAAAGGAACAGATTCGGAGAGGGAAGTTGTCATTTGTTACAACTCAACTCTGGAAGGTGACTATATCTTTCGATATAGGCCTATAAAGTAAAATGTTGAAACGCTTTTATCGTTTGAAGCATATTATGAATAGTATACTAGAATTACAAATAATTGTAAGTGAAATGCTGCGAGTAAATACACGAAGTGCCTTTATCTCCCACCAGTCACCTCTTGGGTAGTCTTCAGATAATGGCAATATTGCGTGTCAAAAAACTTGATCTTGTTTAGCTATATTTATTTCTGATAAACATAATAATATTATATCGTGGTTATGCTGACAAAAATTCTCTCCCTTTTGACTAAACGTATGCATTTAGCTGACGCGAGCAACGTCCACACAATTGCAAATATGAACCATTGCGCATTCGCATTGGATGAAACCGCAGCACTATGGTACGTGTGCTCAAAAAATCATCATGATAAACAAGAATATAGCAATATGCAAGTCTCATAGTATGAAATTTAACTGCTTTGACTTACCGAGAAGCACTCGATGCCTGAAAGTATACATATTTTAAGTAGTTTTATCGTTTATGACATTTCATCGTATATGCCCTAATATGGGTTTGCACTGTATAGCTAATATGAAATAGATTAAAAATCGTGAATTGACAAAACTTGTTTCAACTAAAGTGCGGTTCCAGTCTATTAATAGATCCATGGCGATCACAAGTACATCCCGAAAACTCTAAATTTATACGGGGTTCTTGCTTTGAAATAGTCACAAAAAATAAAATTTCGAGACCTAGCAATCATACAGTAAATGTTCTGAGGTAAAAATACTGTTTGACTTAGATTAACACAAGCATTTTATTCTTGTCAAATTTGATTTGCGGAGTATGGAAAGTTTGTTATAACTAAATGCATTAATTTACTCATTTTTACAAAAGATAGAATGGCCTATTTTTTCGAATGAATGACTGAATGAATGAACATTTACATATTCTAGACTCCTGGCTTAAAGGCTCGGTTGTTAAACGTATGTTTGTTCTGGGCAAGATGATCGATTGCCTGGTGAAATGTGTGACTGAGCCATGTTGCAGATCAATCAACTATAAAAAACATTCGAAAGACAACGAAACGAATTGTGAAATGTTGCACAGCGTGGTCGACGAAATTACATCACAGGAAGTGTTGGAGAAAAATGCTTCTTACGATCATATTTATCTAATTAATACAACAACGGTATGAAATATTTTTGTATTCATTGCGGAAATATATCCAACCTATACGCTTTTGCGATGCCCGTGCGATGCTCGTCCCACTGACAATTTTTCTAGGCAATGTTAAAAATGATGAACTATATGCGTTCTGCGCATAGTTCAAGGGCATAAGTTTGAGTAACATTTGAAATTTTAATTATTTCCATAATGTGCCTTACAATAAATATATCTTACTTTTTAGATAAACAATAAAAGTTGTTTACAAGGTTGGAGGAAAATATCTTGTTGTATTGTTGATAAATTTTTTATTTTATTAGTATAGTGTGAAATTTTTGATGAAATTGTGTTTTGAATAAATAGAGTTTTGACAGAGTTGGGTTTGGAAACAAAATGCACATCAAAACAGCATGAAGAGAAAATTTCTTCCTATCCAAAAGGCGAATGGAAATATTTCCAATTATTTTGGATACCAGCAAAAGACCGCTACTGATTTGAATTAGTCCGCGTGCAGCTTGTATAATTTGAGCAGGAATCTCATGATCATTGCCGATTACGCACCGCCTTCAGATTTCAAAAATTATTAGGACAATTTTAAAAAGTTAACCTCGAAATTTGGTGAATGTTCAGCCTCCGTTAGATAATCCACCAAAGATCACAATGAAAGTTTATTTTAATGTTTCCAACTCAAATTACAAATGCTCACAGTCTCACTCTCTCTCTAATAACTCTCTGTCTTTTGACATGCGTCATATTAACTAAATTAACTATGATTGATTATTGATTATGAACGGGCCTGTCTCCAACAGAAACGCATCCCTAAAATAATCAAAATATGAAAATATGAAAACTAAAATTTTAACTTTCAGAGAATCTGGATCTACTGAAGCCTCTTTTTATATAAGCAATTCAGTTTCATTGTCAAAAAAATACTCAGTGTCATATACACCCCTAATAATACATATGGTAGGAACCATGACGCCCAACAAGTAGACCCGGCACTTCTGTAAGGGATCTGGTTGGCACACGACATACCAGTAATCCTTTGACGGAAGAAATTTCTCAGAAATGCCTTTAAAAGAGGTTAAACGGTAAAAAGTGTTCTAGACTCTCAACATGATCGTTCATTTCAGATACTGACGAGTGTGCCCTGGAAAAGCCCAAATGTCACTCAAACGCAACCTGCATTAACACTAATGGCTCCTACGAATGTCACTGTCGCAGCGGATTTACAGGAAATGGGACAACATGTTCAGGCAAGATTATTTTAATCGACTTTGTTATATAGCTAAGGGGTGTGAACCAAGTCGACACATGAACGAACATGAACATATGAATATGCACTACCCCCCCAATTAAGCTTTTAGCTATGACCTTGCACATTAGAAGTGACTGGGAGGAAGATTTTAAAAGATATCGGGGGTGTCAAATAGATATTGGTGTATGATGATAATTAAACTTCTTTCCATGTAAAAGGAAAGAAGATATAATTGCAAATATTTCGGATACTAGTCAAAGACCGCTACTGATTCGAACAGGACTCTCCATGCAGACTACGTGCCGCTTTCAGATGTAAATAGTTATTGAGGAAATTGCGAACATGGAAACGCACCCCTAATTTGATCAAAACATAAAACTTTTGAGAGATTTTCCATACTGTAAAGGATCTGATACGCATGCGACATTGTTTCCAAGCTATGTGAAGTCAAACTATACAAGGATTTATGTTCCTATATAACTGGGGAGCAGCATGGCAGCGTCTCCAAGTAACATTGCATCAAATGTGGTATAATAACAACTGCCTAGTACAATAGACAAAAAACACTTCTCGGCGTTTCGACCTGAGGGCGTTCGTCAGGAGAGTTAGTAGCGAGAGTTAGTCCTGACGAAGGTCCTCATTCCTCAGGTGGAAACGTCGAAAAGTGTTTTGTCTATTTTAGACAGTTGTTACACCACATTTGATGTTAAGTTATACCAGTATTTGTTTGACGGAAGAAATTTTGCAAAGAAAAAGATAAAAGTGTTCTAGGCTCTCAACAAGATCGTTATTTTCCAATGTTGACGAATGTTCCCTCGGAACTCACAAATGTCACTCGAAAGCAACCTGCGATAAAACTATTGGCTCCTACGAATGTCACTGTCATTACAAATGATGCAAGAATTTCTTTTATGTTATAATTAAAGTTCATTAACTTGTTTCTCTTTATCGTTCATTCCAGATATTGACGAGTGTTCCCTTGGAACTTACGAATGTCACTCAAACGCAACCTGCAATAACACTATTGGCTCCTACGAATGTCACTGTCGCAGAGGATTTGCAGGAAATGGGACAACATGTTCAGGCAAGATTATTTTATTCAACATTTTTATAAAAGTCGGGGTATTAAAACGCAACGTCAAAAATCCACTTTGTTCTTTGAGCACAAAATATTTTTAATTTCAGGAGTAATAATCATAATTTTTTGCCTAAAATTCTATAAAATAATCATACTTTTTGCCCACGATTGTTGCGTAAATTGAAGTTATGATCCTTAAAAAAAATTTTAGGGTGAAGTTTAGTGCGTAATTTGACCGAAGTTGCCTGAAAAAGAATTACCTTAAAACATAATTTTTTTACCATTTATATTGAGATGTATTCCAATCGTGCGTTCCAATTTTTTATTTCATTAGCATGCATTAATTCGGATCCCCGGGATGAATAAGGTTTTGATAGAGTTTCGGTCTGGAAACTAAATGCACATCAACAGATGCCGAAGGTGTAAAAAAAACATCAGCAGGACCGTCGCTAGCAGCCTAAAAATGGTGGGGGTGCATATTGATTTATTATATACACAAGCGCAGGATATGAGCTAATGTGCAATCTGATTGGATATTTACTAGACAGATATTAGCTGCTATCTGTCTAGCAGAGAAACGTAAAGAAAATTACGGCAAGATTTAGGGAGTTGAGCGACCATGATATTCACGTTTTCCTTGATAAAAGTACACCAAAGACAAAGCCCACCGAAAGGGCGACAAACTTTGAAAAAAAAGTATTTAACGGTACGTGAAATAACTATGGCCATGCATAGAAATCCCAATAACTCCCTTAACGTCAGTCTCACAACTCACAACGCAACTGGACTAAGTTTTATTACTCAAATATCATTCATTGGAATTCCTATAGCTATGGAATAACTGTTAAAAATATTCGTCTTAAGCCCGGATGGTTTAATTTGTTTGCTATTGTTTCTACGGTCGTACGAACATGAAGATATGAATATGCACCCCCCCCCCGCCGCTTTTAGCAACGGCCTTGCATATCAAAAATGCCTGAGAGGAATATCTCTAAAGATATCGGGGGGTGGCAAATAGATATTGGTGTAGGAGGATGATTAAGCTTCTTTCCATCTAAAAGGCGAGCGGATATAATTGCAAATATTGCAGACTACGCGCCGCTTTGAGATGTAAGTAGTTATTGAGGAAATTGCGAACATAGAAACGTACCCTTAGTTTAATCAAGAACTTTTGAGATAATTTTCATACTGTAAAGGATACGCACGTGACATTGTTTCCAAGCTATTTGAAGTCAAACTATTTTTACCTTTTATAGTTCACGAATTCGATTCGGACATATTGTCAGGTGAGGCTCCAGAATTTACAAAACTATTGGGAGATTGGTTGCCACAGACCGGGAATTGGAGTGTTTGCTGGAGAGCGACATCAGACGATATGAAAAGCTATAATGTGGTAGAATTTCATAACCGTTGCGACCCGAAAGTTCCGACGCTGACGGTTGTAAAAGTTGATAAAAATGAAAAGCCTCTCGTATTTGGTGGATTTGCCAATTCTGAGTGGACAGTAGCGAAAGGCCGTTCTGGGCCTGCTCCAGGTTCATTTTTGTTTTCATTTCGCAATAACGATGACCTCGCACCATTTAAGTCGCCTTTGAAAAATTCGAGTGACAAAAATGCAATACAGCGAAACAAAAAATCTGCCGTTAAGTTTGGCACTGGTCCTGATTTTTCAATTGCGGACGAAACAAACTCCCAGAAAACTTATGAGTGCTACGCTAATCTTGGTTTTACCTATCAGCCCCCTTCAGGATATTTCTTTGGAGAAAGCAAAACACAATCGCTCCTTGCAGGGAGCCTTGTATTTACCCCGGCCAAAGTTGAGGTATTATATTTAAACTGATCCGCATGATCCGCACATATTCTAGTTCAAAACATCAGCAAGCACACACACACACACACACACACACACACACACACACCCACACACACACACACACACACACACACACACACACACACACACACACACACACACACAAGTGAAGACGTATATTTGAGAAGAACCATAATTATGGCACTTGTTCGTACACTGCACGAAAATGAACATGAAGATTGATAATGACTACAATAAGATCGTCAAAGAGTGACTGAGTTTGCAGGTGATCCCCTTGATTGCTTGCGTTTCCATTAGTGCATGTGCTTTGCTTTTACTGCACACTCAATTTATTGGCACGGCACGGCTATAAGGGTACCCGTGCTGAATTTTATTAGTGTTCAGGCTACCAAAACAAAGGTCAAGCACTATAAGCACGGGTACCCATTTTAGCCGTGCCGTGCCAATAAATTGAATGTAGTGTAAACGGGCCTTTGAATGTACCCGCTTCAAATGAGTTGAGATATTAAGTTGAGTTGTAGTTGAGTATTATATTTAAAATAAACCGCATCTATTCTTGTTGAAAACCCTTTGAAAAGTAGTGCGAACGTAAGTTACGTAACAAACGTTGACACGCAAAATTACGATAAAGGTAGAAGGCCTATAACGAAGATATAAAGTTAAACTCCAAAAGGCTATAATTTGGACGCCTGTTCACATTTCATTATTGCACGAACTAAAACAGAGGGATTGGAAATGACTATAATTAATATAGTTGATGTTAAAGAGTGAGTCAAGAAAGAGATCCTTCTAGACGCTGCTTTTGTTTACATTTTTTGGGAAGTTAACATATTCAAGTTTTATCCAACTATTATAAATAAATAACGACTTTTGCACGATAATAAAACACAGACAATGCAGCGGTAATGTCACCAGCCGCTTTGAAAGTGTCGACGGATATGTTGTGTACATATGAGTGTCTAAAAGGAAATCACTTTATTCATTGGATTTCAAAATAGTTTAAAATTGTAATTTAAAATAGTTTCTAATCGTATACATGCCACAGAGCTAAAAGTAAATAGCAGTGTATTTAGTTCTAGCATTAATAAAAGCTACATGGCTTGGGCCTGCTTGGCCAGAAGTTTAATACGTCTTAATTTGCCATCGCATAATTATTTCGGCTTGCGTTCACTCAAAAACACCACTTACGGCTGCATGTAATGACGTATTTCTTATTCATTTGCTTATTATAATCTTTTCAACAAGTCTTCGTTTATAGTATTCAAACAATTTGGATAATAAACCTCAATTGAATTGCAATTCGAATAAACCTCAATCTCAATCTCAATAATAAGACGGCAAAAAGATTTTTTCTTCAAAAACCGGTCCCAAATTTCATTAAAAACGAATGCCATTAAAAACAATATAATTACTTGCACTAATACTGATTAGCCACTACAATTCTAGGTCCTTATGGTATCGTCATATTACAATGGTTTGCTGCTCGTCATTACGTTGAATGATTTCTCATTGAAAAGCTGCTTTTTTCTCACCGCATGCAGAGCAAAACCTGCATGAGTGTTCGCACTTTGCTGTGAACGCTTTCAACAAATGCCTAGTCTACACGTTTTGTAAATTTTTATGCTCGTTTAACTTATATTTTATCAATGAATATGCATGATTGATCTGTTCAGAATTCCCGCTCACACTCACATGCAAATTTGGCGCGCACGCAGACCTTTTTACCGGTTACTTTGCAAGTACAATTAATAATCTATTGTCTTTATTGGGAAAACAGACCGCCCTTTAAAGACTAGCATCACGAGTACCTTAAGTCAGAATGAAAAGAATGAACGCTATTAACATCAACAGTGCATTCATACGGAAAAAAATTGATAAATTGCGGAGTTTTCATTGAAATACTACTTTTTGTCTTCAGGTAATTGTTTTTTTACTTGTTTAAATTACCAGTCTTCGGTACTTTAAATTCCACGCGTGCGCACAAGTACAATGACCATTGAACGTCCAACATCAAGGGCCGCGAAAGATTTTTACGTGAGGATCTCCTATTCAAATATTTGTGTTAAAAGACTGTGAAAGAAATCAATTTAAAGGGATGCGAATAAGAGAGAACGCGAACATACGAATACTAGAAATACATGCATGCAGCAATCCCTCGCCATTTTAAACGAAGTAGAATATTTCGTGCGCTACCCAGACCTAACTTTCTACGCTAATATTATGAAATAACTCATGCAAATTTTTCGGAAAAAAAGACAGTCGTAAAGATGAACAGAAATCACCTGTTTGCCTGCTGCATTACGTTGCAGTTTAAGTGAGCGTTAAACTTTTCTATATATATAGCTAAACTTTCAAAACATCAAAACAGCACAAATAATTATTATAACCATACAAGCACTAGACGTCGAATGCTGTGATTATTTATTTTATTCAATGATTTTAGCGACTATATAAGCTGCAAAGTTTTATCAATACTCTGAAGTACACTTTTGAGAACTCTTTTAAAAGTTAAGGCGATGATGTAAAGCCTTGAACGGTCGGTTAGCTCCTTGTAAAACGACATACAAAGCTCGTACTTGTCAAAATAACAATGCATTCTTACAGCAAACACTGAATAAGCAAAATATAGACACCTACCACTTCAAACATTATAAACTACGAGTCGTTCTTCTTTCGCTAACTGTTTCTGTGCTGTGATGATCTTTAAATCTTTTATTACTGTTTTAATATTTGACTCCATGATTTCATTTTATATTTTTAAAAAATAGTTTGCAAAATGACGGTTAAAATGCTGACGCTCTCATGCATGCTCTCTTTTTGTCTTAGCCAATCAGCAAGTTGTAGACGACGTTCTTTCTTCGTTCAAATTTCGCGCATGCGCACAACTACCATGACCATTGAACGTCCATGACATTTGGGCAACTTTGGATTCGCCAATGTTCTGTCAGAATACCCGGGTGTACCGGGTGTAATTCCTAATCTCCGGGCGGGATTAGTACCCTCGCACGGCGATTCGCGCCGGCTCGGGGACTAACCTTCCCTCCACCTAAAGATGGTCCGCAATCCCTGAACGTAAATAACATAGCATTTGGGCCACTTTGAATCCCACTATATTCGGTATGTTCTCGAATATAATAATTCTCGAATATAATTATTTTACCCCAGTAAAATTGGAAATTTCCAAGTGAAATTAGTTCATTGACGCAGTTGCTGGGCTTTTGCACGCGCCAGCACAGTGATGAGCGGGCTGACAGCTGTGCAAGCATGCTATATATTATATCAGATAAGAGTCGATATGAGATAAAGAGAACACGTCGGTTGTACGATTACTCCGCTAGTCCACTGAAGATTGAAGTGTTGTGCACACCCTTTTATAGTAACGGTTGAGGGAAACTTGCAGACATCATCAACCAGAGTGGGCTGATCCTTATCCAACCAATCAGCGTTGTAAGTTAGAAATGTGGGTTGGTCTAAGAAACTCGTTCCAGGTCTCATATCTTGTTTGTTTAAGACGTTGTCGCACTACTCGAGTTGGTCTTCTGCTCAATCGATCGATACTTAAAAATGTTCACTGTTAAAATTAAAAATGTTAAATGTTTGATGACGTAATCTATTACATGCTTGACCGCGCAACATTTTTAACACAATTGACTGACGTAAGAACTTGAATGGCCTACAGCACGCACATGTACCTACAAACTAATTTACTTATTGATGTCACCATGCAAACTTAGAAGAATATTACAAAGCATATGGCTAATTCTTTACCTTAGATCAGCTGGATAGCTTTAATATTTTCTTCTAAACGTGGTTTATTAATCATCTGGGGCCGGTTGTATCAAGCCCGTTTAGCCTAAACGGCGAATAAGTTCAAAATAGAAATCAAGTCTCTCGTTTTATTCAACAAGCAAACAAAATGTTTCTAACCTTATTACAAATATACTGTTTACAACTACATAGTGCATAATATTCAAGTTGACTCGTTCAAGAGAGATGTAAGAGTGTTATTTAATTTTGACTTCTCCGCCGTCTAAGCTAAACGGGCTTGATACAACCGGCTATTCAACAGCCGAATATTCAACATGGTACAATGAAGAAAAAGTTTTTCTTCTTGCGATTAAAGTAACGCCGATATTTCAAGACATGTATGAGCAAAAAAAAATGATCCGCGGCGTAAGTAGCGTAGCCAGCCTGACGATTTGTCCCGCTATGCTATGATATTTTGGTGTTCATTGACTGTGAAAACAATAAATTTCTAAAGACATGAATAATTATAATAACTCGAAATTTACATAGTGGGACAAAATCGTCAGGCTGTCTACGTCACTGGCGGCGTGTGTCTTTATATAAAGTCTCCCACTCAGCCACATTTCCCCACAGCAGCTGCTCTTCGCTTTTCTTTCATGCCCTAGCTCGTACTAAATTTCTATGGGATTTTTCCTCATCCTTAACAATATTCTACGCGCATGCACTTTCCTTGGCACTGGGCATATCCATCTCAAAGCTGACAGATAAAAGATAACAACTGCAGCGTGTTTAAACCTGCGCAATTAAACTTTTCACGTTATACAAAAGTTGCACATGCATAATAATTATATAGATTTGATCAGTAATAAACTCAATATATATATATATATATATATATATATATATATATATATATATATATATATATATATATATATATATGTGTATATATATATATATATATATATATATATATATATATATATATATACATATATATATAATTATATATATATGTATATATATATATATATATATCGGGGAAAGACACAAAAAGCAATTAAAACTGTCGGATATATTGTGTGTTTTTACAAAATCCAATTTGTTTTCCCACTATCCGAATACATGCACATATCTTAATTGATAATAATGTAATTTTGTAAATTGAATAACGAGCGCCGCTTTCTCCTAGCAACCGGAAACAACGTTAATAATAATAAAACGTTCTGCTAATCTTTCCTCATTGTCGTGATGACCGTGCTTGTTGCGAGGTTCCTTGGTGAGATGAAGCTTGACAGGCGAAACTAAACGAACTCCTTCTATTTTCGACTACTTTACTTCTAAATTAAAAGTGGTTACTTGGAAATTTCGGTTTTTCTTAACTCAATAATATTCAATATTCGCCTGTGATCGTCAGGTATTGAAATAAGTTCACTATATACTTCCTTGGATAAAAGGTATCGTCTCTCATAAACGTTTTATTTTAATTACTATAGCTTCGTTCAAGTTACTAATGTTTTTAGTCCAACAGCTAGTAGTGACTGCTTTGAAAGTAATCAATGAAAGTAGGAGCTTTAATCCCGCCGTACTCGAGAGCTATTAGCTGAGTTAAAGACCTCGCAAGCCTGTTAGCTCAGCAAGTTACTCTCATGTGCGGGATATTTTTCGTGAGTAATTCGCCTCGAGAGGCAAGTTTCTCACGTGTGCGGATGGTTGTCGCGCAGAGCTAAGTCAGCTAACTGCCTCGCAAGGTCGCAAGAACGTATAGGTAAAAACGTAGGCGCGTTTAACTAATTTACCGTACGTGCGCAATAACAAATAACGGCCATCTGCATGCTTCATGACCTGTTTATGCCCATGCTTATATTATTCTGTAGAATCTATTTCACGTGCGATTTACGTGGACGAGAACAAGTGAACGAGTACGAAATTTTTCGCTCGATTTTCTTTTCAATTGTGACCAGTAAAGGGAATCCGCAACGGTCGAATTCTCACAATTTAAAAGAAATTTTTCGCTCGATTTTCTTTTCAATTGTGAGAATTCGACCGTTGCGGATTTCTCTTCACATTACAAAAGAAAATCGAGCGAAAAATTTCGTTCCATCCAAAAATTCCTCTAAGTTGAAATCCAGCTTTATATAGAATGGTTTTATGTATGCGCAATTATAAGAAAATTATTTGCTCCTTCTGGCGGAGTATTACGGCTAAAAGAACAATGTCCGGCCTAACATGGATCACAGCATGCATGGGACGCTGGTGTGAAACAACATACATGCATGTATATGTTATATATGACATCCCCCCATCCCCCATTCCTTTAGGTCCCTTCACACTCTAAATTCAAAGGGTAAATTAGTACGCCAAAACTTTCATGGCAGATGGGTCGTAATGAATACATTATATCCTATCAGTAGTTTTGTATTCTTCAAAAACCGCTTCTAGATCTTAATTAAAGGCCCACATGCACAAACCGAAATTTCAAGTTTCAGAAGCATATATTAATTAAATTCCGGAAGCAAAATTGGAATCTATGGACGCCGGAGCAGTCAACAAAATAATGTATTATCGTTATGTAATCTGCAACAATTCTATGATAGGTCAGCATTTATTTGCTTTTGGAAAATAAAAGCTTGAAAAATCTCGCCTTGTCTGTGTAGGCCTTAGTTCGTGACCCTGTTTTACATCTCGTTCATTTGCATTTCATTACGTGGGATGTCAAGTGTTATTCATTCCAATTTCCTACAGTTTACTGAACGTTATTGTATCAGCTGCATGTCTGATACACCTGTGTTACATGATACCTTTTCTTCTTGTACATGTTAGTCTAGACTTGTCTTGCCGGTTTTGTGCACACTGCTGTGAGACATAGAATTTTCCAACTGATATATTTTTAGGTTACAAACATGTGAATAGAGACTGCGCAATAATATATGTTTGCATATTTTTTAGTTTAATTTACACATGCATGCATATATAAATATAGAGAATATGCGATGTATATAAAATTATGTATAAATACACCATTAGCACCTGCTAGAAGACGTCATACAGTACTTAAAACTCGTACGCAATTACGAGTAATTTTATTTTGTCGGAGCATTTATATGATATATATTCAGTCATGGCTAATATAAGTAGATATAGTAAGCTAAAAACCTACTCAACGTAAACTAAAGCACTCATTTGCGCGTGCACCACAGCAATTGCGAAAAGCAATAAAATATTTTAATTTTGTAGATAGAAACAAAAATAAATAGCATTCAAATTAACGAAACATGCATGAAAGACGTTTTCAAGTAGCCGATATGGCGGCATACGTGCATGTATACGCACGGTTGTTTAAATTAAGTGCATGTTGTTTTATTAAGTGCCTCAAAAGGCAGTATAACCAATATAATTTATATATATGCAGTGCACAAAGTACACGCGTTACCCTGAACACAACTCTCCGGGACGGATTGTGCCTAAAACTGTTCAGGAAAGGTAAAAATTATTAATGTTTACTAGAATTAATAAAGTGTATTTTAATTGCATCGTTTAGTAATTTCGAAAACCTTTAAAGGATGAATAAAAGATACGATATTGCAATTTGCAAACAGCATTCACCGCAAACACAGTGTGCTCGCGTTTGTTAACTATATCACCAGGCAAAAGAAAATTTTCTAACAAGATATCATAATGGTTTGAAACAAAATCAGTCTTTTTAAGTTTATTTCAAATTTTCGGTAGCATTTATGGTAGACAAAGTCACTTGTACTCTACTTATGAGCCTTGGCAATTGTCCTAAAAAAGTTTTTAATATTTGACGCAGGTGCAGCAAGTGATAGAGACCTTTACTGCTTTAGCTTGCATGACATTTACGGCATACGCCAAACGGCTAATAAACTTTGTATTATAACTTCATTAATCTCAAAGTGTTCAAAAGTTCTACATAAAACTCGTGACGTTCAGCAGTAATGTAAGAAAGCAATGAGCCATTTCTGATGTATTTAGTAAAGCAGCAAATTTAGCTTCACGTTCGCCGTGTGAAACTTCATGTTAAAACGACTGCATACACCCACAGCCGTTCATGCATGAGCATAAAATTTTATTAAGCGAACGTGAAACACATAGTCTACGGTAAAGCTAAATTTGCTGCCTTGCTAAATACATCAAAAATAGTCTCAAGCCTTCTTACATTACTGCTGAACATCAAGAGTTTTATGCAGAACGTTTGTAATTTAGCGAATTTACTGCACACTTTAAGATAGTGCAGGTAGTATATTAGCAGTTTGACGTTTCACATATTTAGTATTTTGCTCATGAATTATATTTAGCACAACAATCAATAGATATTTCGAGAAAAGTCAGCGATCAAATTTCAGTCTATGTCTATATATGCACCCGTATAAATATAACAAAAAGGGAAAAATACATTTGCTGCGTTGAAACAGTAATGATTATAAATCAGTTGTGATTTTTAGCACTTCACTCGATGCAGGTAAATTTTAGAATCTTATTTAAGGTTCAAAGGGTCATAATTTCGAGGTGAATTGTACACACTTCAAATTCAAGCCAGGAACAGTTGATGGAAAAATCAGTGAACTATCGGTTCTTCGGCAGGAATCGAACCCACGCTTTTGCGATACCGGTGCAATGCTCAGTGGCAAGAGCGAAAGCGTAGGTTCGATTCCTGCCGGAGGAACGACTCATTTTCCCATTATTTTCCCATCTGATTTGAATTTGATGTGTGTACAATTCTACTCGAAATTGACCCTTTGAATATTTAGTAATTATTATATATAATTCTTTAAAAAGATATTGAAGTAAAGCGGGAGGTTTTATCTTGCATGCATGCAGCTGGCATTTTCATTTTGTATGGATACGACGTGTGTTTTAATAATAATAAAAGCTAAATAAGAGGTAATAATGTAAGACGAATTTTTCCTGAAGTAAAGTCGTATAGCTATTTTATAGCATCCTATGGTAGTATATCTTCTGTTCGTATATAGCGTTTTAAAGTGTCGATTGAACTTGAAAGAAATTACTGAACAAAAGTTACGACATGCGAATATATTATTTGCGTATGTTTAAAAACCACGAACACTAAACAACATAAATTATACGTGTTATTTGCACCGCGTCATGCTTCATATACCATACAGGGCATACTATAAGAGCTATATACATTATTTTAGTCTCTCAAATGCCTCGTAGCGACGATGAAAATAACGCTAGCCTATACTGTATTCAGAATGATAAAAGTGGTTGAGGAAAAAAAGCAAAAAGGACCGTATAGAGATAAGGAAATATCGTCTCAATTCACTGGAAGTAAAAAGGGGGGTATTGCGCAGTTAAAACCTCCCATGATTTGAAGAATATATAGGACAGGGCCGCGGAGCGTTTCTCGTATTGCTGCATGGGGCTCTGGCAATTGGTCCCCCCCCCCCAGGAAGATTTTGAACTATAGGCCTCTGAAATGGCGAAAATGCCTTTCCATTTAAAAATTATTGGGAAATAGTAGATATATTTTTTTGTATCTTTGTTTTTTTTTGGCCAAACATATACATACTGAACATAACTAATTTCAATCTATTTGTTAACATGGAGGATTTATTATGACAGATATCGTTGAAAATTTGAAAACTCATTTGTTTGAAAACATATACAACGTATATTATTGAAATATACGTTGAAGCAGTAAAAGTTACGATAGTATTTAAGATAAGATGCACTGCATATACTTGTAAGCAAAAAATACAAATTGCTAAAAATATTGCTTGTGAATTTAAGCGAACTAAAAAATAGTCGCGGTCCCTGATAGGTTCATAAAAAATGAATAAATTTATTGAAAAATGTATATGAAAGATATAAGTCGAGCAGAACCTAGATCAAAAATTGTATAAATTTATTAGTTTAAAAAGGAATAGGGATAAGAAAATTACCGTCCTAATTCACTGGATGTAAAATGGGGGTCGCTATCAGTTAAGGACCTCCTATGATTTGATAATTTATAGATTATAGGTTCATGACTTGATTATATAGTTTATAGATTATACCTAGGTTTTATGGATTATAGATTTACAGATTATATACGTTATAGATTACATATAGATTTATATAGATTATTGATTTACAGGTTATATACGTTTATTCATGATTTGATTTTAAGTTTAAAGATTATAGGTTTTATGGATTATAGGTTTATAGATAATAGGTTTATAGACTATACACTATAGATTTATAAATTTATAGATTATAGGTTCATGATTTGATTCTAAGTTTATAGAAAAAAGGTTTTATATAGATTATGTGAGTTTATAGATAAATCATTATATAGGTTTATAGATTGCAGGTTGTATAACGTTTTCATGCCGCTACATTTATCCATCAAGCGAACATTTATATTCTTTTCCTTTTTTTGACTTTATAGATTTTTTTGCAGTACAGTACGGCCCAAGCATTCTAACGCAACAAAATTTGCATTATAACCCAAGGGTTAGCTCTGCCTGTATTCACCAGCTATGATGAATTTTTTATAGGTGAATAAATTGAACACAATAATAAGAGGCAACAATGGCGAATCTCTGCTTATTCATATTTATTTCCTGCATACTTCTCAAAGGAACAGATTCGGAGAGGGAGGGTGTCATTTGTTACAATTCAACTCTGGAAGGTGAATATATCTTTCGATTATAGCCCTATAAAGTAAAATGTTGAAACGCTTTTATAGTTTGAAGCATATTATGGATAGTATATACTAAAATTACAAATAATTGTAAGTGAAATGCTGCGAGTAAATATACACGAAGTGCCTTTATCTCCCACCAGTCATCTCTTGGGTAGTCTTCAGATAATGGCAATATATATTGCGTGTCAAAAAATTTGATCTTGTTTATATTTATTTCTGATAAACATAACAATATCATATCGTGGTTATGCTGACAAAAACTCTCTCCCTTTTGACTAAACGTAAATTTAGCTGACGCGAGCAACGTGCACACAATTGCGAATAATTATGAAGCATTGCGCATTCCCATAGGATGAAACCGGACTATGGTACGTGTGCTCAAAAAATCATCATGATAAACAAAAATATAGCAATATGCAAGTCTCATAGTATGAAATTTAATTGCTTTGACTTACCGAGAAGCACTCGATGCCTGGAAGTATATATAACTTAAGTAGTTTTAACATTTATGACGTTTCATCGTATATGCCCTAATTTGGGTTTGCACTGTATAGCTAATAATGAAATAGATTAAAAATCGTGAATTGACAAAACTTGTTTCAACAAAGATGCATGTGGTTTCAGTGTATTAATACATCAATGGGCATCACAAGTACGTCACGAAAACTCTAAATTAATACCGGGTTTTTGCATGCTTTGAAATATTTAAAAAATAAAAAATTTGAAACGTTGCTATTCAGTAATGTTCTGAGGGATAGAAAGTTTGTTATAGCTAATGTACTAATTTACTAATTTTTACAAAAGATAGAATGGCCTATTTTTTCAAATGAATGACTGAATGACTGAATGAATGAACATTTATATATTTTAGACTACAGGCTTAAAGGCTCAGTTGTTAAACGAAGTTTTGTTCAGAGCGAGATGATAGATTGCCTCATGGAATGTGCGACTGAGCCATGTTGCAGATCCATCAATTATAAAAAACATCTAAAAGACAACGAAACGAATTGTGAAATGTTGCACAGCGTGGTCGACGAAACTGAATCTCAGGCAGTTTTGGAGAAAAATGCCTCTTACGATCATATTTATCTAGCTAATACAGCAAAGGTATGGTATATTGTTGTATTCACTGCGTATATATATCCAACCTATACGCTTTCGCGATGCCGGTGCGATGCTCGTGCCACTGACAATTTTTCTATGGAATGTTAAGAATGATGAACTATGTATTCTGCGCATAGTTCAAGGGCATAAGTTTGGGTAACATTTGAAATTTTAGTTATTTCCATAATGTGCCTTACAATAAATATATTTTACTTTGTAGACCTTCAATGAAAGTTGTGTACAAGGTTGGAAGAAAATATCTTGTTGTATTGATGATACATTTTTTATTTTATTAGTATAATGTGAAGTTTTTGTTGAAATTGTTTTTGGAATAAATAGAGTTTTGACAGAGTTGGGTTTGGAAACAAAATATATACATCAAAACAGCATGAAGGTGCAAAACATCAGCAAGTGACTGGGGGGACGTTACATATATATGGCGGGTGGTGTGCCAAATAGATCTAGGGGAATATTTCTTCCTATCCAAAAGGGGAATGGAAATATTTCCAATTATTTGAGATACCAGAAAAAGACCACTACTGATTTGAACTAGCCCTCGTGCAGCCTGCATAATTTGAACAGGAATCCGATTGCCGATTACGCACTTCCTTCAGATTTCAAAAGTATTAGGAAAAAAAGTGAACCTCGAAAAGCATTCTTAATTTAATCAAAATATGGAAATATCAAAACAAAAATTTTAATTTTGAGAGAATCTGGTTCTACTGAAGCCTCTTTTAACACATGAAATTCAGTTTCATTTTTAAAAATACTTGCATATACACCCCTAATTATATATATATATATATATATATATATATATATATATATATATATATATATATATATATATATATATATATATATATATAAATATATGGTAGGAACCATGACGCCCAACAAGTAGACCCGGCACTTCTGTAAGGGATCTGTTTGGGACACGACATACCAGTAATCCTTTGACAGAAGAAATTTCTCAGAAATTTCTTGAAAAGATGTTAAACGGTAAAAAGTGTTCTAGGCTTTCAACAAGATCATTCATTTCAGATGTTGACGAGTGTTCCATGGGAACTCACAAATGTCACTCGAAAGCAACCTGCAATAACACTATTGGCTCCTACGAATGTCACTGTCGCAGAGGTTTTTTCGGAAATGGGACAACATGTTCAGGCAAGATTATTTTATTCGACATTTTTTTAAAAGTAAGAGTATTAAAACGCAATGTTAAAAATCCACTTCGTTCTTTGAGCATAAAATATTTTTCATTTTAGGAGTAATAATCATAATTTTTTTCCTAAAGTTCTATAAAATAATCCTACTTTTTGCCCACGATTGTTGTGTAAATTGAAGTTATGATCCTTAAACAAAATTGCAGGGTGAAGTCTATAGTGCGTAATTTAACGGAAGCTGCCCGAGAAAGAATTAACCTAAAACATAAATGTTGTACCATTACCATTAAGATGTATTCCAATCGTGCGAGAGATTATAAAATTGATGATATTTTTTTTACCGAACATATTCGTACAAAATTTTAGGAATGCATTTCCCGTCGGCAAAGGAAGAAATGATTAAAATTTGGTTGAATTTAGTTAAAAATTGAACGAGAAATGAACAAAAGTTTGTCTTGCTTTTCTCGGTCAATTGAGGAAAACTCACTGAATGCGTAATGAGGCGCATAATTATTAGGACGTGTATTATATGGCTCAGTAACACGGGCGGAGGTATGCAGTCTCCGAGCGCCCTCTAGTTTCATTATATATATATATATATATATATATATATATATATATATATATATATATATATATGTATATGTATTATAATATATATATATATATATATATATATTATATATATAACATTAATTTGTATATATCCCAGGGATAAATAGGGTTTTGATAGAGTTTCGGTCTGGAAACAAAATGAACATCAACAGATAATGAAGGTGTAACACATCCGCAGGACCGTCGCTAGAAGTCTAATAATGGGGGGGGGGGTTACATAGCTATTCATTTATTATATACACAAGCGCCAGATATGAGGTATGCCGTAATTTCATAGGTTGGCTACTAGACATGCAGATATTAGCTCATATGTGTTTAGTAGAGAAAGTAAACAAAATGGCGGAAAGATTTGGGGAGTTGAGTGAAATATAAATCCAAGCTTTAGTTGATAATAGCACACCAAAATGCACCGAAAGGGCGACAAAGTTTGACGTGTATATAATAAAACTACGTGCCAAGTTGGCTATCGGCCATATACGACTCGAGTTCGCAGAATAAATGTTAATTATTATAAATACAAGTGCTGGATATGAGCTAATGTGCAATCTGATTGGATAGCTACTAAACAGATATTAGCTCATATCTGTCTATTAGAGAAACGTTAACAAAATGGTGGCAAGATTTGGGGGGGTTAAGCGACCATGTAATTTACGTTTTCCTTGATAAATACACCAAAGACAAAGTGCACCGACAGGGCGACAAACTTTAAAACAAAAGTATTCAACGGTAGGTCCAATGACCATTGGAATCCCAATAACTCCAATAAATAATATTTGAATAATAAAACTTAGTCCTGTTGCGCAGTAAGTTCCGTGACGTCAGTCTCGCACTTACAACGCAACTGGACTAAGTTTTATTATTCAAATATTATTTATTGGAATTCCTATGGAATAACTGTTAGATATTCGTCTTATGCCCGGCTGGTTTCATTTGTTTGCTATTGTTTCTACGGTCGTACGAAAATGAACATATGAATATGCACTCCCCCCTCCCCCCAATTAAGCTTTTAGCGACGGCCTTTCACATTAGAGGTGACTGGGAGGAATGTCCTAAAATATATCGGAGGGGGGGCAAATAGATATTGGTGTAGGATGCATGATGATTAAACTTCCTCCCATCTAAAAGGCGAGCAGATATAATTGCAAATATTTCGGATACCAGTCAAAGACCGCTATACTGATTCGAACAAGACTCTCCATGCAGACTACGCGCCGCTTTCAGTGTAAATAGATATTGAGGATATTGTGAACATGGAAACGAAACCCTAGTTTGATCAAAATATATGGCAGCGTCTCCAAGTAACATTGCATCAAATGTGGTATAATAACAACTGCCTAAAAGAGACAAAGAACACTTCTCGACGTTTCGACCTGAGGGCGTTTGTCAGAAGAGTTAGTCCTGACGAAGGTCCTCACGAGGGTCGTAACGTCGAGAAGTGTTTTTGTCTATTTTAGGGAGTTGTTTTACCACATTTTATGCTAAGTTATACTAGTATTTTTTTGACGGAATAAATTTTTTAAAAGTGCGAGGAAAAAAAAAAGATAAAAAGTTTTCTAGGCTTTCAACAAGATCGCTTATTCCAGATATTGACGAGTGTTCCCTGGAACTCACAAATGTCACTCAAACGAAACCTGCAATAACACTATTGGCCCATACGAATGCCATGGTCGCAAAGTTTTTCAGGAAATGGGAACGCATGTTCAAGCAAGATTGTTTTAATCGACTTTCTTATATACTGGCAAAAAAACGGGAAGCTGAATTGATTTACAATTTTATTACATGTATATAAAACATTATAAAAACACCTTATTTGCATGCCATGTTTTTTTCTTTCAATTTACTCATTTTTGTAAAAGTGATTTTCACGTTTTATAGTTCACGAATTCGATTCGGAAATATTGTCAGGTGAGTCTCCAGAATTTACAAAACTATTGGGAAAATGGCTGCCAGAGACCGGGAATTGGAGTGTTTGCTGGAGAGCGAAAAATATGAGTCAAGAGGAATGTGCAAAATTTCATGACGGTTGCGACGGGAAAGTTCCGACGCTGACGGTTGTAAAAGTTGTTAAAAATGGCAAGGCCCTTGTATTTGGTGGATATGCCACATCTAGTTGGGCAAAAACAATGGATTCTTCTCCTTCTCCAGGTTCATTTTTGTTTTCATTTCGCAATAACGATGACCTCCCACCATTTAAGTCGCGTTTGAATGATGCGAATCACAAAGATGCAATAAAGCGAAATCAAAATTCTGCAGTTGTGTTTGGCACTGGTCCTGATCTTGCAATTGCCTACGGTGTCTTTGGCGGAAATTATCAGTGCTACGCCAATATTGGTGCAATTTATGAGCTCCCGCCAGGATATTCCTTTCAAAATAGCAAAACACAATCGCTCCTGGCCGGGAGCCTTATATTTACCCCGGCCAAAGTGGAGGTATTATATTTAAACTGAACCGCATATATTCTTGCGCCTGTTCGTACACTGCATGAAAATGAACATGAAGATTGACAATGACTACAATTATACATCGTCAAAGAGTGACGATTAAAGAGTCTGCAGGTGATCCCCTTGATTGCTTGCTTGCGTTTCCATTATTGCACGCGCTTTGCTTTTATAGTGGCTAAACATATTTTATTCGCGTTTTATCAAAGTAATTGAAATGAGCAACGAATTTTCACAATAGTATATGAAAGTATAATAATAAATAAAAAAGTGACATACTTCATAACAAATCCGACTCGAAATCTCCAACGTTGACAGTTGATAAACTTCTTAATAGTAGTACGTCTATAATTGGTAGATATGCAGCAGGTAGTTGGACTGTAGTAAATAGTACTTTTAAGCCTCGTTTAATTTACGCTACACTTAATTTATTGGTACGGCACGGCAAGGCTAAAATGGGTACCCGTGCTCAATTTTACTAGTGTTCAGGCTATCAAAACAAAGGTCGGGCACTATTGAAATGGTGTGCACGGGTAGCATTTTATATTTTATTCCAACAGAGGTTAAGGTATTAAGTTAATTGAGTTGTAGTTATCATATTTAAAATAAACCGCAGCTATATTCTTGTTGAAAACTCTTGGAAAAGTAGTGCGAACGTAAGTTACGTAACAAACCTTGACAGGCAAAATAACGATAAAGATAGATGCTTAAAGAAGATATAAAGTTAAACTCTAAAAGACTATAATTTAGACGCCTGGGGCAGGTTGTATCAAGCCCGTGTAGCTTAAACGGTGGATAAGTCAAAATTGAATAACACTCTGACATCTCTCTTGAATGAGTGAACTTGAATATTATGCATTGAATATGTAGTTGTAAACAGTATCTTTGTATTAAGGTTAAAAACATTTTGTTTGCTTCTTGAATGAAACGATAGACTTGCTTTCTATTTTGAACTTAACCACCGTTTAAGCTAAACGGGCTTGATACAACCGACCCCTGTTCGCATTTCATCATTGCACGAACTAAAACAGAGGGATTGAAAATGACTATATGATTAATAAGTTGATGTTAAAGAGTGAGTCAAGAAAGAGATCCTTCTGCATGGACGCTGCTTTTGTTTACATTTTTTGGGAAGTTAACATATTCAAGTTTTATCCAACTATTAAAAAAAACGACCTCTGCACGATGATAAAACACAGACAATGCAGTGGAAATGTCACCAGTCGCAATGAAAGTGTAGACGGATACGTTGTCTACAGATTGTCTCAAAGGAAATCACTTTATTCAATGGATTTTAAAATAGTTTAAAATGGTAATTTAAAATAGTTTCTAATCGTATACATGCCACAGAGCTAATAGTAAATAGCAGTGTATATTTAGTTCTAGCACCAATAAAAGCTACAGCTCGGGCCTGCTTGCATGGCCATAAGTTTAATACGTCTTAATTTGCCATCGCATATAATTATTTCGGCTTTTGTTCACTCAAAGACACCACTTACGGCTGCATGTAATGCCGTATTTGTTACTCACTTGCTTATTATATAATCCTTTCCACAAGCCTTAGCTTATAGTATTCAAACAATTTTAATAAACCACAATTGAATTGCAATTCGTATAAATCTCAACAATAAAAAGGCAAAAAAAGATTTTTCTTAAAAAACCGATCCCAAAACAATATAATTACTTGCACTAATGCTGATTAGCCACTACAATTCTAGGTCCTTATGGTATCGTCATATTACAATTGTTTGCTGCTGGTTATTACGTTGAATGATTATTCATTGAAAAGCTGCTTTATGCATGTAATGCGATTTATTTACGCATAGATATATTGCCAGCCATGAATTTTGCATACCCTTTCCGCAGCTCAGTTTTCTGAGCATAATAAAGACAGATTAAATTTTACGCCGTTTTGGGATAATTTTGGCTAGGAGTAATGGTTCTCCTAGCCGCTTTATTTCTGTTAAACAAAACGATATTTATTAATACTTTGCATTAAAATTCCAAATATTTACGCTCAGAAAACGGTGGAGGCAAATCACCGCCAGCACCTGTATATACGGCCTACGACCATCACTAATTAAGATATAACGTTTCTCCCTCTATATATATCAGCTACGGTAAATCGTCCAATGTACATAATTGTTAGCGGAGGCTTTGGGGAGGAGGTGGGTTCAACTTTAAAGGAGCTCTGTCTTTTCGATGTCACGCTTAAACTGACCGTTTGTGGTTTGGGTATTCGGTCTTTGTTAGTTTTCGATTTGCTGCTGGCCATTGACCACTTTTTCCATATTGCGTGCCATCCATTACCTGTTGGTCTTTTATATAGGAGGCAAAGCCGCCCATAATATAAGATTTTTAATTATCGTCGGCAAGGCGTATCCCCTTGGGGGTACACCTTGCCTTAGTAGTCTATTTATAAAATAACATTACATGCATAAAGTTCTTATTTCCTTCGTAAATATTTTGTTTTTTTCTAACTGCAGAACAAAGCCCTGCATGGGTGTTCGCTGTCTTCGCTTTCAACGTTTTCAATAAATGCTTAGTCTACACGTTTTTTATATTTTTGTGTTCGTTTAACTTATATTTTACCAATGAATATGCATGACTGTTCTGTTCAGAATTCCCGCTCAAACTAACTTTTGAATCGTATTAGTTTTGGTAACAAATCGTCCGTTGCTATGGCGACATGCGTGTACAAAATTCACTCCAAAATGGCCAATTGCCTCGGATAATTTGGAAAAAAGCACGGTGACCCCCAATTTTTCTTCGTGCATTATTTTACTTTGAAGAAAAACTAACAATTAGCAAAATATGAAAAAATTCTATAATGGCAATTTTTGAAAAATGTAAAAATGACATTTTTTTGATAATTTTTCTTTTGCCATTATAGAATTTTTTTACATTTTGCTAATTGTTAGTTTTTCTTCCAAGTAAAACAATGGACGAAAAAAAGTTGGGGGTCACCGTGCTTTTTTTCCAACTATCCGAGGCAATTGGTCATTTTGGAGTGAATTTTGTACACGTATGTCGCCATAGCAACGGACGATCTGTTACTAAAACTAATACGATTCAAAAGTAGAAACATCAAAATATATAAAAACCCAAATATCTCTGGAATAAATCACAAAAATGCGTTGTTTTAACGTGTCAAAGTGATGAACAGTGGAATTCTTGAAAACTGCATCGAGCCACCTTAAGGATCATCCGCAATCCCTGAACGTAGATAACATAGCATTTGGACTATTTTGAATACCACTATATACATTCGATATGTTCTGTCACAAGACCCGAGTGCAATTACAAATTTCCAAGTGAAGTTAGTCCATTGGCGCAGTTGCTGGCCTTTTTGCACGCGCCAGCACAGTGATGAGCGGGTTGACAATTGTGCATGCATCAGTGCTATATCAGATAAATGAGTCGATATGAGATAAAGAGAAGACGCCGGTTGTACGAAAACTGGACAGCGATATTCACCGGATAATCGCCCAAAAATTGCTGGTTGCTCGGAATTACTTTGATTAAACTTTGGCAATCTCAAGTTTGTATCACCTTTAATAATCTTTAACTCCAAAGTTGTCCCCTTGCCCCCTAATCAATGTTGCGAAGACTTAACACGTTTGTGAGATGTTGCTCATCGCATCAGCAACAATGAATATCCGACAATTTGCGTTATAGATAAAATTTGCAGCTATTTTTGCTCTAACTAATTACTTTTACTTTCGAAACTGATCGTACTCACAATGATCACGATATGGGGAGTTATTATCATTGTGGTCAATGGATTGTTAATAGAGGGGGACCATGTTCATATAGTCTGCTATGCCTGGCTAGTTTCTTTTGAAAACAATTTCACATTCGCTAGAAGTAAATCAGCCTGGCCTAACAGATCTATATGAATATCGTCCTCCTCAATTAACGTCGGATTGACGTTCATGGTTATTCTACAGGGTGTATAAAAAAAAGTAGATAATTTTGAAATGTTTAGAAAACTATAAATTTATCAAAATATCTCATAGATTTGTGCTAGTATGGGTACTTTGGCATCTTCAGGTCATTCTAACACTAAAAACAAACAGAAAAATTAACCTCGAAAAATGGAAGAGCGGTTTCTGGAAGCATCATTTTGAATGGCTTGTGCAAAAATGAATGAGAGGTTTAAAATCCAATTTGAATTCAAGGGCTGAACGCTTGGGTATTTGTTTACAAAGAATCGAAATTTCAGAAATTTTGATAAAAATTAACTCGCAGCTTGAGTAACTTTTTTCACAACACCATTGTTAGTTTAATCACCCGAGCAATCACTCATGCATGAAATCATTCGTGCATGAAAAAAGTTACTCAAGCTGCGAGTTAAACGGAAAAAAGCCCACGTTTACGCATTTGCGCGGCTGACTTAATTTTCATCAAAATTTCTGAAATTTCGATTCTTTGTAAACAAATACCCAAACGTTCAGCTCTTGAATTCAAATTGGATTTTAAACCTCTCATTCATGTTTGCACAAGCCCTTCAAAATGATGCTTCCACAAACCGCTCTTCCATTTTTCGAGGTTAATTTTTCTGTTTGTTTTTAGTGTTAGAATGACCTGAAGATGCCAAAGTACCCATACTAGCACAAATCTATGAGATATTTTGATAAATTTATAGTTTTCTAAACATTTCAAAATTGTCTACTTTTTTTTTATACACCCTGTATAGCAATTATGTTGCCGGATATATACTGCATAAATTTTCCAAAAAATTAATTACTTCTCAGAGTGTTCATACTTCAAAAACGTGTATATTAATTGATATTGATGTAATTTTGTAACATTTGTAATAATAACATTATAAATTACAATACTTTGCCGCGGTAGATATTAAAACACTTTGGTTGAATTGTTTCACATTGTCGACGCTGTTCGTGCTCGTCTCGTCGATGCAATAAAGCTTGACAAAAGAAACAAAACGACTTCAGTCGCTATATTTGAACAACTTTATTTCAAAAGTTATTATTTGTAAATTTTGGTTTTAACTCTTCAATCGGTTGTAGATTAGCTGACATTGAAAGAGGTTTCTTTAAACCCTGGGGTAGAAGGCACCGCTCCTAATGCCATTTTATTTAGTCTTTATACAAGTTGTAATTTTTTCAGTCGAATAATTTATAATATAGCGAGTAGCGACTATTATTAAATTAAAGGAAAAGTCGTTGATTATACACCAAATAAAGGCCTATATAATTGAAATAATTATATTAATAGTATTTTCCTCATTTCTTCCACGCATGTACGCGCAGTATTCTATTTCTTATATTGTCTGTGAAATAATTTTTAAAATAAAAATTTTTTTTGAGATTTAACACGCATTTTCTGAATAATACTTTGATGCTAAAGGCGCTGTTACACGTGCGTTTTTTACGTGCAACCTGCATCGCAAAAAAGCAAACTTTTAGTTGCAAACGTATTTTGTGGTGTGTGACAACCCCTCTCGCAACTGATTTTTAAGCTTTCCAAGTTGCACGAAAAGTTGGTTTGCTCTCTACTTTGGCAACATATTTCTACCGATTGCAAGGACAAAATTACGTGTGACATGGTAGAGCGACCTGTGTTGCCAAATTTTGCGGCTGAAATTTTTAAAAAATGGCGGCGGATGCCGAAGAGAACAACAATGAGATTCACACTTTAATATTTAATCGGAAACCTAAAGATGCTGAAAAGTTGTCTTTAATATCTGACTGGGAGAGCTATCAATCCCTCTGGTCGACGAGTAAAGCAGTCCCTCGAGAAGAAAAAACTACGGCAATAAGTGAATTGACATTGAAATATTCATTGACAGAAGAAACTCTGAAGAAAAACCTTCATTCTCTGAAGTCGTCTTTTGTACGAGAGGTGCGACGAGGTATCGAAGACGAAAAATTTGAAAGCAGCTGGAAATTTTTTAACCGTATGACGTTTATGAAAGAGGATGTTGTCCGTAGTTTAACCCAAGAAGCCGTGAAAGAGTGGAGCGAAGAGGAAATCAACACACTTACTGAGCTCTACGAAAACCATCCTGTTCTCTGGGACCACCATTCGAAAGACTACAGAGACAGAAACCTAAGAAAACTAGCAATGGAAAACATCAAAGAAACCCTTGGCAACCAAAATGAGGAAGAAATAAAGAAACAGTGGCATACTCTACAGACGCTCTATCAGAGAGAGCAGAAAAGGCAAGAGGGCAGCAAAAAGTCTGGTAGTGCGACATCCGAGGTCTACAAGACAAAGTGGAAATTTTTTACATCAATGTCGTTTGTCGCATTGGCTGACAATGTTGACGTCTCACAAACCACCTGGGCTGATGAAACAGAGGTTTTACCCACTCCACACAAGCAAAAGAGAAAATCAAATAACATAGAAGAAGACAGAAAAGCAGAGCTGTACAAATCGTGTATAGAAGCCTTGAAGCCAAGCAATGAAGCATTATCTGAAGAGGAAACCTTTGGTAAGATAGTGGCAGACACACTATCTTGCTTCACAGTCCCTGAGAAAGCTATTGCTAAGAAAAAAATTAATGATGTCTTGTTTGAGCTTGAGATGGGTGCTTTTAAAGGCTGTACAGGCAATAGCCTTTCAGCCACACTTACTCAACCACCCATACAATATGTTGTCACAGGTCAGAACTATCCACATTTACAACCAATGTGAAAAGACGCTTTAATTCATTTTGTTACAATACAATAACTTATTTTACAATGTTTCTACAATACATGTTGTTCTTCTATGGCACATTTTAAATTATTCATTTATTTGTACATTGAGTGAATTTAATTTTATAATAATGAAATTGCAATGTAATTTTAATACAGTTTGATTTATAAATGTTGAATGTTTAAAATTCAATTTAAATAAAATTTACAGATATATTACAATATAAAGTTTTCATGTTGTAATATAATTGTATACTCTTTGTATTAATGCAAATAGTATTAAAAATTGTTAAGCATTGTTACAAATTTTTTGGCTGACTTGTGAAAAATTATTTTGGCATCCTTTGCCCCTTCCCCTGATATGAGAGGCCCTACAGTTATATTAGGATAAAAAATACCTGCAAATTTTACAAAATATAGGGCTAACAAAACTCAGAATCATACAACAGAAGAATAGATCAGATAAAATACCTCAGGACAAGTGAATATACAATTATTTCTTAACCTGAAACAACATTTCACTAACAATTGATTTTAATCAATAAAATGTGGTGGGCTAATAATGGTATTAGTCTGTACCAAAAATGCTGCACTTCCAGCATCAATAACAATTAAACTTCATTATTCAATGTTAGTTTATTTCATTAGAATCAGAATGTTAATCAATACCACACTGAACCCACTGCCAACTTAATGCCCCTTCATTGTTGAAGTATTCTTTGTACTCTTCTCTGATTGCTTTGGCATCATTGCTGTAATTGTTGCTACAATTTGGATTGAAAGTTGTCTAGGTTGAGTGGCAAACAGGGTAATCGCGCCACAAACCAGGGGTGACTTCACCAGTACTTTGATCCTCAGAATCAACAAACTGATCTGGAGCATAGTTTTTTTAACTTTCACCATCTTTTAAAAGGAAGTTGTGCAAAGTTATAATTGCCAGAACAACCTGTGTTACTTTCTCAGGGCAAAGATAGATGACTGATCTAAGAATACGCCAACGACTTGCTAGTATTCCAAAGGCGTTTTCGGAAATTCTTCTATTTCGGGACAAACGATAATTGAAAATCCGTCGTTCAGTGGTGAGGCCAGCTTGAGGGTAAGGCTTCATCATATAGGTGGTAAGGGCAAAGGCATCATCCCTGGTAAAAACAAAGGGAACTTGCTTAGTTCTACCAGGAAGGGCTTAATTTGGGCTTAGGAAGATTCAAAGGGTTGTGCTCTGCTGTCATTGCATGTTTCAGTCCACATTTCTGCCATACAGTTCCATCAGATGCCCTGCCATTAGTACCAACATCAGCCCACAATATTTCATATTGTGGACCAACTGCTGCCAACAAAATCAGGTTATTGTGGCCTTTATAATCGTAATAGTGAGATCCACTGTTTCCAGGTTGTTGGATATTTATACGCTTGCCATCAACAGCCCCTATGCCATTAGGAAAGTTCCATCGTTGCTCAAACACACTTGCCAGCTGCAACCAAGCTTCATTTGTACATGGCATCTTTAAGATCCAGGAAGACAACACATCAAAGATTGCTTGGCACGTTTCCACAACAATATCAGAAATTGCCGTCCTGCTAATTCTAAATTGGAACTCCAGAGACTTAAACGACTCTCCCATTGCAAGATAACGTAGGGTGACGGCTAGTCGTTCATTAGGTTTAATACTTGGCCTCATGTAAGTATCACCAGTGGCGTAGCCAGCCTGACGACTTTGTCCCGCTATGTAAATTTAGAGTTATTATAATTATTCATTTCTTTAGAAATCTATTGTTTTCACAGTCAGTGAACACTAAGATATTAGCATAGCGGGACAAATCGACAGGCTGGCTACGCTACTGAGTATCACATTTGCGAATCCTGCTTTCAACAAGGTCAACAAGGAAACCAAAGCGTTCCTTTTTCATCCGAAAATAATTAGAATATGACGCCTCGTCTTCCAGTTCAAGCTCAGGGATCAACTAAACCAAAAAAAGACCGAAATTATTTATATCTAGAAGTGATGGCTAAAAGCCGAGAAATTTGTACAAATTACCCACATACCTGATGAAAACATCCTCTCTCTTCTCTTCTGGAAATCCATGGTCTCACCCAAACTTTTTTGCGTCGTTTTCGTTTTGGTTTTTCGTCGAAAAAATCCGTCATTAACAGGAAAATCGCTACTGCTTTTTTCTTGCGCTCATTGTCGGGCGCCATATTGAACAGATTTTTGTTTTTCTCGACTGGCATTTGCAACTTGTGACATTTTTTTACCACCCAAGTTGCGTGGAAAACTTGTTGTGTGGCATGGACATTTGCAATACGAGCAACCTTTTTACTAACGTCTAGTTGCACGTAAAAAACGCACGTGTAACAGCGCCTTAAGTAAAACAAGCGCATAATTTTTTTTTCTCTTGGCAACATATATAAGTGCGCTACATAGCAGCTAACGCAGAGACTGCAAGGTTTATATATAACAAGTTTAGACAAGGCCTAGGGGAATTCTTATACGCTATTTTGGTTATCTTACTTTCGTTGAATGGAGCAAACGAATTAGTGTAAAAATACTTGTATCACTTTATCCGTTAAAAAATATCGACTTTTCTCGCTAACTTCTATATTTTAACATATGAGTAGGGAATAGCGATAAATGAAAGGTAGAATTTCATAATTATGTCAAAAGCACCTGCCAAAAGGTGAAGAGTAAAAAGAGAAATGACGGACGGAATTCTGGAGTTAAGCAAAGTCAACGACGCGTTTGCGAATGCACCACAGCAGAATCCTTTATTCTGATTGGAAGACTAGATTTTTGCATGGGGTAAAAAGCCTCGGCCTGATATTTTACAGTACAGACTTCACGCTGGCACAAAAAATAATAACATGCACATGTAGTTTTTAAATGAGGGAAACGCGAGAGTCTTCAAGTAGTCCAAATTAACAATAGGTCCGGTACATAGAAATGCCTCAAAAACGGGTCATTAGATAGTGCGGCAACTATCCTACTGACAATAATATTTCATAGCTATGCGTTTCATCATCACTAATATAAACACTCGGCGTATCCTGTCGTGAATGGAAATTGTTCAAAAAATTATGAATGTTTCATTCAGGCGACTTTTGATTGCTTTGACGGACTTCTTATCCGTCTTTGTTCCCCAACCTTCTCTGTTCTTTCATCTCTCTCTTGGTTATCATTTTATAATTCATTTCACTTCTAAGCTTCTATCCCTCTCCATTCCTTATTTCCACATCGGGATTATACACCTTTCCGTATTTCCACACTGGAATACAAATTACAACAAATTTGACAGAAAAAAAGTTCAGAGGCACACCTCAAGCAGACGATCAGACCTAATTCATAAACCTTGAGGAAACTTTTCGGGAATAAATTTCGTGATTCCCCCTATTATTACAGCACACGTCCGTAAACTACGCTTGTCGCTGGTTCAAAGACAGTGATGTTGACACGCGTATGTGCATAGAAAAAACTGTTAAAACTCCCGGTTTACATATGATATTTTATTCAACAGGCTTCATACACGCCTCGATAACGTTCATACGTTGAACGAAGCTACGTTGATACGGTTCAAAACTATAAACAAATGACGTAAACAGTACAGAACAAAGTCGACCAAATAAGTGCATGCATTTATAAATCACGTGTCTCCTAGTTCTACACACCTAAAAATCTCACATCTTGTTGACAACTTGTTGGCTCAACAAGCTTGTAGCAAGCTTGTTGACAAGTTGTAACAAGCTTGTTGAGACAACAGGTTGTAGCAAGCTTGTTGACATCAAGCTTGCTAAAACTTGTTGGCTTGCAGACTTGTAGCAAGTTGTTGGAACAACTTGTTCCAAGCTTGTCGACAACAAGCTGTACCAAGCTTGTTAGAGCAACTTGTTGACAAGTTGTTATGGTCATCAAGTTGTAACAAGCCTGTCACAACAAGCTTGTACGAAGGCTGCGCGTGGCAATGCTGTAACAAGACAGTTCCAACAAGTTGTAGCAACATTGTTAACGGCAAAAGTTTTCCGATAACAACAAAATCAATTTGAACAGGGCCAAATATGATTTTATTGATCATTGCCATTCATCAAATGGCAAAAGCAAGATCAACGAGCTTTTAAACACTTTAACACTCTGCAACGAAGTTCATAACTTCTTTTAGTAATAAGATTTGAAAAGAATCCGAATTCCTTGAAAACACTACAGATGAACATTTCCTTGTTTCAAGGATATCTATAACCGTTGAACCGTTGAGGAAGTGACGATTTCAACGGAGTAATCTCATTGGTTCAGACTCTGTTTAAACTATGTATAAGTGATCTTATTGGTTGAAATATACGTCAGTATATTTGCAAATTTCCCTGCTCTTTTCAAGAGTTCACTGATTCACCTGGTCATTGAGCTATCTTTGTGCCAAAACATTTGATTTTTTAAGCCTTTAAAAGTTTAATAAACGTTGAAATATCAGTTAAAACGGATGGGCAACTTAAAAAAGTTTGAAGAATACTACAGTTCGACGTTTTAATAAAGGTATGTGCGTGTAATTCATCCAAATATTTGATATGGCGTACACAACGCTGGCAACACAATTTATTATAGTACACAAGCTAGCCTTTTAAAACTATATAGTTTTTAAAATATTTGTTGAATTTATTGCTTTTTATAAACATTGAACTGTTAGTTTCTGTGGATATTTATCAAAATCGAAACTTTGCCGGTTTTTTGTATTCAATAATTCAAATATTTTTAATGACGAGTAGGTGTGCGGTAAAGTGCAAAATTTTTAATATCTGTGCGTATGTTTTTAGCATGCTCTGATTAGAAATAATAATATATATTTACGTATTATGGTAATAAAGTATTTGTACATTACTTATTTGACATTAGACTTGGATCAGGACTTGGATGGCAAGCAAGACCCTCGCCACAGCAGACAGGATGGAGTTTCCTCAACGTATTTGCAAACCAGTTTCCTCAAAAATATTTGCATATTTTTTAAAGTAACTGATTCCTGAAGCCATTGTATATTATACTTTATAGGAATTTGATTATCAAACTGGAGCTAAACTGAGAACTGAGGTATTGGCCGGAAAGTCGTATCAAACAAAGTGAATTATAGGAAAGAGGTGCAGCTAGCTGTTGATTCTTGGGATGACGAAGTCAATTCAACAAGTGACTGAAATACTGGTACAAGAATACTATACAAGAATATTCATGCACCAGTTAATTTTTACCATATGAATGCAAAGAAACTTTTCTTACGAACTGATTATTAGGCTATATACTCAGAAAGGAAAATACATATGTTCTTGTACTGAGCCTTTAGTAATCTTGGTACTTCAAATGTGAAGTTTGTATTTAATTGCTAACCTTTGAATTTGTTTTTAAAATAATATGATCTTTACATCAAACTTTGTATTGTTTGTTCTTTGTTTCACAATCTCCGGGAAAACACGCGTGTTTTAAAGCGAGATTTAATGCGCGGCCATGTTTGCAGCAAGCTTGTCGCGACAAGCTTGTAACGGCCTTGTTATAACAAGCTTGGAACAGCTCAAGTTCAACAAGCTTGTAGCAAGTTGTTGTCAGACTTGTAGCAAGCTTGTTGGCAACAACCTTGGTACAGCATTGTCACAACAAACTTGCTACAAGTCTGACAACAACTTGCTACACGTCCGTCACAACAACTTGGGACAAGCGGTGCGAATAAATCTTGCAACAAGCTTGTTGAAACGAGCTTGCGACAAGCTTGCTGCAGGCTTGTTACAACTCGTGCGTTTTTACGTGTGTACTTTATACCGTGTCCGATTTGCCGATGCATGTCCTTAAACTTTGACGCTCCGGTTTGCATGAAGCAAAAAACCCTTTTGTTCCTAGTAACACGCCTTAAATACTATTTGCATAACCAATGAAAGGTAAAGTGCATTTACACCTATCAACAAGGGGTGAATCCTGAAGAGCCGACGAATTGTGAAAAATTCAGCTAAAAAATCTCTTTTTGATAAAACCAAAAAGAAATGAATGGAAATAATTAGGCTTTGCAAAAGCTGCAGAATATAAGTGCGAATACTATTTTTCTTGCGAAATTACACTTCACACATTATAAAACACGCAAATCTGATATCTTAAGTTAAATTGAGTTTTATGCCTAATTTAAAGGCAACGCGTGAAGGGCAATTAAGTTGACGGATATACTGCGTGGTTTTGGACAATTTAATTTGTTTTTCTATTCTAAAAGAAATATTTTAATTAAAAATGATATGATTTTGTAAATTAAAATATACGCGCCGCTATCGCTAAGCAACGAGGTAAATTTTTAATGACAATAATCTGCCCCTACTTATTAAAACATTTTCTAACTGCTGTTTATTTGTGTTCGTATCGAAGCTTGTTGATGAAATAAAGCAAGGTGAGAGAAAGGAAACGAATTTAGTCATTATTTTCGATTACATTATTCCAGAAGTTTCTCAGTACTTACGTTTCGCCCTTTTGCTCTTAGTCGATGTCATGTGAAATTGAAACTCGGCTGTGATTCATCTGGTGATGAAATACATCATTCTGGTTTTGAAATTAGTTCTCAAATACGTCTTTGAAAAAAGGTATCAAATTTTATCCCAATTTTTAGCCAGTTTTGGTCTAATTCTAAGAGCCATGTTCAATATTAAGTGGTATTGCGAAGCAGGAATTGCAAATTACAAAAGTAGGAGCAGTCGGAGGTATATATGTATTTTTGATTAGTATTTTTTCTCGTACACGCAAAAATCTCTATGCATGATGAATGTCGAAACCTCGTAAAGATCTGAAGGGAAGAAGCTCTCTTGAGAAATGAAAATTGACTACTTACATTGGCAAAACTAGGCGGGAATCTTTAAACTTCGTAATCTAAAATAATTATATATCTTTACAACGGTTCGTAAAAAACCGTAACAAAATACATTTAAAACATCTGTTACGAAATGCGAATAATATAATGTAATTTAGCATTGTTAAGAAATAGAAGGTCAATATAGATGAGGAAATTACTTGGGGAACATGTCACATAAAATGAAGTGTAAAGTAAATATTATTATGACCCTTCGGAATCACAAAATTACTTTTCCTGTCATGAGGTGACAGCCCATGGGATTTCCTCCGAAACAATAGTATGTCGTACAAAGTACAAAACGTCACAAAAAGCTTAATTCGATTAAATTATTTGTAAAATAGTTTATAAGTTGAGATACGGTTCACAGAGTAATAAGTTGATAATTGTACTTTAAGTTGATGATTAATTTTTTAAGTTGTGAACAAGTTTTAACAGTGATCGATTAAGTAAAAGACCAACTTGACTAGTGCGTCACCGGCCTTAAGTAAACAAAGTATGAGAGCTGGACCGAGCTTCTAACGCCAACCCACACTTACAACCTACAACGCTGATTGGATTGTGTGAATCACATCACCTTGCACAGGGCGTTTTCAAGATCCCCTCAAATTTTATTATAAAAGGAGGCGCACAGCAACAGAACATTCAGTGGACTAGCGGAGTAAAAAAGTATATGAAACGTTGGAGAAGCTCAACCTGACAGAACAGTCAGTGGACTAGCGGAGTAAAAAAAGTATATGAAACGTTGGAGAAGCTCAACCTGGCAGAACAGACAGCCAAGACGAGAACAGAAAACAACGAGGTCCGAAAGGACGAATAATCAGAAGAGAAGAGAAGAACGGAGAAAGAAGAGAACATTATTGAACTTTAGAAAAATGTTGTAAAAGATCTCCTACCTCGCGTAAATACAAATAAAAGCTATTTAACACATCAAATAGAGAAGCTAGCGTTGCGCCTTTAACCTAAGACATCTTCAGGACAAGGGGAAGTGAATATATATATATATATATATATATATATATATATATATATATATATATATTTTTTTTTTTATGTATATATATATATATATATATATATATATATATATATATATATATATATATATATATATATATATATATATATATATATCAAACACAAAGTCCACTACGAATCAAAGTATATTTGAATATAAATTTCCGATTTCCAAATCTCAAATATTAGCGATTGCGAAAGGGGTTGCATTGAGATTGCGTAGGATATGTTCCGATGAGGATGAATTTAAACAAAAATGTAAAGAGTACTATCAATATCTGATTGATTGTGGGCATGACGGTGAGCACGTTCGTAACGTATTTGAAGAAAGTGGTGGTATGACACGTCAGGAAGCACGTAGGAGTAAACGTAAGAACGAGGGTAGACCTTACTTGCACTTTTATTAGCAAGTTCAATCCTCGAGCACCGGATATTTGCAAAATATTTCGTAGGCATAGAAATATTGTTGATAATGATGGGCTGGCTAAACAAATTCTGCCGGAAGGTGCTATTCGTGTTTCTTATAAACGGTCGAGCAATTTAAAAGAGTTATTGGCTCTTTCTAATCCATTTAAAACTAAGGAGCTAATGGTTAAGGGTTGCTTTGCATGTGCGGCCAGGAGGTGTGATTGTTGTAAAAACTTCCTAGTCCCCAGTGTGTCCTTTCGTTCTACCATCACGGGTAGGTCGTACAATATTTGTAAGTCGCTTACGTGTACCTCGCAGAATGGTGTTTATTATCTAGCCCATTGTGTGGCTTGTGATTTGCAGGGAGTTGGATCTACAGCTAATTTTAAATTTAGACTGGCTAATTACAAGTCACATATTAAGCATAAGAAACGAACGTGTGGGATAGTTAATCACTTTATTGATTGTCATGGGGCAGGTCACTCGAGTCTTAAATTTATGTTGATAGATCAACATCATGAGAATGTTAGACAAAGGGAGAATTTTTGAATAGGTACCTTAATTACCAACTTGAAAGGTTTGAATAGTAGCCACGATTTTGTACAACAATAGCATTTAGCCTTAGGTTTTCTTATTATTTATGCAAGTTTCTTACTATATAAACGTTAGCTGAATTTTGTATTAGGTCTTAGTTCTGATGAAGGTTGTGGAATACAATCGAAAATTTAATATATAAGCTTTAATAATTATTTATATTCAAATATACTTTGATTCGTAGTAGACTTTGTGTTTGATATATCTATGTTTCGTCTACTGAGCAGATCTTGGACATTTGTTACTTATATATAATATATATATATATATATATATATATATATATAATATATATAATATATTATATATATATATATATATATATATAGATGAAATTAAGTCTTAAAATGAATTTATTTAGCTATCGCTACTCTGAGTTTCACGATTATATATATATATATATATACAAGCGGAGTTACCTAGCTTGTTAAGAAAGGTTTAACATTTAGTCGGGAGAATTATAGCCTCTTTCAAATCTGACGTTTTTCTAGAGAGAAATAATATTTGAGTTCTCAAGGCAAGAAATATGGCAGTAATACTTCAGCCAACTTTCCGCTTCTTTCAAATGTTCTCCAACTCAAAAAGAAAGGCTTTAAGTTCGCGTATCAGTGTATGATCTTTCAAGTGCCTTTTCTGTTCCGCATTGTACCTGCATGCATGGGCCAAACAGCCACTGATCTGCATTCAAAATTATCCACGGATACTCGTTTTGTACCTGTTTGCTTTTCTTCCCGTCTTTTTCTAAACGAATTTTTTTATTCGTGTCTCATTGTCTAATTTAATACCTGTCTAAAACATTGCAAGGTAATTCCGTTCCTCTTCTCTTACTCTGATTCCATTTACGCTTTACTGGTGGTAATACAATATCTTGTAAGCAGTTGCAGTTATTTTATTGCCATGAAATGAAAAAAGCAAACCTGAACAAAGTTTGCATTGGTTTCCGACATGTTTTGTAAAATATAAATGAGTATAAGTATCGTCAATACTTAATGTATTGACAAAATGATTGCATACTACTTCGGATCGAAAACAGCTTTGCTAAAAAAAGCGTTGCTTAAATTCATATAGCTACCTGTGCCATATTAGTTTATTCCAACGCCATTACTGATTTCTCTCAACCGCGTCATCATAATTAATTACCCCATGCAGTGCGGTTGCTATGAATGTTAGTAATTATTATGCTTGCAGATTATAGTACTGTCATATTATTTTGACGTTAAGTGTTTTTCAGTTTTTATTTTCGCGTGCATATGAATAGGCTATAGCTGCAGCAAGTCAAAATAGCACGGACCTGATGGAATACCAGTCTTTTGCAAATGCGTCAGGGAGACTGACGTTGATTAATTAATGTTGATAATGATTCATGATTCTTTTAAAGCAGATATATTAAGTGAAGTGCGCATGTACCAGACAGGTACTACATAAAAGCAATAAAAAATATTAATATTATTCCTGACTGGCACAAAATATGATGAAAGAGTAATTAAAGCATAGTCAATGGAGTAGCCGATATTCATGCGGTTCGTTGAAATGTCTCAAAAACGCACGCTCTTTGAAATGTATAGTACAGCGTCCTATATGTTGCATAAAATACTGATAGTATACATTTCATCATTAACAGATTGAATATATTTCATCATAATTTCTCTGCAGGACTGGTTGTTGTTAAAATTTTCATGCAAAAGCCATTTGAAACTAAAATTGCTGTGTTGAAACAGTAATGAATATAAATCAGTTATGATTTTTGGCACTTCACTAGATGCAGGTAAATTTTAGAATCTTATTGATGGTTCAAAGGGTCATATATGCGAGTGGAATTATACACATCTCAAATTCAATCTAGGTTGATGGAAAAATGAGTTCTCCGGCAGGAATCGAACCTACACTTTTTTGCGATGCCGGTGCAATGCTCAGTGGCAAGAGCATGCAAAAGCGTAGGTTCAATTCCTTCCGGAGGAACGACTCATTTTTCCATCAACTGTTCCTTCCTGGCTTGAATTTGAAGTGTGTATAATTCCACTAAAAATTGACCCTTTGAAACTTTAGTAATGATTATATATCATTCTTTAAAGAGATTTTGAAGTGAAGCGGGAGCTTTTATCTTGCATGCATGCTGCTGCCATTTTCATTTTGTTTAGATACGTATGTTTTAATAATAATGAATGCTAAATAAGAGGTAATAATGTAAGACGAATTTTCCCTGAAGTAAAGTCGGATAGCTATTTTATGGTAGCTATCTTATGGTAGTATATCTTTTATTCGTATATAGCGTTTTAAAGTGTGGATTGAACTGAAAGAATTTACTGCACAAAAGTTACGACTTGCGAATATATCATTTGCGTATGTTTAAAAACCACGAGCAGTAAATAACATAAATTATACGTGTTATATGCACCGCGTCATGCTTCATACGAGGGCATACTATAAGAGCTATACATTATGTTAGTCTCTCAAATGCTTTGTACTGACGATAAGAATAACGCTAGCCTACTTTCAGAATGATAAAAGTGGTTGAGGAAAAAAAGCAAGAGGGACAGTATAGAGATAAGGAAATATCGTTTCAATTCACGGGAAGTAAAAATGGGGGTATCGTGCAGTTAAAACCTGCCATTATTTGAATATATAGGAGAGGGATCAACCGCGGAGCGTTTTTCGTACTGCTGGGGCTCTTGCACCGGGGGTTTCCCCCTACCCGAGAAAATTTTGAGATATAGGCCACTGAAATGGCCGCAAATGCCTCTCAATTTAGGATTATTGGGAAATAGTAGATACTTTTTTTTTTCTCTTTGTTTTTTTTATTTTTATTTTAAACACATGTAGCTACTGAACATAACTAATTTCAATCCATTTATAAACTGGCGGATTTATTACGACAGATATCGTTGGAAATTAGAATGCTCATTTGTGCGTTTTATTAAAATATACGTTGAAGAAGTAAAAGTTACGATAGTATTCAAGATAAGATACACTGCATATAGGCCTACTTGTGAGTTGTGAGCAAAAAATACGAATTGCTAAAAATATTGCTTGTAAACTTAAGCGAACTAAAAAACATTCGCGGTCCCTGATAGGTTCATAAAAAATGAATAAATTTATTGAAAAATGTCTATGAAAGATATAGCAGAACCTAGTTTAGTCTAGATAAGTCGAGCAGAACCTTGATCACAAATTGCATAAATTTGTTAGTTTAAAAAGGGAAAAGGTTGTTAGAGGGATAAGAAAATTACCGTCTTAATTCACTGGATGTACAGTAAAATGGGGGTAGCTATTAGTTAAAGACCTCCGATGATTTGTTGATAGCTTTATAGGTTATACGTTTATAGATTATAGGTTAAATTATAGATTATAGGTTCATGATTTGATTATATAGTTTATAGATTATAGCTAGAATTTATGGATTATAGGCTTATAGATTAAAGGTTTATAGATTACAAGTTGTAGCTATAACTTTTTCATGCACATACATATTCAGTGCAAATTTATGCATCAAGCAAACCATTATATTTTTTATTCATTTTTTGACTTTATATATTTTTGAAGTGCAGTCCCGCCCAAAAATTCTAACACAACGAAATTTGCAATATATCCCAAGGGTTAACTACGTCTGCATTCACCGCTATGACGAAATTTTTATAGGTGAATAAATTGAACACAATAATAAGAGGAAACAATGGCGAATCTCTGGTTATTCATATTTATTTCCTGCATACTTCTGAAAGGAACAGATTCGGAGAGGGAAGTTGTCATTTGTTTCAACTCAACTCTGGAAGGTGACTATATTTTTCGATATAGGCCTATAAAGTAAAATGATGAAACGTTTTTATCGTTTGAACCATATTATAGATAGTATACTAGAATTGCAAATGATTGTAAGTGAAATGCAGCGAGTCTTATTTCCCCCCAGTCATCTCTTGGGTAGTCGGATAACGACAATATTGCGTGTCAAAAACTTGGTCTTGTTTATATTTATTTCTGATAAACATAATAATATTATATTGTGGTTATGCTGACAAAAATTCTCTCCCTTTCGACTAAACGTGCCTTTAGCTGACGCGAGCAATGTCAATACCTCAAAGCCTTCTTACGCTTCGTTGAATCTCGGGTAACCGGGCTCATATAAACAGAGCCTAAATGTTCTGAGGTAAAAATGCTGTTTGAATTAGATTAACACTAGCATTTTATTCTTGTCAAATTTGATTTGCGGAGTATGGAAAGTTTGTTATAGCTAATGGATTAATTTACCGATTTTTACAAAAGATAGAATGGCCTATTTTTTCTAATGAATGAATGAATGAATGAATGAATGAATGAATGAATGAATGAACATTTACATATCGGTAGTGTATTGATATTATACGTAGTTAAGTCACGTGGTTAATCTAGTAACCCGGATGACCACGAGGGATTTAGGTTCTTTTGGGAACGAGCTGACTAGGCGTGTAGTATTGTAGAATGTAAAGTATGTACTAAATAAAGACTAAGGAAAACCTCTACAACATATTCTAGACTCTAGGCTTAAAGGCTCGGTTGTTAAACGTATGTTTGTTTTGGGCGAGATGATCGATTGCCTGGTGAAATGTGCGACTGAGCCATGTTGCAGATCAATCAACTATAAAGAACATTCGAAAGAGAACGAAACGAATTGTGAAATGTTGCACAGCGTGGTTGACGAAACTACATCACAGGAAGTGCTGGAGAAAAATGCTTCTTACGATCATATTTATCTAATTAATACAGCAAAGGTATGGTATATTGTTGTATTGACAATTTTTCTAGGCAATGTTAAAAATGATGATGAACTATGCATTCTGCGCATAATTCAAGGGCATACGTTTGGGTAACATTTGAAATTTTAGTTGTTACCATAATGTGCCTTGCAATAAATATATTTTACTTTGTAGACCTTCAATGAAAGTTGTGTACAAGGTTGGAGGAAAATATCTTGTTGTATTGTTGATAAATTTTTTATTTTATTAGTATAGTGTGAAATTTTTGATGAAATTGTGTTTGGAATAAATGGAGTTTTGACAGAGTTGGGTTTGGAAACAAAATGCACATCAAAACGTGAACCAAGTAGACCCACTCATCGATAAAAGCACTTCTAGCTTTAAGGGACCTAGTGCGCACACGACATTGTTATCTCTTATGAAGTCGATAACTGAGTATACCAGCATTCCTTTCACAAATAAACTTCTTAATAATGCCATGCATAAAAAGGTATTAAACGTGGTCGTTAACTAGGCTTCTAATAAGATTTTTAATTTCAGACGTTGACGAGTGTGTCCGGGGAACTTACAAATGTCACTCAAACGCAACCTGCATTAACACTATTGGCTCCTACGAATGTCACTGTCGCAGTGGTTTTTCAGGAAATGGGGAAACATGTTCAGGCAGGACTGTTTTAATCGACAATGTTATATAACTAAGGGTTTGAACCAAGTAGATCCACTCATCGTTATAAGCAATTCTAGCTTTAAGGGACCTAGTGCGCACACGACATTGTTATCTCTTATAAAGTCGATAACTGAGTACACCAGCATTCCTTTCACAAATAAACTTCTTTTATGCCATGCATAAAAAGGTATTAAACGATATAAGCGGTCGTTAACTAGGCTTTAACAAGATTTTTCATTTCAGACGTTGACGAGTGTGTCCGGGGAACTTACAAATGTCACTCAAACGCAACCTGCATTAACACTATTAGCTCCTACGAATGTCACTGTCGCAGCGGATTTACAGGAAATGGGGAAACATGTTCAGGCGAAAATATTTTATTCGACATTTTTATAAAAGTAGGGGTATTAAAAACGCAACGTCAAAAATCCCCTTTGTTCTTTGAGCACAAAAGATTTTTCATTCCAGGAGTAATAACAACGCAAGAATATCTTTTATGTTATATATAGTTCATGAACTTAATTATCTTGATTATTTCAGACGTTGACGAGTGTGCCGAAGGAACTCACAAATGTCACTCAAACGCAAACTGCATTAACACTATTGGCTCCTACGAATGTCATTGTCGCAGAGGATTTGCAGGAAATGGGAAAACATGTTCAGGCAAGATTATTTATTCGACATTTTTATAAAAGTAATGGTATTAAAAACGCAACGTCAAAAATCCACTTTGTTCTTTGAGCACAAAAGATTTTTCATTTCACGAGTAATAATCACGATTTTTGCATATTTATTCAGTTTTATAAAAGTGATTTTTACGTTTTATATAGTTCACGAATTGGATTCGGACATATTGTCAGGCGAGTCTCCTGAATTTACAAAACTATTGGGAGAATGGTTGCCAAAAACAGGAAATTGGAGAGTTTGTTGGAGAGCGACAACAACAATTGAACTGGAATGTGAGAAATTTCATGACGGATGCGACTCGAAAGTTCCGACGCTGACGGTAGTAAAAGTTGTTAAAAATGGCAGAACTTTCGTATTTGGTGGATTCACTAATTCTAAATGGGCAGTAGCAGACGGTTTTTCTGGTACTGATCCAGATTCATTTTTGTTTTCATTTCGCAATAACGATGACCTCCCACCATTCAAGTGCCCTTTGAAAAACCCGAATGGCAAAGAAGCAATACAACGACACAAATATTCTGCCGTTAAGTTTGGCATCGGTCCTGATCTTTCAATTTGCGACAAAACAGTCAATCAGAAATCTTATCTGTCCTGCGCCAATATTGGTTATACCTATCAGCCCCCGTCTGAATATTCCTCTGGAGAAAGCAAAACACAATCGCTCCTTGCAGGGAACTTAATATTTACCCCGGCCAAGGTTGAGGTATTATATTTAAACTGAACCGCAAATATTCTTGTTCAAAACATCAGCAAGCACACACACACACACAAGTTAAGACGTGTCTTTTAGAAGAACCATAATTATGGCGCTTGTACACTGCACGAAAATGAACATGAAGATTGACAATTAATTACTGAATATATTTCATTCGCGTTTTGTTAAAGTAGTTCAAATGAGCAAGGAATTTTTCATAATTAATAGTATATGAAAGTATATAAAGGCCGGGCACTATTGAAATAGATCAGCTACTCAAGCATTTTAGCCGTGCCTTGCCAATAAATTGAGTGTAGTGTAACGGGACTTGAATTTACCCGCACTAGATTAATTTATATTTGATCATCATTTCGTAATAACGACAAGCTTCCATGCACGTTTCAAGTCACCATTTAAAGATCCGAATGAAAACAATACAATATTACAAATACAAAAACTTTGATCCAAAGTTTGGGGTTGGTTTATCTCGCCATCGTCGATGGAATAAATGGAGCGAATATCGTAAATGTGGCAAATTTCGGTCATTGCTATCAGACACCGCCTAGATATACAAAAATATAAAGGAAAAGACTGGCGCTTCTTACAGGGAGCATTTTATATTTTATTCCTACAGAAGTTGAGATATTAAGTTGAGTTGTAGTTGAGTATTATATTTAAAATAAACCGCATCTATTCTTGTTCAAAACCTTTGGAGAAGTAGTGCACGCGTACGTAAGTTACGTAACAAACGTTGACAAGCAAATAACGATAAAGGTAGAAGACTTAACGAAGATTTAAGAATTAAAAAACGAGTCGCGTGCCTTTATGGTGTAATAATGCACGATGGGGGAATGTTTGGAGAATACGAGAGAAGTTTGTAAAACACGAGGCGTAGCCGAGTGTTTTACAAGCTTCTCGAGTATTCTTCCAACATTTCCCCGAGTGCATTATTACACCATAAAGGCACGCGACGAGCTTTTTTAATTCTTTTATAATATAAGAAGAAGTTATAGGGCAACAACAAAATTTATTTATTTGATCAATACTGAAATTCTCCTTACATGTTTTTTAAGATGTTGCTTAGCAACAAAAACTTCAAAAGCGAGAAGCGTGCATTATGGCCTCACAATGCACGCGCAGTAGCCAATCAAATTGCTCGTTATATCATACTTATATTATAAATAAAGTTAAACTCCAAAAAGACTATAATTTAGACGCATTTCATTATTGCACGAACAAAAACAGAGGGATTGAAAATGACCACATTATAACTAATAAATGATGTTGAAGAGTACGTGAGTCACGGAAGAGATCCTTCTGGACGCTGCTTTCGTCCACACTTTCCACGAAGTTAACATATTAAAGTTTTATCCAGGAATTGAAAATAAAAAATGACTTTTGCACGATAATAAAACACAGACAATGCAGTGGAAATGTCACCAGCCGCAATGAAAGTGTCGACGGATACGTTGTCTATATGAGTGTCTAAAAGGAAATCACTTTATTCAATGGATTTTAAAATAGTTTAAAATGGTAATTTAAAATAGTTTCTAATCGTATACATGCCACAGAGCTAATGGTAAATAGCAGTGTATTTAGTTCTAGCACCAATAAAAGCTATCAGCTTGTCCAGAAGTTTAATAAACAATTATTGGATGAGGTTTTTGTGATATGCAGAGTTATCAAGGTCGAGGTAAGCGTAAGAATAGTAAACATGGTATTAACGAATGAAAAACCTTATTTACTAGCAACATCCAAAAATACATCAATTATTAATACATAAATACATTCAAATGAATACCGCTTGTTAACCACCGAAGGCTCACTTGCAGATAACTCAGTTATTTTTGCGCGATTGCGCGATTTATCTGTCAACTATTAGCCAATCAAATTGCTTTTACTACTATAATGTATAATAATACGTCTTAATTTGCTATCGCATAAACATCGTTTAACTTATATTTTACCTAGGAATATGCATGACTGTTCTGTTCAGAATTCATGCTCACACTCACATGCAAATTTGGCGCGTCGCGGACCTTTTTACGCGTAAGGTTGCTAATACAATTTAAAATATTTTGTCTTTAATGAGAAAACTCACAGCCCTCAAAGACAGAATGAAAAAGTCAGAATGAAAAGAATTAAACCTATTAACATCAACTGCATTCTTACAGAAAAAAATGATAAATTGCGAAGATCTTATTGAAATACTACTTTTGTCTTCAGGTGGTTGTTGTTTTACTTGTTTAAATTACCAGTCTTCACTCCTTCAAATTCTGCGCGTGCGCACAAGTACCATGACCATTCAACGTCCAACATCAGGGGCCGCGAAAGATGCTTACGTGCACGAAAGATATCGTGCATAATATTTACATAATAGTCAAACTTTAAATATACTTAATGCACGTCATTACATTCCCGGTCTCTAAACTACTTGTGTAGTTTACATAGTTCTTACTGATCTTCTTTGGCCAACAAAAGTACAATCTTCGAGATTGGTCTCTTATACACAGTTTCTTTTGCTTTTATCATTACAGTCCTAACGAATCCTTGAGAATCTGGTTCTGTGTCCACGACTAAACTTAATGGCCACACATTACGCGGTGTATTTTCTTCCTTTAAAATTACGACATCTCCCGTCATAAGGTTACGCTTAGGTTGTTGCCATTTACTTCGTTCTTGTAGGGTAAGAAGATATTCTTTCTTCCATCTAGTCCAAAACAGATTCACCAGATATTGAACTCTTCGCCAGCGACGATGCAGGTAGATGTCGTTCTTTTGGAAATTTCCAGGAGGAGGAAGTACCACAGTAGACTTCGTTGTGAGTAGGTGATTGGGGGTTAGTGGGTGTAGATCAGAAGGATCATTTGATACCGACGTTAATGGTCTAGAATTAATTATAGCTTCAACTTCGCATACTAAGGTTCTGAATGACTCTTCATCCAAACGACTGCAGTGCTCGTACATTAAACCCGCTAGAACCTTTCTTGTAGATCTGATTTGGCGCTCCCACACGCCGCCCATGTGGCTAGCCGATGGTGGATTGAATTGCCACTCTATTCCTTCTTGGCGAAGTTTGATACGGATGTCATCTTGATCCATTTCTTCTAAGGCTCGTTTAAGTTCCCTATTTGCACCGACAAAATTTGAACCATTATCACTTCTTAAACGTAGTACAGGGCCACGCCGAGCTATGAAACGACGAAGTGACAAAATGAATGAATCTGATTCGAGAGAATTAACAATTTCGATGTGCACGGCTCTACTCACTAAGCAGGTAAAAATTGCTCCATATTTCTTCAGCTCTTTGCGTCTTTCTTTTACGATGAAAGGACCGAAGTAGTCAACCCCTGTATGAGTAAATGGAGGTGGGAGTAACGGTCTTCTGGTAAATAAGCCATTTTCTGGTCGTTGACCTTTCCATGATGACGAAGGCAGAAAACGCACTTGGAGAGGACTCGTCGTACTGCAGCGTTAATTTTTATCACCCAATACTTTTCTCGAATGGCTGAGATAACATGATTACGTCCAACATGACCCAACTGGCGGTGAAAATGACGTATGATAAGGGTTGTAACGTGGTTCCTGTAAGGTAAGATAATTGGATGGGCAGTTTCTGGCGATAGTTCTGTACGGTTAAGCCGGCCTCCGACTCTTAGGATTCCGTCTTTAAGTTATGGGTCGAGACAATAGATCGAGCTGATTTTCTTGATATTCGTTTTCTTGCTTTTCTGAACTTCCGGTAGTTTACTAGATCTTCGGTCTTGATGTTGCCAAGACACATCATCTCTTTGGGAAACGTAGTTAACTGGATGAACTTTATGATAGCGATTTCAGCTTGAGCTAATTCTTTAACAGAAAGGGGTGTGGAGTAACTATTCACGCTGAAGTTTTCATCATTTTCACTTGAACGAGCTTGTATTTTATCTCGTAGAATCCTTTAACGAGAAATACGCTACAGCTTTCTTCAATCGGTACCAAGAAGAGATAGAGAGAATTAACTTGTTCGTAGGGTTAGGTCATTAATGTAGTTGCATTACTTTCAACTTGCTGTTTAATTTCAGGATCATCTTCATTAATTTGACCCATATCGACTGGCTGTTGTGGCCACTCATGTTCTGGTTTCCAAAGGAACTCTGGACCTTGGAACCATCGTCGCTGTTGAGATAGTCGATCACCACTTGTTCCTCGTGAAGCATCATCGGCAGGATTGTCATCGGTTGAAACGTATCTCCATTGACTTGGATCTGAATAGTTACGAATTAATTGGATACGGTTTGCCACAAATACGTGAAACCTTTGTTTCTCGTTCATGATATAACGAAGAACGGTTGTGGAATCGGTATGGTTTTTCATGTCAAAGATATCGTCCAACTCATTCTTTAACAGTTCTCCGATACGAACGGCTACTGCCGCGGCGGTGAGTTCCAAACGTGGTATCGTAACTATCTTTATCGGAGCTAGACGAGCTTTACCCAGTAGGAATGAACAATAGATACGATCATTCTCATCACATAAACGAAGGTATGCTACCGCTCCATAGCCTGTTGCACTGGCATCGGAGAAGATATGAATTTGTTGAGAAACTACTTTCCCAAAATCTGTGGGTTTGAAGCATCGTGGCACTTGCAACTTCTGAAGTGAAAGGAGCTCTTTTAGCCATTTTCCCCACCGAATCTTGTGCCCTTCAGAAACTTCCTCATCCCAGCCAAGGTCTTCACGGCAAAGGTCTTGAAGTATTTTCTTTGCGGGGAGTAAAAACGGGGCTCCGAAACCAAGAGGATCATAGACGGAGGAGACAGTTGATAATATTCCTCTTCTAGTAAGCGGTTTGTTGCTAAGAACAATGCAGAATTCGAAAACATCTAATTCGACGCACCACTGCATTCCAAGAGCACGTTCAATAGGTAGTTTGTCACAGTCTAGGTCTAATGTTCTGGTTTCCTTTGAACGTTCTTCTGCTGGGATTGTCTCAAGAACCGCACGACTGTTACTGACAAATTTGGTCAAATGAAATCCTCCTTTTGCGCACACTATCTTTAGGTCTTGCATTAAGTTCGTGGTACTTTCTACAGTTTTGTCTGAACGCAAACAGTCATCGACATAAAAATTTCGCCGAATAATTTCAGCAACGACTGGTTAATCTGACTCGTTGTCTGTAGCTGTCTTCCTTAGCGCATAATTGCAACAACTCGGTGAAGAAACTGCCCCGAAAAGATGGACTACCATTTGATACTCTTCAATTTCCCCATCCAAGTTACCTTCTGGCCACCAAAGAAACCTCAAATAGTTCCACTGTTCTTTTGGCACCCGAACTTGATGGAACATGGCCTCCACGTCCGCCATAAAGGCTATGGGTTCTTTTCTGAAGCGGGTAAGAACACCAACGAGAGAATTTGTAAGATTGGACCTTGTAGTAATGATTTGTTTAATGATGTTCCAGCATAGTCAGCGCTACAGTCGAAGACGACGCGTATCTTTTCGGGTTTTTTAGGATGATAGACGCCGTGATGTGGTACGTACCAAACTTTACCAGACGCTGGACAAACTTCACTTTCAGGTATCTTACGAGCATAACCTTGGCGAATGATTTCGTTCTTAAATTCACAGTAATCACGGTGGTATTTGGTATCACGTTGCATTTTCTTTTTCTGCCACAATGCTCGCTTCAATGCCTGACTTCTGTTGTTTGGTAATATGACCTCTGGATTTCTAAAAGGAAGGGGGGTTTCATAATGACCGTTGATTAGACGAATGCCATCATCCATCTTAGTTAGAAATTGCTTGTCTTCTTGAGAAAGGCTACGTTCGTCGGGACCCACTTTGCAGTCGTTAAAGTCCATTTCAAACATACTACTTCTTTAACTGTATCATTTGCTTCACGAACAACAATTCGATGACACGAGATGTCAGTTTGTGAGGTGTTGATTATGGACAGGGGACCAATCAAAGTCCATCCGTGACGAAGACGCATTGCGAAGGGACCCTCACCATGGCTGGGTACAACTTCTAAAGGCTCGAGTGCTGCTGGGCAATTACTACCGATTAATAAACCGATTTCAAGGCCTGGTTGAAACTCTGGAATCAACTTCGCAATTTCGTGAAGGTGTTGCCACCGTTGCATCATTCCAGGAGTAGGGATTTGTTTCTCTGTGACTGGAATCTCAGTTCTTGTATACAGTCTTGGTATTTCGACTGGATTAGCGTCTTTCATATCAGTCACTACCAAATCTTCTACAATGGTACTGTCCACCAAATTACGACCGAGCATCGTTCCAAGCTGCAACTTCGTACTTCGGCCTTGTACACCGAGCTGTTCTTGAAGACTTTCTGTTAGGAAACAGCCTCCACTACCGTTGTCATAAAATGCGTAGGTAGTTACTGTTGCGGTGCCACCCTTCCGCTTGACTTTCACTGGAATGATAGCATGTACGATCACTACATCATTCGGGGAGTTGAATGGTATTTTAGTACAAGCATTCTTAACTTCTTCCTTGTTCTCATGATCTTGATTCTCTAACTTGAAATCCTCAATATGAAGTGCAGATGGATGTGGCTTATTACATTTCTTACATTTCCTTTTTCGTAGACAGCCCTTTGATATGTGGTTCTTCTCGTAACACGCGAAACACATCTTGTTCTGCTTAAGGTATTCTTTTCTTTGTTCAACGGTTTTCTTCAGGAAAGTTTGACAATCGTCCAAGCATGGCCAGAAATTGCGGACATGGAATATGCAGATTGCCGTAGCAAATTTGCATATCTGTTCAAATATTATTCGTTTGCAGAACTAAAAATTACATTGCGCATTCTTAAATTTCGCAAAATTAAGGAAAACCATTGCATCTTTGCAATTTGCCCTGGTTGTTTCTTGTAATTCGTGTCATATTAAAGATCCTGAGTTAATATTTTGCTGGTAAAGGTTTATGTCGGCTCTGCATTTTTATTTTATTTGTACGCTATTACGGTTTTCGTTTTATATGGTATTCAACGTGATAAATGACCAAAACTTTGTTTTGAAAATGCAGGACGAATACTGATAAAACATTTTGAAATACTGTCTCAAAATATTAAGATTAACTTTCTCTGCAACGAGCAATTAAGGCAAATTATAATCGACCACCTAAAGCTGTATTTATAGCGTTTAGTACTGTGCACATTACAGTTTACTATAAGCTCACGAAGCTTTATTTTGACACCATATGCAAATTTAGGCGGAAGTAGAATGTTAATTATGTCCGAATTTTCTGGCCATGTCGTGAGAAGAGTTGCATAACGGACAGACAATGTTCTGTTTTGCTGACCCGGCCCCGTGTACTAACGTAGGGTTCGTTACGAAACTAAAGTTCTGGTTCTTTGACTGACTACCGTCTCTCCTTTCAAATTTCTTGGAATTTTCTTTGCCTTTACTGAGAGCATCTTTCCCAAATACTGGATCATTTGCAGCATCAGCAGCGGATTGAACAAAATCAGTCAAGTTCTCAAAGTTGGCTATCTTTGCGTTGTCTCTTCTGATCTTGGCTACGAGATCTCTCCACTTTGCTTGCAGATGGAACGGCAACTTTGATACCACTGCTTGCATGTTCGGTGCATGATCAAGTACACACAAATGAGAAATACTCTTCATAGCGGTCTTACATTTGATCAGAAAAAGAGAAAATGATTTCAGGACCTTTCCTTCATCCGATTTGATAGCTGGCCAACTTAAGATTTTCTGGATATATGCCATGGATATCTTATATGGATCCCCATACTCCTTCTTCAACAACCGTCTTGCTTCTGTGTAACCTTCATCAGGGTCCATGTGTAAACAGCCTTCGATCAGATCTTTCGGTTCTCCAGTTAAATATTGATTTAAATAGTAGAGAAGGTCAGCTTTGTTATGAACTCGATGTTGTATTCGAGCGTCAAAAGACGTGACAAAGGTTCTGTATTCTAAAGGATCGCCTCTAAATATGCTTATAGATGACTGCGGTAAAGTCATTGAAGCGGTGAGCTGTTGATGGGCTGCTATCAAAGTTTCTGTCTGCCTTTGCTGTAGTAGCATCATACCTTCAAGCACGCTCTTTGTCTCATTATTTACATTGTTACCCTTTGACAGTGAGGTAGGTTTTACAGACGTAGAATATTCGTTTCCAAACAGTCGAGCATTTAGTGGAAATCGTACTTCCTGACGTGGTGTTGGATGATCATGACGCTGAGGTAGTGTATGCATGACCACGCATTACACTTCGTCTTTCGGTTACGTTATGCGATGTTTCAAATGGTTGATTTGCTGTTTGTAGTGTAGGAGGGAGTCTTCGAACTGGAAGCTGTTGAAAGGATGATCCTGACGTCTTGGAGATTGAAGGAACATTGGAAGCTACTGAAGCTTGGCCGAGAAGTCTTTGCTTATCAGACGGTTCGTCATCGCTCATTTCAGCCAGAGCTCTCTCTCTCGCTTCCGCCTTAACTATCTCTATTTCCAACTTTAGATCTTCTTCAGCATTCTTAAGGGCTTGTTTCTTCTTTAACATAGATCTTTCGACCATTAATTCGGCCAATTTAACCTTTTCTTGCTTCCTAGCAGAGAGCTTCGACGATCTTGAACTGGTCTTAGACTTACGCCTGTATTCTAAAAGCTCACTCACATTCAAACTCATTGAGTGGGAGATCTTAATCTTCTAATAACGTTTGAATGGCGGTATTTCAGGCCGAATAGGAGCTTGATTTTTAGTGATTTACCTTATATCTTTCCATCTATTCAGAGAAAACTTTCTCATTGATCAGCATTAACAAAATTTATATGTCACACTCAATGAGTGTGAGTGTGAGTGAGCTTTTTGAATACAGGCGTTAGTCTTAGATGCACGAGAATAATGTGATGCTCGAGTGCGATCAGAGGCTTTGCTGCTTAGGGACTCCAAGCGGTCAGATAAATTATGCTCGGCTTCAGTGATCCATGACGACACTTGACTTAAGTACATTACAATCTCTGTATCTTTCAATTTGTTATGTTCAATTTCTGCTTGTTTAACCTCGTCATCGACTAATTCTTTTAGATGAGATTCACACGCTTTTCTGTATTCTGAAAAAAGTTCTTCCAAATGAGATAACTCAAATTTTACAAGATGTAAATCGTTACTGTCTGTCATTAGAGGTGACAATACGTTCCTTTGCCGTGTCACGGCACGTAAGGCTGTTATTCGTCGCTGTCTGAGACGATCGATCTTTTCTGATCTTCCCTTTTCAGTCGCTATCCGACGCCGAGGTCCCAGTGTGTCAGACTGTTCATGCCTTTGGCCTTGATTCTCATCATCGCCATCCGAGCTTGTTTGTTCTACTGTGGGCGTACGATCATTCTGTTGTTGACTGTTTGTCGATTGTATAGGAATATCTGTTTCCTCCGCAAATATCTCAGGCTGCGTATCTTCGTCGACCTTTGAAGCCATACCGTCAACGACGACCTCATTAAATAATTACTGATTACGAACGTTTCGTTGTATTTCGGTAAAACGATCGAGATTTTTGTTACAATGTGAATGCATCTACGCTTAGTTCTATCTGGCTCACAGAAAGACACCGGTAAATTCGATATAGCTAAAAACTTTATTTAAACAGACGTTGTTTACTCGATCCACGGTTAGCAAATTATGGCCGTTTAACCGTTTACCATTGCTGCTCGGTATTAGGATAGGTAACAAAAACTAAAAACATAAAATTATATACATGGTAAACTATGTGCTTAAGGCTACAAATATTATGCATGTGCATATAGTTATAAGACGTTTAACACGTGCAGATAAATCAAATCAGACAGCAGTGAATCGTACAAAGTCGAACAGTGAACATCTGATTCTAATATTTATAACGATCGAAGTTAAGTTAAAGGTTCAACGGACTTGCTTCAAGCTAGAAAAGGACACAGATGTATGTAAGCTTGTATTTATTACTCTGCCTCTGTGCATTCACGTATAATATTTGTAGCCTTAAGCACATAGTTTACCATGTATATAATTTTATGTTTTTAGTTTTTGTTATACCTATCCTAATACCGAGCAGCAATGGTAAACGGTTAAACGGCCATAATTTGCTAACCGTGGATCGAGTAAACAATAGAGAGGTTAAGATACCCCGGTTCCGGTGTACGGGTACGGGTGAATTACACGTACCCGTTACCGGTAAGACGGGTACGGTTTCCAACTTAAGAATTTTCTTAAATTCCGGGTAAGAACAACACCGGGTAAGAACTGACTATAAAAGTAAATATGTATTATACATTTCCATTGTAAGTCCTACTTAACTTTTATATAACTATAGTATTTCGTGTGTTTGTTTTGAAAATCAAAAATATCAAGATGGCGTTCATAAATTATGTTTGCAAACCATTTTTGAGAAGCCTGAACAATATGAACACCATATTAATACGTAAAATGTATTTTAAACGTGTTAAAGACACTCACCCGCTTCTCCATTTGTCCTTTATTAAAAAAACTTTGACCACTTTGTCTTTGTAGTTACCCGTTCGTTGTTTACGTGTAGACCGTCGTTTACAACGGGAAAACGGGTAGATATTACGGGTAAATATGCTGACATCAGCGAAAAATGGAAAACAAAATGGCGCTACCCGTACCCGTACACCGGAACCGGGGTATCTTAACCTCTCTAACGTCTGTTTAAATAAGGTTTTTAGCTATATCGAATTTACCGGTGTCTTTCTGTGAGCCAGATAGAACTAAGCGTAGATGCATCCACAAGGGACTCGTATTCAAATATTCGTGTTAACAGACCGTGAAAGTAATCAATTTAAAAGGATGCGAATAAGAGAAAACACGAAGATACAAATATTAGCCTTCCCTCCACTTAAGGACCGTCCGAAATCCCTGAACGTAAATAACATAGCATTTGGACTATTTTGAATCCCACTACATTTGGTATGTTCTGTCACAAGACCCGAGTGCAATTGCAGATCTCCAAGTGAAATTAATCAATTAGGGCAGTTGCTGGCCTTTTGCACGCGCCAGCACAGTGATGAGCGGGCTGACAGCTATGGATGCATGCTATACATCAGATAAATGAGTCGATATTAGATAAAGAGAGGACGCCGGTTGTACAAAAGCTGGATAGCGATTAGCCAGTTGTTCAAAGCTAGGTTAGCGTTAACCCTGGGTTAAATTTTAATCCAGTGTTTTAGTTTATGTGCTTCTGAACCACTGTTCGTTTTGAAACTTTAGAAAATATGACTTCTATTGGTACAGAAAATATTTATGAAAAAAGATATTCAACTTTGTAAACAAGCGACTTAAAAAATCAATGTAAAGATTTGCTTTAACCCAGGGTTAAGCTAACCGGCTTTTGAACAACCGGCTCCGGATGATCGCCCGAAAATTGCAGGTTGCTCGGAATTACTTTGATTAAGCTTTGGCAATCTCAAGTGTGTACCATCTTTAATAATCTTTAGCTCCAAAGTTGTCCCTTCGCCCCCTAGTCAATGTTGTGAAGACTTAACACATGTTGTTAATCGCATCAACAACATTGAATATCTGACAATCCGCGTTAGATAAAATTTGCAGGTATTTTTGCTCTAACTGATTCCTTTTACTTTCGAAACTGATTGTACTCACAAGTCCATGGAACGTTAATAGAGGGGGACCATATTCACATAGTCTGCTATGCCTGGCTAAATTCTTTTGAAAACAATTTCACATTCGCTAGAATTAAATCAGCCTGGCCTAACAGAATATTATATGAATATCGTCCTCCTCAATTAACGTCGGATTGACGTTCATGGTTATTCTATAGCAATTATGTTGCCGGATATATACTGCAAAAATTTTCCAAAAATCTAATTAATTCCAGTGTTCATACTTCAAAAACGTGTATATTAATTAATATTGATGTAATTTTGTAACATTTGTAATAATAACATTATAACAATACTTTGCCGCCGTAGATATTAAAACATTTTGCTATAATTGTTTCACATTGTCGACGCTGTTCGTGCTCGTCTCGTCGATGGAATAAAGTTTGAAAAAAGAAACTAAACGAGTTCAGTCGCTATATTGAAAGAGGTTTTTTTAACTCCTGGGTTAAAAGGTACCGCTTCTGATGCCATTTTATTTAGTCTTTATTCAAGTTAGTAATTTTTTCAGTCGAATAATTTATTATATAGCGAGTAACGACCATTATTAAATTAAAGGAAAAGTCGTTGATTATACATCAAAGGCCTATATAATTATAATAAATGCATAGTTCTTTCACTCACGTACGCGCAATAGTTATTCTATTTCTTACATTGTCTGTGAAATTAAGAAAATCATTTTTGGAAATTTAACACCCATTTTCTGAATAATAAAACAAGCGCATAAATTTTTTCTCTTGGCAACATATATAAGCGTGCTACATAGCAGTTAACGCACAGACTGCAAGGTTTATATATAACAAGTTTAGACAAGGCATAGGGGAATTCTTATACCCTATTTTGGTTATCTTACTTTCGTTGAATGGAGCAAACGAATTGGTGTAAAAATACTTGTATCTGACTATATATCCGTTAAAAATTATCAACATTTCTCGCAAACATCGATATTTTAACATATGAGTAGGGAATAGCGATAAATAAAAGGTAGAATTTTATATTTATGTCAAAAGCACCTGCCAAGAGTTGAAGAGTAAAAAGAGAAATGACGGACGGAATTCTGGAGTTAAGTATTATACTGTTTTCATAGCCTAAATAAGTAAAGTCAACGACGCGTTTGCGTATGCACCACGGCAGAATCCTTTATTTTGATTGGAAGACTAGATTTTTGCATGGAGTAAAAAGCATCGGCCTGATATTTTACAGTACAGACTTCACACTATCACAAAAAGTAATAACTTGTACATGTAGTTTTTAAATGAGGGAAACGCGAGAGTCTTCAAGTAGTCGAAATTAACATTAGGTCCGGTACATAGAAATGCCTCAAAAACGGGTCATTAGATAGTACAGCAACTATCCTACTGACAATAATATTACATAGGCTATCTTTAAAACAGGGAACGGGGAATGGGGGAATGGAACGGGGAATGGAAGGGAATGGAATGGCTTCGGGGAATGAGCCGGGGAATGGAATGGCTTCGGGGAATGAGCCGGGGAATGGAATGGCTTCGGGGAATGTGCAGCTTGTGCGTCAGTGCGAGTTTGTTTGGCCCATTTGGCGTGATTAAAACCTGTAAACGCTTCCATGTCACGAATCATGAGACAGCTACTCGCAGTTTGAATTCCTTGAGGTAAAAATTAACAATCAAGTTTATACTATTTATCGCGAAAGATGAACTGGTTAATATCCTTTTAGTCGTATAACACTCGTGAGCTTCTTAGTAGTTCTATGACAATCACTTTAGTTTCTACAAAAGATGATTGAAGTGGTATTGGTATAATATAATACAAAGCCAACACACTTTAAATATATTTGTGTACGTAATTTCAACACATTGCCACTAGCCAGGGGCCACCCTCTTGTTTAGTAAAATCATCTGCTGTTAGAGTAAAATCTCTTGAGTTGTGGGTGGTAAAAATACCCTTACATTTAACTGATCACCTGGTGACTGGTGCCAGGCTGCCAGCATCAGCCAGCATTTTAGTTCTTCCTACTCCAGATGACATTTATACTTGACAAGGGTGAAACCTTTTGGCAGCAATGGGTTACTTTAATTAAAAAAAATAAACAAGACACGATCTTGGTTAATAATTTGTAACTACTAACAAGCATATACATAATATCAACAAATAACATGAAAATAAAGTTGAACATAAATGTAAAAGCTAGAGCATGCTTTCTATGAAATTAGCAAAATGTGACCAAATTATAGTGGGATTTGGCATTTGTAGTGGTTAACAACATGGAACCTACAACATGGAACCTAAAAACCTATAGGCCCTAAAAGTTTTTATTCCTTAATCCAGAATCTTATGTTTATTCTTTATTGTAACATCAACATCCATGGTAATCTTTGTGTGATTATATACAATATAAGTAATAACTTTATGGTGACCAACCAAATTCTGTGCTTAATCTGAAGATGTGTTCATATTTCAAGTGTCGGCAAAATTCTTCGGTTACAGCAAGAGCGCATGCACCAGGAAAGCTTGGATAGCGTTGTCTGATGCAGGACGCTGTCAAGTGAAAATGCACATTTTGAGGTTCCGGTGTTGTCTGGATCTGCCCTGTCATGCGATCTCGATACTGGCGAAAATCTCCTTATACAACCACCAGGTCATCGGGTAAACACTCAGGTGGATTCTTGATTTCCTTATTGCATCCATAACAACGGGAAACTGTCGTACCTTTAACCCACTTTAGCCTAAATGGGTTGGCTGGACCAGGAGTGGGAGGAATATTTAGGTGTGAGTTCCATTCAGGGTTACACTGAATGTTTTGGTTTTGCCAATTCTGTGCAGGATGGAAGACCGGTTGATTGACTGGAGAGTGTGTGGCGGACGGAATCTGCGAGTGAAAACGAACAAGAAGTGATGGGTCTGGTGGAAGAAATACTGGTGGTTGGGTAGATGGTAATACCACAGCAAGAGAGGGTAAACCAGGTGCCTGGAGAGAATCAGGGTTGTGCTGCAGTACATTCTGCATGCTAGCAATGGGTGGGTTTGCTTTTGCATTTTTTTGTGGTTTACTTGAATTCTTAGCTGTCTTCCTTGACTTCTTGGGCTGAGTTGGACCAGTAAGTGGCTGATTTGGAGGGAACAGCTCTGCCTGGTGGGCAGACTGGGAAGGCAACTGGAGTGCTTCACAAGAATCTGATTCGTCCAGCAAATCAACCACTTCAGTGATTGGTGGTAAGGACGATGGCTCTGTGGCGATGGCGTAGAGAAAGAAGTTTAATGAGATAGTGTTTAACCCTTTAATGCCCATGCAGAGGTTCCCCATTGACGAGTAAAATCGTCTGGCGTTAGACAGAGTTATAAATCCGTTTTCAGAGTTTCAAGTAATATTAGTGGTGACCATTTTTTAACTAAAAATATTAAATAAATAAATAATATTGAAAAATATTAAATATAATATCTAAGTTCTACAGCATTATTTTGACAAGTCTGTTAAAGGAGAAAAACAATTTTTTCTCTTCATCAGAATTGAGAACCATGTTCTTGAAGCCAACCCCCCTCCTTGGCAGGATGATTATGGTACAAAATGAGAAGCGGGGTGTTGAAAAATTTCTGGATTTCTTCTTGGGGGGTCTCCAAAAAGATAACATATTGATATTGAATACATTGATTCTGACTTAAATATAAGAAATAAAAGATAAACTGGTTTGATGGATTGAGACACCTGCAGGAATTTCAGTGGGATGTCACTGGGAGTATTGGACAATATTAAAGAACCCACAGTAATTATACAATTGTCTTTAATTAATGCACAAAATTGTTAGTACATGTCATCTCAATTCATAGACCTTTTTAAAATAGAAAATGTGCTTGCTTATGTAATTTATTTTTATTTAATTTCCCTTGTTTAATTGTAGCACTTGTATTATTTTGTACTAAAACTCGACAACAACTTGACTGTAACTATTTCAAAGAAGATCTACTATGGTGGGATTTCTTAAACAGAATTGCCAAAGTATGGAGCAGGACAAATAATTCATTATGAATATAATCAACATATAAAATATTTATTACACCATTAACAGTGAAATATTTACCTCTTTATCTGAACATTATTTGAATTATGTGAGGTAAAAAGTCATATAAATTAAGATTAATAAATAATATATTAATTACATAATTATATTCAAAGTCATTGTTGCTCCAAGTTTCAGTGTATTCGTGGAAGCAAACCCATTAACTTGTCAAGAATGCATTCACCACATTTCCACCACAACCATTATTCCTGCTTAAACAAAACTGTCCAGAGGTCTTGTTCATGCACATAGCCTGAAATAAAAAACAAACAAGTGACACTGTGTCAGTATCTTTATTCACCTTTTAATCACACACATTGAGCTTAATTTATATTAAGAACTAAAAAGATTTCTGCAAAAAATACTATTACAGTATTATACTAATTGCCTTCAGATTTTGGAGGATTTACATTGAACCACCTACCCAAATTCTATCTATATAATGTACATCAATGTACATCACAATGACAATGCAAACATCGCATTTATACTATGAGCTTGTAATCGCTTTGTCTTTTACCTCAAGGAATTCAAACTGTGAGTAGCTGTCTCATGATTCGTGACATGGAAGCGTTTACAGGTTTTAATCACGCCAAATGGGCCAAACAAACTCGCAATGACGCACAAGCTGCACATTCCCCGAAGCCATTCCATTCCCCGGCTCATTCCCCGAAGCCATTCCATTCCCCGTTCCATTCCTCTATTCCCCGTTCCCTGTTTTAAAGATAGCCATATGGCCATATTACATAGCTATGCGTTTCATCATCACTAATATAAACACTCGGCGTATCCTGTCGTGAATGGAAATTGTTCACAAAATTATGAATGTTTCATTCAGGCGACTTTTGATTGCAATGTCTTTATAGTCATTATCTCTACAGGGTGTCTACAAACGTTATTCACTGTGAAGTTGTGAACGATGTGCCCTCGCGTTTTAATTATCGCGAGCTGAAAGCAAAATTAGTAATCAGATAGTATTATAATAAATGACTCAGCGTTTTTTTATTAGTTTCATGTTGCAAGTATTGCATAGCCGGAAGGTAGTAACTATTTAATTTGTATCGAGACAATTCACTTGCAATTTCCAAAATATCTGATACCGGTCGCAAATACAATGACTTTAAAAACAGTTTTTAGGCATGTTCATGTCAATTTCATTGATTTATTTAAAAATTAATAGTAATAAAAATAAGAGGAAATTTGTACCTCGCTCAGCCTTCAGATTTACAGATGTCAATTAATGAGTTTGGGGGTGGACAGAAAAGCTTGAAGGAAAGCTATAAACCAGAGTCATCTAATTTCTAGCATGAAGCAAATCATACTTATAAGAAAGTTATGATAATCAGAAAAACTCTACGCGGAAAAAGGCGATGCGTGGAAAGGTTGGGAGCACAAAGAAAACTAAAACTGATGATGGATGAAAGATTAGAGGAGTACAGGAAGACGATTGGCTCTTCAAGGTGATAAAAAGGAGTTCTCAGTGCTGGGTGGAATGAGCACGACAAGTTCAAATATTTTAAATATTTTGCATATTTAAAAACTGGTATTTTCAATATCTTCAAAGTGTGTGGTTTAGCAAACAATGGCAGCGACGGTTTATATCCCTTAAGGCCGTGAAATCTTTCTATTCTGTCTCTCCGCGGATTGCAAGATCAGCAAGTATCTTTCCAATCATTGAAACGATAGGCGTCAATCGAACGTTAGTTGAGGGGGCCATGCATATTCATATATTCTGTTATGAAATATTTTCGGCGAAATATTTCCCGAAGTGATGATATTTTCCGAGGGATTCGCCTGAGGGAAATAGTTAGGCGAATCTCCCAAGCGGAGGTCTATAAATGATATATTATACCGAAAAAATATTGTGAGCTTGTAGAAGTGGAAAACATACAGTACAAAGGTTCGCCGGAGAATTTAAGAATTTCTATATTCTATAAATCAGTAAAGAAATACTCTAAGAAGGCGTGAAATATTTCGTTATTCACATATTCACTAATCCCCTCCTTCATTTCCTATGTTTATCACTAGGCCTCTTCTGTTACCATTCTGCTCTTATCCGATTTACAATCCTTTTTTATTTTGTTCCCCCATGCTCATTCTCCATTATTGTTTTTTCTTTTCTTCTCCTCCGTCTTTGTAACCAAACCTTCTTTTTTCTTTCATCTTTCTTTTGGCTATCATTTCATAGATCGTTTCACTTCGCTCTTTCTTTCCCTCTCCATTCCTTATTTCCACACCGGGATTATACACCTTTCCGTGTTTCAACACTGGACTAAAAAGTACAACCATTTTGACTGAAAAAAAGTTCAAAGGCAGACCTCGAGCAAACGATCAGACCAAAGTCATAAACCTTGAGGAAACTTTCCGGGAATAGATTTCGTGATTCCCCTTATTGTTACAGCACACGTCCATAAACTACGCTTGCAGTTGCAGCTTCAGAGACATTGATGCATGTTGAAACGCGTATGTCCATAGAAAAAACTGTTAAAACTCCCGGTTTACATTTGATATTTTATTTAACAGGCTTCATACACGCCTCGATTACATTCATACGTCGAACGAAGCTACGTTGATACGGTTCAAAACTATAAACAAATGACGTAAACAGTACAGAACAAACTCGACCAAATAAGTGCATGCATTCATAAATCACGTGTCTCCTAGCTCTACTTTATACCGTGTCCGATTTGCCGATGCATGTCCTTAAACTTTAACGCTCCGGTTAGCATGAAGCAAAAACCCTTAATTTGTTCGCGAGTAACACGCCTTAAATGCTATTTGCATAACCAATGAACTGTAAAGCGCCTTTACACCTATCAACAAGGGGTGAATCCTGAAGAGCCGACGGATTGTGAAAAATTCAGCTAAAAAATCTCTTTTTGATAAAGCCTAAAAAGAAATGAATGGAAATAATTAGGATTTGCAAAAGCTACAGGATATAAGTGCGAATAGTTTTTTCTTGCGAAATTACACTTCACACATTTTAAAAACACGCAAATCTGATATCTTAAGTTAAATTGAGTTTTATGCCCAATTTAAAGGCAACGCGTGAAGGGCAATTAAGTTGACGGATATCCTGCGTGGTTTTGGACAATTCAATTTATTTTGCTATTCTATAAGAAATATTTTAATTAAAAATGATATGATTTGGTAAATTGAAATTTACGCGCCGCTATCGCTAAGCAACGAGGTAAATTTTTAATGACAATAATCTGCCCCTACTTATTAAAAATTTTCTAACTGCTGTTTATTTATGTTCGTCTCGAAGCTTGTTGATGAAATAAAGCAAGGTGACAGAAGTTTCTCAGTACTTACGTTTCGTCCTTTTGCTCTTGCTCGATGTCATGTGAAATTGAAACTCGGCTGTGATTCATCTGGTGATGAAATACATCTGGTGTTGAAATTAGTTCTCAAATACATCTTGGGAAAAAGGTATCGAATTTTATCTTAATTTTTAGCCGGTTTTGGTCTAATTCTAAGAGCCATGTTCAATATTAAGCGGTATTGCGAAGCAGGAATTGCAAAAGTAGGAGCAGTCGGAGGTATATATGTGTTTTTGGTTAGTATTTTTTCTCGTACACGCAAAAATCTCTATGCTTGATGAATGTCGAAACTCCGTAAAGATCTGAAGGGAGAAGCCTTCTTGAGAAATGAAAATTAGACTACTTACAGTGGCAAAACTAGGCGGGAATCTTTAAACTTCGTAATCTAAAATAAATAAGAATCTCTAATACAATGTTCGTAAAAAACCGTAACAAAATTACATTTAAAACATCAAATAGAGAAGCTAGCGTTGCGTTTTTAACCTAAGACATCTTCAGGACAAGGGCAAGTGAAAAACATAGAAAGGCCTACATTTTAATAAACTAACAGCTGTTTACAAAATATATTGTGCGAGTGGAGCGTTGAAGAAATCAGAGTAATTGAAGATACAAGCGGAGTTACATAGCTTGTTATTAAGAAAGGTTTAACATTTAGTCGGGAGTATTATAGCCTCTTTCAAATAAGACGTTTTTCTAGAGAGAAATAATATTTGAGTATGGCAGTAATACTTCAGCCAACCTTCCGCTTCTCTCAAATGTTCTCCAACTCAAAAAGAAAGGCTTTAAGTTCGCGTATTAGTGTATAATCTTTCAAGTTTCCCTTTCTGTTCCGCATTGTACCTGCATGGGTCAAACAGCCACTGATCTGCATTCAAAAGTATCCACGGATACTTGTTTTGTACCTGTTCGCTTTTCTTCCTGTCTTTTTCTAAACGAATTTATTTATTCGTGTCTCATTGCCTGATTTAATACTTGTCTAAAAACATTGCAAGGTAATTCCGTTCCTCTTCTCTTGCTCTGATCTCATTTACGCTTTACTGGTGGTAATACAATATCTTGTAAGCAGTTGCAGTTATTTTATCGCCGTGAAATGCCAAAAGCAAAACTGAGCAAAGTTTGCATTGGTTTCCGACATGTTTTGTAAAATGTTAATGAGTATAAGTATCGTCAATACTTAATGTATTGACAAAATGATCGGATGCTACTTCGGATTGAGAAAAGCTTTGCTGAAAAAAGCGTTGCTTAAATTCATATAGCTACCTGCGCCATATTAGTTTATTCCAACGCCATTACTGATTTCTCTCAACGCGTCATCATAATTAATTACCCCATGCAGTGCGGTTGCTATGAATGTCAGTAATTATTATGCTTATGAAGATTATAATACTGTCATATTATATTATTTTGACGCTGGGTGTTTTTTTTTATTTTCGCGTGCATATGAATAGGCTATAGCTGTAGCTGTAGCACGCAGTCTTTTGTAAATGCGTCTGAGAGACTGACGTTGATTGATGTTGATAATGATTCATGATTCTTTTAAAGCAGATATATTAAGTGAAGTGCGCATGTACCAGACAGGTAATACATAAAAGCAATAAAAAATATTAATGATATTCCTGACCGGCACAATTGTAAATTTGACGACCGAGTTATATTGCAGTCAGTTATATTTACAATTAAAGCATCGTCAATGGAGTAGCCGATAGTCATAACTTTATTATGTATATACGTGCAGTTCGTTGAAATGTCTCAAAAACGCACGCGCTCCTTGAAATGTTTAGTACAGTGTCCTATATGTTGCATAAAATACTAATAGTATACATTTCATCATTAACAAAACTCTCTGCGGGACTGCTTGTGGTTGAAATTTCCATGCAAAAGCCATTTAAAACTAGCGGGAGGTTTGGCTGCAGCAGATGGGCTGGAAAATAATATATTGTATTGATGCCGACCTATCAGGAAATGAAAAATTAGATATCCTCTTATTTGAAAGGAATATCGGCTATAGCATTTATGGTACACTATCCTAGTGTATATATACTATCAAATACAGATATGTATTATATTTATGTATTATCACTCCACGTGTTTACGTGTCTATACTTTACGTCATGATGTGTTTAAAATTGATGAATAAAAGCTAATAAGTGCTTTTATTTTATTCTAATTGCATCGCTGGTATAATTTTCTAAAAGCTGTTAAATTTAGCCAGAGCTGTAAATTCAGTGTGTACGTAGTAGCTATATGCTCGGGTTCGCAAATTAAATGCAAAGTCACAAGTCAAAGAATAATGATTCTTTGCGCGTTCAGAGTTTAAGGTTTGTCTGTATATTCATAATTTTACATATATTTTTAATCATTTTGAGTAATGGAAGTTTGTTTGCTGCATGGAAGTATAAAGAGAGGAGAGCCAATTTATTATCGTAACCCAGAGTATACAGTTAGTAAAAACATAGCTTCTGTATGAGACGTTTCAGTCTCATTAGTGTTTATTGACGGTGAAACTAGGGCGATAAATTTTTAGGTGGGTATGTGTATGTGCATGTGTGTGAATATTCATATTATTGTTTAGCTAATTTTGCCATAAACGTTGAACAGAAATTTGTCGGGCAGAACGATTATATGAATACGCACCCCCCACAAATTATCGAAAATGCATCTACAGCATGTTTAATAAAAAAATCATTTTATTTTAAAGGGATTTTGATTATCTAAAACATCGTGATTTTTGTCTTGGTTCATGCACACAATGTTTAGCGTGTTAGGAAGCACGTTTAACTCTAAGGAAATGGTCTGTCTTGATGATGTACTGTCGCGTGTGTGTCGTGTATTCTGTTAAATATACCGCATGTTGCGTAGAGAGACAAACTGGTCCATACTTTTAGAGCAGCAGGGAATTATGTTGTATCGATCAACTTTTCATTTCTCATGTTATGCATCCAGCTTGCTGCAATACACGCCTCCAGTGATCCGCTGAGTTATAAGGCCTTGTTTTCCACTTCAACCGTATCCTAGCGAAGCGCAGCGTATTCCTTTATTTCAAAGCTTTAGTTCTATATCCAGTAAGTATCTACCTAAAATGAACAAGTTTTGTGATTGGCTTTTTGTAAGAATTTGAGATTCGTTCTTTCATAAATCAACTTCTATCTTTCAATGTGTTTTATTGTTATCATGCATCAACCAAAATAGCAACTGAGTTTGTTATAGGTACGTACCGACCCGTTCTATCCGAGTGCCCAGAAGTGGGAAACAGCCTTATATTTATAAGACTGAACTTGTTATTGAATATTCCACAGCCGGTGTATGTAATGTAGTAACTATGACACAGTTTGCCTCGCCACACAGGCCTGTGCTTATATAGCTAATTGTCGTGACTGGTTTGATGTATATTTTTTTCATTCACAGGTTAACAAATAAAACACAATGGCAAATCTCTGGTTTTGTATACTTCTTTCCTCCATACTTTTGAAAGGAACACATTCAGAGATGGGTGCTTTGATTTGTTACAATTCTACTCTTGAAGGTATAAACCTACATAGCTCTTAAGCTTATTGGATTGATGGATTATTCTCCGGCAATATTTTTTTTAAAAGCTATAGCTAATTATGCGCAATTTGAGTGGAATATACATAGCACAAATTTTAAGCATTTTTGTCGTGTATCTGACATTATATACGACACTTTGGGCTAACAGTAAGATGACTGAAGTTGCCGGATTTCAGCGGCCTGTGTTAAATTTGAAATAGTCAACGAGATGCTGCTCAAATTTTTATTATAGGTTTATGCATTGACAGCCGTTTCAACTGTTTTTACTTTAACCATGCAGGGTAGTGTGGATTAAGTTCCCGTAATTTGTTGAGCCCTCCGGTCGTCCTTGACTTGTTCACTTTGATAAACTTGAATTGGTGCAAATTTTTTCCGGAGGTTAGCTTTATCAGGGCCGGTTCATGCAATGGGGGTTTATACATTCGTCTTATGCCCGACTGATTTCTTTTGTTAGCTGTTGTTTCGAATATGGATATGAATATGCACCCATCAATTAAGGTTCTAGCGATGGCCCTGAGCTTTATTGATATAGACAGACGATTGAGTGGCCTATTTTTTAAAGAATATTTGTGAAAATAAAACTGTTAACAATTATTTACGGCTTTCAACATTGTAGGTACCAGGCTTAAATATTCAGTTATAAAAAGTAAGTTCGTTCAGGGCGAGATGATTGATTGCCTTATGGAATGTGTCACTGAGCCATGTTGCAGATCAATCAACTACAAAAACAATTGGATGTTTGAAAACGAAACAAATTGCGAAATGTTGCACAATATGGTCTACACTGCATCAAAGAAAATGCTGGAGAAAAACTCCTCGTATGATCATGCATATCTCATTAATCCAGCAAAGGTAAGGTTGGTTGTAGAATCGAGACAGGATATCTTAAAAGTTATTCTTCTAGCCGCTAAAATTTTCCATTGCGGAAGTCATATAGAATGAAGGAAATGATAATTCAATTTTGTCGATGATCTGACTTAATATAATCTGATCTGTTGCTTTTTATACTCGCATAAGCTGGATAGCGACGTTATGTAGTTATGCAAAACTCATAATGAAGATGCTAGAATAATTAGCAGGAACGGTATAAAAGCCAGTTTTATTAAAGCACTCAGTCTTGTCAGTCCAGCGGACCAGCAAGTGCGCTAACTTTTTTTAATTGACGAGCGCCCCCCCACGTACTAGTACGACCTAATTTTTGTTCCCTAACCGGATCTGGGCCTGTATCAATATGTCGCAATCCTGCAATGATGAGTGGCACGAAGCAGTACACCATTAAACCAATCAAATTTACTATATTATTTTTGAGCAATCTGATTGGTCAATGAAACAGGAAGTTATAGGAACTTTTTAAGGAACTTTCAAATTGTTGAGGAATTGTTCAGATGTGTTCCTTCGAGTTAGGAAATGAATGGCCAACATTTTTCGGTCAATTGGTCAACGCATCTATTGGCACGACTGTAAATCGCTGTATAACTTCGATTATAATCTTAGTATTCCTAAATTAAGATTCCTGAAATTTTATTGCTCTTCAAGCATTTTGATAACGGTTGAAGAAATTACTATTCAATGGATAGCGCTATCAAGCTTCCATACAACTGGCCCCTGTTGTGTAAAATATAAGGAGCACTGGTGAGCGTGATTGAGCGTGTCACCCATTAGAAAGGCTGTTTGAGGAATTAATTTACTCGATTTTTTAAATTTCTTTAATGAATATATTTTCTTTTCTTCTGTAGGTGTTTAATAAAAGTTGTATGCCAGGTGGGGAACTTATCTTATTTTACTCTTTAACTTTGATATTTAAACTCAGGACTAGGATTTAAGATTAAGAAATAATTTGGGATCAGGAAACGGTTATTGCAAACTACGGTTCCGTGGTTTTGGGGGCATATTATATTTAAGGTTATATTAATGGTGGTGATGGTGCAAGAACAGCACGCATCGAGAACTGGAATCGAGAACTGGAATCGAGAGCTCCGGAATAAAATGAACCGGAATATTATTTCTTCTCGTTAAAAATGTGAAACTTGGAAAAAAAGAACTATTCACAGGAAATCTTGAAGAATTTATTTTTTCAAGTTAAACACGCGCTGACGGTTTGGAAACTACCCCGTCATAATAAACCTTATGCATAATGACGTAACAAGTTGTGACACCTGCAGGAAATTCTGGTCTTAGTAGTCACGGCGGGGAATTTTAAAGTTTGAATTTTTGCCGTGACTACTAAAACCAGAATTCCCTGCAGGCGCCACGGCTTGCTACGTCATTATACACAAGGTCTATTTTAATTTTTGCCGTGACTACGAAAACCAGAATTCCCTGCAGGCGTCACGGCTTGCTACGTCATTATGCACAAGGTCTGTGAATCGAGATCAGTAGCGTAGTCAGTTATGTTGTCCCGCTACGTAAATTTTGAGTTATCATAATTATATATCCATGTCTGTAGACATTTATTTTTTTACACTTCTTTTATTGAATCGTTGCTATTTAATGTCATTCTAGAAATTGACGAGTGTGCGCTGGGAACTCACAAATGTCACTCGAACGCAATCTGCAATAACACTATTGGCTCCTACGAATGTCACTGTCGCAGAGGTTTTGCAGGAAATGGGAAAATATGTTCAGGCAAGATTATTTTACACTATATTAACGTAATTTAGCATCAAATGTGGCATTTAACAATTGCCTAAAATAGACAAAAACACTTTTCGACGTTTCGACCTGTCAGTTGTCAAAGTGGATATATATTGGAAATGAGGATACATGCTCAGGCAAGATTATTTTACAGCATAGATGAACATAATGTACTTTTATCTGGAAAATGGCGTGATATTTATTTTAACGACGAAAATTTCCTTCAGTGTTATTGTTAGCCTTGCCGCCACAGGTTCTAGAAATATCGTTGGACACACCAGTATTAATCACGAGTTTACTTCAACACTTTACTTTTATTATATGAACAATACGCTAGTGATCTGCATTTCTATAGTATCAGACTTCGACTGTCCCTTTTTTTATCATATCTCTATAAACACCTGCGTACGTGTTATATGATACCTGTCTGGAGTGTTCGGTCACAGTTTCACCGAGTCTGTCAAATATATGGCTAATTAAGTCTACTATGGTTAATTAATGCGGCTTACATTATATTTATAGTTCATGAACTTGATTCTCACATATTGTCAGCCGAGTCCCCAGAGTTTACAAGACTATTGGGAGAATGGTTGCCAGAGACAGGGAATTGGAGCGTCTGCTGGCGGATAACTAGAGACGGGAATAAAAGCGCGACTTTTCAACAGAAATGCAAATCTAAAGTTCCAACACTGACAGTTGTAAAAGTTCTTAAAGATAATAAGTCTTTTATATTTGGTGGATATGCAGCAGCTAGCTGGACGGGAAATATGGGTGGTGTTAATGCTCCAGGTTCATTTTTGTTTTCATTTCGAAACAACGGCGACCTTCCCCCGTTTAAGTCACATTGCAAAGAGGCCAAATGCAAAGATGCAGTACTTCGTAACCCAGAATCTGGTCCTAAATTTGGGACTGGTCCAGATTTTTCGATTTCCGACGGATCACTTTTCCAACCAAAAGGTGGTGAAGGGAATGCCGCAATTTTTGGTGTCAGCTATAAGCCACCGTCTGGATACGCAGACAACACAAGAGAAACACAATCGCTGCTTACAGGAAGCTACATTTATTTTACTCCGTCAGAAGTTGAGGTATTATATTTGAACTAATCTAATCTATTCGTATATTGAAAACATAAACAACAATATAGAATATAAAAGTTGTACTGCAAGCGTAACAAATTTCACGTTTCAAAGAGATGTAACAAACTTTAGAAATAAGCAAAGATGTAAGCCTTTCACGAACACGAGTAGGATGCGCTTATATCATTCGTATATATTGCGAAAACATTTATACGTATAATAGACCTTATGCATAATGACGTCAGAAGTGGTGATGCTTGCTGGGAATTCTGGTCTTATTTGTCACTGCAGGAAACGTTTTGTTTCGAAAGTTTTTCGCCCTGACTACCAATCGCGCTTTGTAACGTCATTATTATATTAAGAATTATAACTTTAATTTAGAAGCAATCGCTAAGGGTGAGTACAAGTGATCCTTTTGCGCACTTTTGCTTATACTCTCACAACTGCGCATGCTTTCCAATTTTCATTAATCAAGTTTAGACAGACAATGCCAGTGATTGTAAAGTTTCCAATCTTGAGGGGCGTTGAGTGCGCAATGGATCACTCGCATGACACGTGTCTTTCCTCTCGCTCGTCCAGCCAGTAAATTTAGTTGTAAGTTAACTACCTTTTATACACTCGGCCCGGGTGTTAGTAATATTGTGCATGATTTAATTTTAAAGAAAATGTAGAAATAGACAGGTGTTGCGAAGTAGGCATTTTTTATATAAATGTTCACAGTGCATGAAGTGTACATTTTGCACGGTGACTGGCGTCCCTCATGGGGATCGTACGCCACAGCACATTTCAACAAACTTCTCGCATTTTAGCAAACTATCTAACCTACTATCTGTGATATTTATGATTTAGTAATTCTAAATATTCGCCTAGGTATTTAATTTCGCGTTTTTTATTCGCTCGACTTTAATTTCGCAATTTCAATCCCATAAGTACGAAAAAGATGTATTTAGGCCATCGTTTATTATAGGTAATTATAGTTACCAAAGTCGTCCAGACGGTGCATGCCAAATATAGTATATTAATTTTAATGAATTGATTATTTGATGTCGTATATAGACATGATGCAGTTACCCGATCATCCGAGCCAGAGGCATGACTTACTACACATTATATGCTACATATATATATATACACTGTTTCAAATGTAACATTCTGTTAATGACGATGCAGATTTAGTTTGAAGAATAAAATTAAAGATTGTTCAAGCATATCTTGGAGTGTTTGTATTGATGCTAGTTCTAACAGTTCTTCATAGGTGATATATTAATTGTTACCCAAGTTCATTATCATCATCGTAGCCATGCATTTGCTTTTTCAATTTTCTGGCACAATGTTTTGTTCACTCAAATAAGTTGAGAACATTGTTCCATGTTAGGTTAAACATACGCTTTGTACAAATTTTTCGTCGCAACCATCCTCTTTAGGCGTCCTAGGACTGCAATCATTGGATAAAATTCCTTATTATCTCGTCAATGTTCCTATTCAGTGTAACTCCATGCACGTTTTCTCAACGATTGATGAAAAATGAAGTGTCATTTTTTTCTTTAAAAGCAAGATATAAGCAATATTTGACGTTATTTTTTTAACCATGTACATAAAGCGATCTGATTGGCTGAGTGAAGCGTTTCACAGCGGTCCGAAATTTTGCATCCGACCCGCTGTGAAAAATATGAACAAAAAAACAAAACCAAAGCAACGTACGGCTAAAATGTGTGAAAACCTTTCTGTGTATATATATATATATATATATATATATATATATATATATATATATATATATATATATATATAGGCAAAAATGTTCTCCGTGTTTACTATACTCACCCTTGACGGGCATATTCAAACCTAAGAATGTAAATTTGTCCCTTTCCCTCACCAGCTCACTCGTTAAGAGTGCCTAGGCCTTGGGACCCTAGGAGGCGGTTTAAAAGGAGAAAGGAACACACACACAGCCCAAGCCATACGTCCATCCAAAGCGTTCATCGGCTTGAATGTGAGAGATCGATTTCACGTATTTATCAGTGCGAATGTACATTCTTAACATATCAAATGTCCAAGTGCCACACAACTCATCTCATCGTCGTCATGAACATTCTTACAATGCAGGAAATAAGTATAGTTAAAAATACGTAGGTATATTCCGCGCCAAGTACTTTTGGTTATTAGGAACCTACGCCTACAATACTCTGTAGGATTCTAATAACCAAAAGTACTTGGCGCGGAATATACCTACGTATTTTTAACTATACTTATTTCCTGCATTGTAAGAATGTTCATGACGACGATGAGATGAGTTGTGTGGCACTTGGACATTTGATATGTTAAGAATGTACATTCGCACTGATAAATACGTGAAATCGATCTCTCACATTCAAGCCGATGAACGCTTTGGATGGACGTATAGCTTGGGCTGTGTGTGTGTTCCTTTCTCCTTTTAAACCGCCTCCTAGGGTCCCAAGGCCTAGGCACTCTTAACGAGTGAGCTGGTGAGGGAAAGGGACAAATTTACATTCTTAGGTTTGAATATGCCCGTCAAGGGTGAGTATAGTAAACACGGAGAACATTTTTGCCTATATTATTACCTGTGTTGCAACTCCAAATTTATTTTGGAGCAAATCATGTTCAATATATATATATATATATATATATATATATATATATATATATATATTATATATATAATAATATATATAATATATTAAATATATATATTATATATATATATAAATAATATATATATATATATATATAATATATAATATATATATAATATATAATATAATATATATATATTATATATTTATATATATATATATATATATATATATATATATCCACCCATTTGCAAAAACGTTGGCCGTTAATAGATATATAGATAGATACTCGAAATCTAATTAGAATTGCATATGTTGTGTAATATGATTGAAATCCCATGCACATGTAATCATATGCAATTCTAATTCGACTTCGAGTATCTATCTATCGATCTATCTGCGGCAAACGTTTTTCCAAATGGGTGTATATATATATATATATATATATATATATATATATATATATATATATATATATATATATATATATATAACAATATCTATCTATCTATCTATCTGCGGCAAACGTTTTTCCAAATGGGTGTATATATATATATATATATATATATATATATAATATAATAATATATATATATATATATATAACAATATAAACAATTCGAAGGCCATGCATGCATGGATAGTGCATCCATTCATGCATAGTTGTAAGTGCGATATTTTTAACCATGCACCAATCAAGAAATTTTGCTATATTAGATATTAGATCATTAGAAAACTGGCCATAGTCTGCATCACGGGACAATCGATCAAACCTTTTAAACCACCAGACCTAAGATATACCTTCCTACCTAGGCTAGGATAGAAAATTTTTCAGGTTGTATTCCCGAAATATACATATTGCATTATGCACCGACAACAAAGCGCATATCCTGAAGACGGTAGATTTATCAAAATCTACAACAGCTTTAAAAAGAACATATTTCATTATTAAACAAGGAAAAAAGAATGTATGAAAAATTGACTAGCTCCTCGAAACTGTAATGATTTGCTGATTTTAGCTAATTCGCAAGAGGTATTAAAGGAATGTAATTAAGCTGAACTAATTCAAACTACGATTTATTTTAATTATTTTCGTGATATGCAGGGGCGCCAACAGTTCGATAATTGGGAGAGGGTATAGATATTGATATATTAGTTTCTGCAAATTGGCCATGAATTTAGTCATGCATGAGAATTATACTCTCATGAATAAGAAGTTTGTCTAGAGAAAAGCAGGAAGAAATAACTTTAGACTTTGCAAGAAAAGTAGTATGCCCAGTACTTTTTTTCGACAAATTTCACGCTTGTCTTAGCTGTTCAGCTTCGAAAAAAAAATTTCAAAGCCCTTAAGATCGCTTGTAGTATATTCTATATTGCATTTAGCTGTGTATATATAGACATACATATACAAGAATATTCATATATTAATTTCTGCAACGACTGTGTTACTTAGTGTTATTTTTCTTGCAGCTTGCAACCTAATCTCACTTGTGAATTTTGCAGCTATATATGCGATCAAAACCTTTGCGCTTTCTACAATCGACGGATGTTTTCTCATGCATTTCGAAAACATGCAACTTAGATACATTAGATACATACATACGAGAATTCATTGATGTTGTTTCTATCGGAAGTGTGCGTGATCATAATTATACCGTGTACGATTACATGATGCGGAAAGAAGGCCCAAAATACTGTGAAAAAAATATGTTGTCTTATTTGAAAAGTATTAGCCTATCTTTTTTACCATGGATGGTTTTTGTACCCATTTAATATTTAGAGTGTTTAAGGAAAATTAAATGGTTACGCAACAAGGTTAACCGTGGTGGCGAGAAGTAAAGCAATTGTGTGGCGCATCTATATCCAAGAACAAAGATCTAAAAGATCGTCTCCATCAAGATGTAAGTCTGGAGGCTGACAAATGCCTTAGTAACAAATCAATACTGCTTTCACGTTATGCAGAACTATGTTCCGTTGTCCGAAGATATTTCCGTGCGTGACTATGAATAGTGACGAATCGCCTATAACTGTGTCTGAGGCAACTACTGTATAGCAAAAAAACTGGGTGAGGTTAATACATAGCGTTCTAGTGGCCCTGACGATATCTCAAATTGGGTTTTAAAAAACTTTTGTGACATCTTGCCTCACCAATTGCGGATATTATAAATGCATCCTTTGAAAGTTGTAAAATCCTCCAAATTTAGAAGTCGGCTTACGTTGTCTCTATACCAAAAGTAACCATTGTCCACGATTTACCTCTCCCTATAACGTCAGCTTTATCGAAAATAGCAGAAACCGCTGTGATTGAAAGAGAAGTTAAACCAACTTTGTTAAGAGTCGTTGATCCCCAAAAGTTCGGTTTCACCCCTATTTCTTATACAGTGTTTGCCCTGATATCTATGTTCCATTGTTGGTCGAGTTCAACTGATGGCACTGGCTCGTTTATTTGGGCTGTCTTTCTAGATTACAAGAGTGCGTTCGACCTGGTCGACCACATCACATGCAATAATTGTAAAATTGTTTAGTCAGGGCATCAAACCTAGTGTAGTAAACTGGATCACGGACTTCCTGCGTAATAGATGGCAAAGGGTGAAGTTAAATGAAAACTGTTTCTCTGATTGGTTATAGCAGTTCCAGCTGGTGTCCCCAAAGGCACTCGACTTGGCCCCTGGTTGTTTTTGGCTATGATAAACGATCTTGTTCTACCTGAACACACTTCCAAAACGTGGAAATTCGCCGACGACACTGCGGTTTCCGAAGTCGTTAAAAAGTCTGACTATAGCTTTCTTCAATCGGACATTGATCATATTTCTACTTGGTCAAGAAATAATCTCTTCCAACTTAACCCAATTAAATGCAAAGAAATGATGATATCCTTTGCACAACCACCACCTGTTTATGAACCAATTCGTATAAACGATCAAAATGTGCAAAGGGTAACAACTGTTAAATCGCTTGGAGTTCTATTAAGAAATGATCTTAAGTGGAAGGATCATGTTAATTCAATAATTTCGAAAGCTGCGTTTATATTTATTGAGGCAACTCAAAGCGCTGATGTGGCTTCGGGAGACTTAGTCAAATTTTATTGTAGCTGCATTCGCTCTGTTCTTGAATATGCATGCCAATTATTTCATAGTTCCTTGCCACAATATCGTGCAAAAGACATTGAACGTATACAAAAGAAAGCATTGAGGACAAAATATCCTGACCTGTCCTATAATGATGCTCTTTTCAAAGCTGGTATCTCCACCCTGGAAAATAGACGTGAATACTTGTCCGATAAACTCTTCAATGATATTGTATCAAATGCGGACCACAAGCTTGCCAAACTTCTACCATCGAAAGCAGGCAATAGAAAATTACGGAAAGAAAGAACTTTCCAAGTCCCACCTGCGAATCGCTTTGGGAAATCTTTTATAAGTTATTATGCTAAAACATTATAAGGACACTTAGACATTTTGATTTTTTAAATAGTATATTATAGAAATTATAGATAATAGAATATAATTACCGCGGGATCGAGGCTCGCGGTCTTGGCCCCTCAGCCTCGTTTTCGTGTTATGGCCTATTTCCACATTTATTGATAAAATTAAAAAAAAATCATGCATGTGTTGGTAAAGGATGTCTTGCATCTTTGCACGTGGCCCGAGTGAAACTAGAAATCCATCTAATATAAAGTGGTTCTAAATTTAAGACGTTGTGATGTTAAAATGTTGTGACGTCTATTGTGAATGCCATGAAAAAACACATTTTCGGATAACTTATGGAAAAACGCGAAAGTGGAAAGCTTGAGCTACAAAGAACTAAATTAATTTTCTTAAAATTACAAAGAACTGAATTAATTTTCCACCCTTCTGAAAGATCGATTCCAACATAAAGTTGATTATTATTCCATAGAGCAACACATAAACTCTTCAATGCAATAAAGTAAATTACATGCTGATCTGTATAAACCATGGTGATGTAGTAACCAGGGCGACCACAAGAAACTATTCCATTTACATAAGCGTCAAAACGATCCCACATATTTGCCTTAAAACAATGTTTATATCTATATGAAACTGTACGTGGTCTGCAGCAGTATCCATACTCAATATTGGGAAGATAATTACTATGATCGTTTTCAATGTTTCCACTTCGTTCAAGGCCACTCAAGAAATACCCGTTTGGACACATATTCCAAGTCCAAGATCTAAATTAGAAAAAAAGGTTTTGCCAAACATCCTGTAACGGAGAACTATGTTTATATGTATCATTTTTATAATTTAGTACAAGTTAAGGAGTTAAGAAGTCAATTGGGTAGTTCTATTCTAAATTTTGCTCCGATTTAATTACCCTAATTAACGTGTACGTAACCCAAGTACAAATAGTAGAAAAATAAATGTTATCCAGCAATAATTTAAAAAAATTACCTGTCAAACCAAGCCACATTCAAACAATAAAGCTCACGATCTTCATCGACTGGAATTTCCTTGCAACATTGCGCTCCTTGAATATTGTATATATAATCCCTGGCGTAAGAACTGCCAGATCTTTTTAAACCATGGATAAAAAAATTGGTTGGGCAAGAGGATCGACCGGCATACTTAAAACTGCTCGACCAGTCGGCATATGTACACTGGAAGCCTTAAATATGAAAGTTGAGAACACTATAAGTCTCCCAACTCCTCTGGTTAAATAAAAGGCATAAAATCGGGAAATCTTTGCTCACACAATATGCTCGCTCACCGTGACCACATTGTGCTGGAGAAACCAGCCGAACGGTTTCTACACAATCGTAGATTCAGTGCCTATATATCACTATTTATTAAGGCGATATTCTCCATTACGTCTGCCCCTCCCGCGCGGGCGAAACCAATGTATTGGAAAACAACCTTTAATAGGGAAGTGGCCCATGGTAAATGTTTCAGGCATATTATGCGAATATGGACATACTAGAGAATATCATCTTTGACTATATTAATTTCACTGCCTAATTATGAAGATATATAGAATAAGAGATGCATGTACATTGTACCTTTGACAATAATTCTCACATGACATTTAATACCAAAGGATTGATGTTCAGAGCTGAACGTATAATTGTACTCAAACGAGTAATTACCAACAGAAAAGTGACCAAAGGTTGTGTTCGGATTGCTTGAATTTGGGGTTGTCGGGCAATTGGGATAAGGTTCTGACCAAGCGACAAAGGTCTTTCTCCCTTGGGGTATAACTTTTTTAATTTGGTGCGGACAAGGACATTCACAGGCTAAAATTAATGAGGATATAAAAAATGCATTACCAGAAATTTGCGACTTAATGATATGCATGAATATATAAAATACAAAACCTAAAATTGCGGTTGCCTTGGACCTTGCGCACTTTTTTCCAACATCAATAGAACAAGCGTTTTGTAGAGGAGAGGAGAGGAGTAGGTAGGTAGGTAGGAAGGTAGGTAGGTAGGTAGGTAGGTAGGTAGGTAGGTAGGTAGGTAGGTAGGTAGGTAGGTAGGTAGGTAGGTAGGTAGGTAGGTAGGTAGGTAGGTAGGTAGGTAGGTAGGTAGGTAGGTAGGTAGGTAGGTAGGTAGGTAGGTAGGTAGGTAGGTAGGTAAAAGTTTATTTAAAACCAAGAAACATGCTAGCCCCATCAACTTTAGGCCGGTTTCCATGAGGGGCGTGTTTAAATATTAAAAACAGTTAACAAGACTACAAAACAGGACAATTACACACAGACAGTTTCACACATAAATAGATTATATGAATAAGTAGGACGCGTTTCAGTGTCCAACAGCAATTGATTTAAACAAACGAAGCGACTCGGCTGATTTTGCTTCGTTTAGGAGCCGATTCTAAAGCACAGCGCCGCTATATTTGAAACTTTTTGAAAGGTATACTCTCGATTCGACCTAGAGAGACTTAGGTCTGTTTCTTATTTTGTTCCTTATGTTACGAAACACAACGCGCTAGAGTAAACATCAAATTTGGTGAGAAAATTTTGTTTTTTTAAAGTCTTTGTTATGCAGGTTTTTGTAAGAGCAATTTTCGAACTTCATTGATGAACTTTGCGAGAAACTAAAACGGCATGATGAGTTTGTGGTTGAAATTCGTTGTTTATTAATTTCTGTAATCCCGGATATGCTTTTAAGTAATCTTCCAGCTCTTGGATAAAAATATGGACGCCACTGATGCACATTAAAAACACGATGTGATAAACAAATTGATTTGTACGAGATTTAATGATTGAATACCACTGAATATGTAATTAAAGGAATCAATTATTCAAACAATAAAAGAACTTAAATTCAAATTTTGAATAAAAAAATATTCGATATTCATTTACTACGTTTTCTACGCAAAACGACACACACATGCATGCACGCGTTTTTTTTGGAAGAAAGGGTTTGGGGGAAGCATTCCTGCAGCATGTAATTCGTTATGGTCAGTATTTCATCCTAAAGGCTCGTCTTCAATGGCCGTGCCTTTACATCTTTGTCCTGGGGTTTATATAATATATTATATATCTCCCTATCAGGACTGCAAATGCGCGCAAGCGCATGATGTCATCTATGGGCACACGTAATGTCATGTCATTATAATATTATTCTATAGAAAAAAATATATGAAAACTTACGGAAAACAGTAAAATTGACAAAACATTTCAACTCCACAACCTTGCTAACAGGATTATACGTCAAATAGGGATAAATGATTACGTGCCTGCCCAGTGAGAAATATCTAGGAGACGTGACGCCGGGTGGAAACACTGGACCTTTCACATAGTGAGAGCATGTGACATTTGGTACAGTCCAATGTACCAATCCTGTGAGTTCACCGGGCTTAGCATATGTAACAATTTCATGATACGCATTTTTGCATTCACATCTCCCTAGAAAGTGGAAACAAAATGTACAAACGTGACTTTTGCCTTCAAAAGTTAAAAATATTATTTAGCGGCTGAAGAGACTTAATATCTAATTCTGTATTGGTGACTTACTTACTCTGTGACCTGTAATTTAACCTGGGCTTTGTTTTTCCCACCTTTTTATATATTTTTTTGAACTTGCACGGATTTTCTCTCGGTTTGAGTTTTTTTTATCATTTGCACAATTTGTTGCGATGCTACTAGCTATCATTGGGAAAATTGCTTGCTAAGCTGTTTCAATGCTCCTCTTTCTCAATTCTTACCCGATGAAGCGCACGAATCGTCAACTATTTTATTCACAATTTTGTCCAACTTGCCAAAATTTGAATCGGGCGCTTTTGATGCCCGAGGATTAGTATATGGTTCCAACATTTTGTCTTCATGACTCACTGCGGCAACAACAATGGCAACACTCTCCTTTACTGGGAGTTCATGCTCATTTTTTCGTGTTCCGTTGCCTAACACTAACAAAATTACGTCATTCACGCTCGGACGTAAATTCCTTTCATTGGTGTCGCTGAACGTCTTAAAAGAATTGATAAACTAAATTAATGGTTACAGTATTTGTTTGAAATCTACACGTACGAATTAAGAACGGAATGAACGTGTGATGTGAGGTGTTTGGCAGCTTTATACTTTAGGGAAGTGCATGGCAGGGTAAGAAATCCTATAGCTCTAACTTGCAATAATATTCATAGATTTTATGTAAAAAATACTCTTTAGAAATGAATAACAAGTACCATTGTTATCCAGGTGCTATGAATCTGAAATTAGGACGTTCAATTTAAACAGATTTACCGCCGAATCTGTACGTGGTTTTACGGGTCGTTTAATTTTGGCGGGGAATCCACATCAGCCAGTCTTTTGCTGAATCTATGTGAACTCGTATCTGGTTCTGGTGTCTGTCTGTCTGATGGTTGTAATTCCAGGGAACAGTACCTTCGAAGACAGTACTTTATAATGGGGATGGGGGAGGGGGAAGATAATATCTCGGATTATATGGTACGCATTTTTGTGTTTATAATCTTTATGTGGTCAGGTTAAGCTTTTATGAACTATGCAACTGGAAGTTTTCATATTCAATTTAGAGACAGTGTGGCTTTCTAATTTCTCATGTTTGTAGTTGCTTTTAAACAAAAAAGTTTGGGAAATGTTTAGAAAAGTCATTTGTGTTTTTTTTATTTGAATTTTTTTGTGTATATTTTTGTATTTAATGTAAATTTGTGTAAACTGTTCGTAAAATGTGAAAATTTGGGTGATAGTTCCCCAAGAATATACATATTATACATACACACTACAGTGTGCATATATATTCGATTGTCCTCATGCTCATAGAAAATATTTAAGAATGTCTGCTTTTAAGGGGACAAATTCAACTTGAATGCGAATAAAGATAGATGCAGCCATTAAGGGTATGGATGTGTGTATGTACAAAATTTATCGAAAGTTATTAGCGTTTTATCTCCTATTACAAATATGTCAAAAATGACTTTTTGTATGAGATATTATTGTCAATGATTGACAAAGGTTCACGGGCCTTGCACCTCATTCCACTCCTAACTACATCACCAAATATATACAAATATATATAGTGATTTGCCTATTTTAGTGGAGCCTTTTGGGTTGAATATAACACAACTCCAGCGATATGGCATTGTCGTAGAGTGTGTATCAGACAATTTGGAAAAATATTTACTAAACTATATCATAATATAACATTTATAGTACGCGCGTGCTGATTGGTCTAAAAGCTTTAAAGAAACGGCTTTTGCATGGGAAGATTCTTCTACACATTGATATTTGAATGTATGTTATTTTTTCTTAGCATTAAATTTCTTCCATTAGCTTCTGTTGTGCGAATAATACATGTATATGAATAACTAATAGGTAGTAACGCATGATTACATAGGTGTTAAAATATATGCAAATTGTTGTATAAAAGTCTAGACAATATATTACGAATTCATTGTGACTACACACTTTCTCGAGTATGTTTAATCTTATAATATTGGCGACGAGGATTAAAACGAATTAGAATTGATTTTGTAAACTAAAAGGCCGGCAATGCCGCCGAAAAAAGCGTTAAGAGTTGAAGAGTTTGTGCCGACTGATGATATTTTAGAAACGTCGACTAAATGGAAATCATGGCGACGAAAGATTGAAGTACAAATGGAATACTTTGGTATTGAAGACCCGAAAGATATGAGAATGTGCTTACTCGTACATGGGGGTGATCAAATTATGTCTATAGATGAAAATTCGGTAGAGACTGGAAGCAAAGAAGGCGATGAATACACGAATTTAATAGACAAAATTGAGAAAATATTTATACCAAAGAAATCACGACTTCACGCACGATTTCGTTTTAATAAAGCGAGATTAGAAGAAGGCCAAACTATTGCACAATATGAGATTGAATTAAGACGGTTGGCAAAAGAATGCGAATTCCACGGATATGAAAATGAAATGATATTAGATCATATCATTCTGACATGTGGCGATGAGAAGCTACAAGACGAGGCGCTTTCAAAAGACTGGGATTTAAAAGAGTTGATGAAGCAAGCCATGATGAAACAAGATGTTAAAGCTCAAACTGATGAAATTAAGTCCGGGGCTAATAAAGAGTCGAACGATTTCATACGAACTGTAAATAAAGATAAAGTACCAGGAGGGAAAACACCTAAATCAAAAATATATTCATTTAAGAACGATGAAAACCCAAAGTTGAAGAATGATCGGTATCGAAGAAACACAAGACCAGAGTTTACAGCGGGCAGATCAAAATGCCAGAGGTGTGGTTACGATGTGTCCCATATCAAGTGTCCAGCGATTGGCAAGGTCTGTAATTTATGTAAAAAATTAAATCACTTTAGTTCGTGTTGCCGAACGAAAGAGATAGACCAGAAGTATAAGAGATCTGATAACCAGTATAAAATGATGAAAGGTATCAAGAAAGACGACTCCGAATCGTCAGAATCCGAACATTCATCTTCAGAATCCGACATTGATATCCAAGGCGCTCGAAAGAAGTTAAACGTTAGAAAAATAAAATCGGGAAAGGATGCTAGCAACATTTTTTTTCCTGTTACAATCTGTGGAGTAGAACTTGAAATAGACCCTGATACGGGTGCAGATGTTGACCTAATATCTAAGGACGATTTCAAGAGAATTTATAACGAGTGTCCCGAAGTTGCGGAATTGATCACCGTTCCTAAAGAAGCAATTCGTGCGTTGGGTGGTACCGAGCTAGGAATAATTTGTGTGCTAAAAGGTGCCACATTGTCAAACAAGACGGTGAAGAATCTAACAAGAGATTTGTATGTGATAGAAAACGGGATTCATACTCATCCTCTGTTGTCGGAGAAAACATTACTCGACCTAGGAATGATACGATATAGTGCTGATGGTGCATTTGCAGAGAAACGGGTATTGAAAACTTCTGGGATGGATGGAACAAATGATGTGGAATGTAACAAACCTAAAGAGGAAAACAAGGGTATAGCAGCAATGGAGAAAATTCTGTCCACACATAAGAAGCTATTTGAAGGTATCGGGAAATTCAAAGATCCATACAGTCATGAGCCAATACTGACACATATCCAGATGAAACCAGAGATAGAGTCGGTTATACAACCACCTAGAGTGATTCCTCATCATTTGAGAGACAGAACGAAAGAGAAGCTCGAGTACTTCGTGCAAGAAGGTATTATGAGTTGGACGGAGCCAGGTGAGCCAATTACATTTGCAAGCCCTCTGGTAATCACGCCAAAGTCAAGTGATCCCAATGCTGACGTCAGAATAACTGCTGATTTTCGACTGGCGAACAAAGGTGCCTCGAGGACAAGAATTGTTCCCGGCGTCAAAGTAGAAGATCTGTCAGTGATATTCGCAGGCTGTAAAGTGTTTTCAAAGATTGACATGAATAATGGATACCATCAGTTCGCAATCGACGAGGAAAGTAAGAAGTACCTGGTCGTATCAACACCGTGGGGAAATCTCAAACACAACACTTTGGCTCAGGGATGGATTACAAGCCAAGACGAGTTTGATAGACGTATCAGTGAAATTCTCGCAGGAATCCCTCGAGTTAAGAACAATCGTGATGATTGCCTCATTGGAGGATTTGATTGGGCGGATCATAACAGAAACCTGAACATGGTTTTGACCAGATTGCAGTCATATGGTTTGACTATGAATAAAGCGAAGTGTGAGTTCGGGAAGACGGAGATAGAATTTTATGGTCAACGGTTCACAGGAGACGGTTTGAAACCATCTGTAGAGAAGACGAGAGCTCTCAAAGACTGTGGAGAACCCAAAACAAAGGAGGGAGTTAGAAGTTTCTTACAAATGGTGGGCTATATGGCACGATACATTCCGAATTTTTCTCAGATAGCACAACCGTTGAGGGAGCTGACGAAAGCCCAAGTTGAGTTCAAGTGGGGTGAGAAGGAAAGGGAAGCTTTTGAAAAGTTAAAAGAAAGCGTAACAGAAGAAACATCTCTAGCATACTTCGTTCCGAATCAGCCAATAAGAGTGTATGTCGACGCAGGGAAGAAAAGTGAAGGAGCCAGCAATGCCCCTGGTGGTCTATGTGCGATATTAACGCAGCAAGATTCAGCGGGAGCGTGGAAAATTTGCCATGTCGCAAACAGAAGTTTGACGGATGTAGAAACACGATATGGGCAGACTGAATTGGAAGCAGTGGCAATCAAATGGGCATGTTGTGATGCACTCCAGCAGTACTTAGTCGGAGCCCCGAGGTTTGAAATATTCACTGATTGTAAACCACTAGAATATTTGTTCAACAATCCGAAGTCACGAGCCCCAATTAGAATCGAAAGACAAATCTTAGCTATCCAAGGACTGGATTATATCGTGAGATACGAGAAAGGGAAACTTAACATCGCAGACTATGGTTCTCGCCATGTTACTAAGAAGCAATCAGATCATGACATTAGAGTTGTTCAGTCTTTTGAGGAAGAAGTTGATGCATTCCTATTCGAACCTGATTCCGAAAGTGATCACATTATCCTGACGAGAGCAAGCGAGGATAAGAACTATCAGTGTTTGAGAACGTCATAGAAAACGATTTGTGGAAGTTATATAAGAATGATCCAGTTATATCTAAATATGTCGGTGTTTCCTCAGAATTATCGGTAGTGAGAGGACTTGTGTTTTATAAAGAAATGTTGGTGCCGCCATTTGTGATGCAGAAAGCATTTGTTGACGAAGCACATAGAATCGGACACTCCGGGGAGAAACGTACTGTAGATCTATTGAGAGAGAGAGTATGGTTTCCAGGGATGACAAAGATGGCGAAAGACGTTGTTAAGAGTTGCCTGAGTTGTCAGAGTACTTTTGATAGAACATACGATGAGCCGTTACGTCCAACGCCATTACCACCGAATGTCTGGCACACAATATCAGTCGATTTTAAAGGTCCATTAAAGGATGGGAAATATATATTGGTCGCGTATGATCTCTATAGTCGGTATCCAATCGTGGGATATTGCAAATCAACTTCGTTTAAAAATGTCAAGCCAATTTTAGACTCAATGTTCGCTACTTTCGGACAAGTACATACTGTTAAGACTGACAATGGACCACCGTTCCAAGGACACGAATTTCGTGAGTATGCGAAGAAAAAAGGATTCAGTCATCACAGAGTCACTCCCAGACACCCACGAGCGAATGGAGAATGCGAGAGGTTTATGCGTAACCTAAACAAAGCGGTACGTATAGCGGAGAGAGAAAATGTCGATTATCAAGATAGAATCACTGGCATGCTGGAAGCTTACAGAGCAACGCCACATCCCTCTACATCAAAGAGTCCATACCAGTTAATGTTTGGTCGGAAAATGAATCTGAGTTTCTTTCCAATTCGTAAGAGAAGAATGAGAGATATGCATATCAGAAATCATCATCGCAAGTATAAAGAGAAGGCGAAGAAGTATCATGATAGGAAGCAAAATGTGAAAAGATCCCATATCAAATTAGGAGACAAAGTGCTTATGAAAGATCGTAGGACCGATCGCCTAAAACCCGAAGTTGGTACGGTAGTTTGCATTAATGATTACGCCGTAACCGTGCGATTTCAAAATGGAAAAACGTTCAAGAGAAACAAATCGCATCTAAAAGTGATTAACGAAGCCGCGTGACCCCGAGTTATCAAGAAAAATCGAAAGAGAACGTGAAAAATATTGACGAGAAGCAGTCAAAATGATACAGATGAAGAAAATAATGAAACGACGAACCAAACCCAAAGGACAAGATACGGAAGAGAAGTTAGAAAACCAGAAAGACTTGGAGAATGGACCTACTATTGAGAGAAAACCCACATTTGATTGGAAGGGTATCATAGAAAACATAGCATTATTATAATAGAGAGATTAACATGAACATTGATAGTTAGGATATAGGATATAGATTACGAATTTGATATAGAACTCTTTAAAGTGAAAATTTTAAAAAAAAATTTTGTAGGTAGTTTACGGACTAAAAAAAAGAAGGGGAGAAGTGTTGTGCGAATAATACATGTATATGAATAACTAATAGGTAGTAACGCATGATTACATAGGTGTTAAAATATATGCAAATTGTTGTATAAAAGTCTAGACAATATATTACGAATTCATTGTGACTACACACTTTCTCGAGTATGTTTAATCTTATAATAGCTTCGAATATTGTAAATTCATTGAATGTACGAATTTGCATTGTTTTTCTACTAATTATTATCTGGCATTAGATTATGAAAAGCTCTAAAGCCAAAGCAGATAACTAAAAAAGTTTATGCATGTAATATTCTCCGCTACAATAATTCGTTTTTTGCTTCCTATATGCAATGCAGTTTATCTTTGAGAGGATAAAAGTTTTCAGCGTGGGTGAAAAACTATTCACGATGGAACGTGTGCACAGAATTACTCAAGCATTGCTGATGCAAGAATTACTGACTCACATTGTTTGCAATCTTCAATGCCTCATATATGTAGGTCGTATCGTCACCCGTATCATTGGCAAAGTTAAAATTGTCCAACCACTGTATTAAGCTTGTTTTGTTCGTAATTTCTCCAACTTTCAACAGTTCTCTAGTTCTGTTGTCGTGTGAGAAAGCAGTAAAACCAAGACGAGTGCCTTCCTCTTCTACGCGTAACTTTTTACTTTTGATAAACTTCTTTAAGAATTCTTTCACATCAGTTTTAAGACCAAAAGAATTCGAGTTCTTCAGAAGAACGAGAATATCCTTTTTGCACTCTGGAATTATATATTCAGGTATACGATTTTCATAATCTGTCGAACAAGGCGGAATTTCGTTTTAGACCAATCGGCAAGTTTTTATACATTTTCAATAACCAAATCAGAATGCATAAATTTTGATAAAAAGTACAATAAAATTATATACCATTTCACTTAAATATTTAAAATTTAGGCATTCTGATTGGTTGGCCTAAAAATGTAAACAAATATGGCGATAAGTTAAAAACGAAATGCCTCCTTGTTGATGTGTCGCCAGGCAACAAGCAACCACGTGATTGATTTTGACCAATCGCGAGAGTAGAATTAGGCCAATGCACGGAGATTGTATATTAAATGCTAGTAAATAATATGTACATACACCCTGATATGAGTGAATTTCCTATTACCTCTTGTAATGACATTACTCTTTTTCGTTTCTTTTATTTCTAAAATTTAATGCAGTAAGGTCTTAAAACAAGTGGAACATGTAAATTACAGTAGGCATAAAAATGTTCAGGAGTAATAAAAATAATGGGTTAAAAATCATTTGACTGCTTTATTACAACATGGACAGGAAACCTGAATGCACAAATAGCTTTCAGATCTAAGTTTTAAACTAAGAAAAAACCATTAATCATAAGATGTAAAGAATATTATAATATGAGATGTAGCTATCACATGTTTCAACAACAACGTTTATGTTCCAAGATGTAGTCACGGGCACGGTGAATAAACACCTTTTACCTCTGGCATTACATGAGCGAACATAGACGATGATTGTGCACGCTTCTTCTCGACCTCCATACAGCTTAAAGATATTTTTTATTTCATTCAAACCAACAGGGAAACTGTGCGGGGATTTCACATCTGGCTTCACCACACGACGATTTACTTGAAACTTGTGCAGGCATGTTATATTTGGTTCTGTCCATGCCACTGGGTCTGACATGTTGCCGTATGTGATACGATCTATTCTATCCTCTTTAAACTGACATGTGCATTTTCTTTCTATTGAAGGAAACAAAAAATATTTTCCCACTGTTTTTTCCCGTATGTACAGCGGCTGTACTACAGGATAAAATTTCGCGCATTGAAACAATGACATTGTGGATGTTAAAATTTCGGAGCGATATTTCAAAATAAGTCAACTAAAATACCCTGTTTTGCCGGTTTTGTCCTGTGTTCACATACGTAATGTTACATACATAACTACATGAGAACACTATACACTAGGTCTCTTGCTATAAACATATACGTAAAGTTGCACATACATCACACTACTCAGTACACTAGATCTCTTGCTCTGCATCGCTACCGGGAGTAAATTTGCAGTAAGGGAAAATTCTAGGTTAGACATAATATTGTACTCGGTGGAAACAATACGGAAATTACTACAGTTTTTTACGCGTGAAAACTGAAGAAGCTATAGTGCATTGGTGGCAGCATCATCGAGTAAAATGACTTATTTGGTATGATGTATATGTGGTATAACAGAGCTCCAGGCTGCGAACATGTTTTTCGATGTGTGAATTTGGACCATGTGCATGCTTCCATCTATTTATGTCTGAAGTGTGAATATCGGAAAAAAAACACAAAAACGTACCGACAATAGGGCAATACTTTATGTAGTTTTCATATCTGTACTCCAGATAGCCAGCTGTCTCATTACAACACGATGACATGTTGACATAACCTTCATTCAAACATTCTTTCTCCCACTGTTTTCTATCATTTATGAATTCAGACCATCCTTTTTTACAAAATTCCGACTCGTCACCAACCTCTCCAAAAACAAGGTTGGCAGTGAAGTATAAAATTATTACAGTTTGCAAAACTTCTCTGCAATTTCCAAATATGATTGGTTTTCGTCCAAATGGTTTTGACCTCATCCTATATAAAGATTACTCAAATTAAATATCTGGACTTAAATACAAAGTGACAGAGATGCAAATTAGTGAATAGTTTTTAAAATATAAGTTGAATGAAAAATTGCAACGTGTAACAGGTCACCTTTACGACTGTGTTTGTTTTCGAAAAATGAGACATCTCATCAGCTATCCACTTTACAATTAACGGTCATTTCAAAATAATTTTATATCCTTGGAAGCTTAGGTCTGGCCACCTCAGGAAATATTTCGCTTAGCCATGGCCAGAAAGGCAGGCTGGCAAGCGATGAGGTGTGTGGGCTCATGTGGTTCAGTTTTTTGAGTGCATTATATAGATCAGTGTCGCTTGTATCATAGCAACAGCTGAAAGAAAATGATGGCAATCAAAAATCACTTTAAGAAATTGATGAACTTCATCGCGTTGGGGAACACATTTATACGTTTTTTAAGCATCTAAAATGCAATGTGCATAAACCATGAGTATACAATTTCAATCGTGAAAATATTCTTTCTTGGGAACATACTTGGGACAAACATGATTTCTCAATTGTTGCTTAAATAAGTTTGAACGATTCTCCCTCATTTCTTGCGCGCGACGCCATAATTATTGAAATTCAAAATTATCTCACGCACGCTTGCCGGCCATATTGGTCTGCATTTCTAGCAATGAACTATTACAGCATTAAATTTTCACCCAATGCAAACTGTCAAACTTGGAAGGAAAAATAATTAATCATTGCGAATTAATGGCCGAAAACTATATTTATCCATACGTGGCAAAAATCAATTACCTATCCATGTATGCCAGGTGATATTCTTTATATTATGTATATAACTGAATAACACAATAAAGCCTTGCGTAACACCTCTCTAGCTTCCAATTCCTTCTGTCCGCTTCTTTCCCCCCGTGACGATAATACACCGAATGCGTTAGTTACCTATCGCGTTTCTTATTTTATACGCTCGAATATGATTAGGCTTTCGTTGAATATTTTGTGGAATATGACTTTCTTCAACGAACAGAAAACCTTAACGTATATTTTCTCGTGAGAAGTTTCATATGAAACGAAGACGGTGAACAAAAAGTATGCCAAAAAAGTTCGGCCTTTCCGTGCGCCGTTTCGCGAAAACGGGAATCTTAAACTTCCTTTTGTATTGATATTGATAATCTATGTATACAACCAGCATATCCTCAAATAACAGTGCAAACGTTTGCCAAATTTTCACATGGCATGCATTTGTGAATTTTTCACATTTTTCTTTACAATGCTGTACTTATACATCTCAGTTACATATTAGACGTGTTAAGCCTGTCTGCAATTTACCTGTAGTGGGATCCAATTACAATTATTGCGCCAATGTGCCTGTATTGGGTGGGAAACGTTAATATTTCATTCACGATCTCTAAGGCTCTTTTCAGACGTCGGATTTTCATTTCCGGTAATACCATTAATATTTTGTTTCTTACATATTGTCTTTGTTTAAAATCATTTGCATTTGATTCGGCGGCATATGAAAAGTTCGAGGTCAAAAACCAGCCGTCGAACCTAATAATAGCTAAACTCTCAGACTCACAGATGCCGGATTGTCAATAAATTCTCAATGCTTGTCACTCAAGCATTCCAAATAACGAATAAATTTGTAATTTCATGTAATTATTATTCGTGATATTGGACTTTACACAAAATTGTTTTTGTTGTAATTATAAGGTGATTCTGGCAGTGGTGTAGTAGCGTCAATAGTTTGCGCCTGTTTGGTTTTATAAAGGCAAAAATCATGTTTAAAACGCTCAATAACATAGGATCAATATGTCTTCAAGAGCTCTTAACGTACAAAAAGGACATGTTAAACCATTGTCTTAATCCGCGATAGCTCAAGTATAGCTACCCACGTTTGACAAAGCCAAATACGAACAACATGAAAAAAGAGTAGGAAAAAGGACGTATTAAACCATTGTCTTAATTCGCGACAGCTCAAGTATAGCTACCCACGTTTGACAAAGCCAAATACGAACAACATGAAAAAAGAGTAGGAAAAAGGACGTATTAAACCATTGTCTTAATTCGCGACAGCTCAAGTATAGCTACCCACGTTTGACAAAGCCAAATACGAACAACATGAAAAAAGAGTAGGAAAAAGGACGTATTAAACCATTGTCTTAATTCGCGACAGCTCAAGTATAGCTACCCACGTTTGACGAAGCCAAATACGAACAACATGAAAAAAGAGTTTTATATATGATGGAGCTTCCATTTGGAACTCCATGCATGCCAGAAAATATTAGGAAACGTATATCACTCCCAAGTTTTAAAATAAAAATCGCCACCCATGCATCACTATTATAGAATGTATGACCCTTGTAGATAGTGGATATTTTTATAATATATATGCATGCTTTCGAGTACTTTTAAACACCCATTGTGGAAATCAGCTATGGCTGACAATGTTAGCGTGGTTCAATAATTAAAGTTTATTACTGTCATTATCTTCATAAAAGCTTATTTCAATACCCGAAGATCATCTCTCGCTTGCATGGTTAATTGGAAAACGCGAACAGCGGACACCGGACAGCGGACACTTTTAACCACGAATCAAAACGTGTTAAAATCTTTCATTTCGCAATAATGCATGTCAACCTAAACCCTTTACGTCGCCTCTGAAAGACTCGACTAACAAATATGCCATGACGAATTGAGAAGAATGGCTTCCAATTTGGGGGTGGTCATGATCTCGCCATATTGGAAAGCAGTAAGGTAAGAATGCCATAGGCTATACCTGATGTATTTAGAAAAGCAGCTAAATTCAGCTTTGCCGTAGCCCGTATGTGTCTCACGTTCGCCGTATAAAATTTATGCTTGAACGACTGCAAACATCCTCAGCCGTTCAAGCATTAAATTTTATGCCGCGAACGTGAAATACATACGGCAGAGCTGAATTAGCTGCTTTTCTAAATGCATAAGAAATAGCCTATTGCTTTCTTACATTAGTAACTACTACTGCTGAACATCACAAGCTTTATGCAGAACGTTTGTAATTTTAGTGAAATTGCCGCACACTTAAAGATAGTCGAGTTAAAACACAAACTTTGTTAGCAGTTTGGCGTTTGCCGTAAACGTCAAGCTAAAGGTCTCTAATTTTGACTAATGATTTGAAAAATCCTAGATCCGCCCCTGTTGACATGTTCACAACACTTACAATTAAATGGAAACTAGTCATTAATCACACTGCTTTTTAGATATCTTGCACGAGAATGAGAGAAATGAGTTAAGAAAAGCAACAAAAAGTGTTTTGCATATATTCATAAAAATGCTTATGGGCAACATTTATACACTGGTGGTTTGCAACAGGGTGCTTACTGGTTTAACTATTACATTCTTATGGGTGATTTCAATTGTTGTTTTTTGGGACACACTGTAGAAGTAATCAAAGATTAGTAAATAAGTGCGTTCGGTAGTCTGCTATAGCCGGTATAAATGCACGACATACAGTAAATCATGCCAGCGTTCAGTCTGCTGCTTTTTCGACATTATTTTATTAGGCACAAAGAATATCCGGGATGTGTATCAAAATCCTTCAAAAAAGAAAAGTGAATTGAAGTCTGCTGTTAAATTCTTGAGGAAGAGAGAAGCTAAATCCGTTGTAAATTCCAGCTGAAAAAAGCGCGCGGATTGTTTACTTCATGAGCAAATTGAATGTCTAGATTTTTCATCGTTAAATCTCTGCGAGACAAACTCTTGAAGATTTGATAAGAATCCTCACTCATATTTCAAAACATCAAGCAAGAAAATTTATACAATTGCTGTAACTATAATTGCTATACAAAAGCCCAAATTCTCGTTCCCAAATTAAAACAACTGCTTACTTTTGCAAAATAAATAAAAAGTTGCTGAAATTAGGAGTGCAAAAATATGAAAACGAGGCAAATGTTACATCCAAAGCTCTGAAACATATAGCATCCAGCCGTGACGTCTCGACTATAGGAAGTGTTCTACTTCGTCGAACGCATAAAAATATTCGGCCTCGATTATTGGGAAATTTGAGATTGTATTCGTTTGAACTTTTTAAAACAGGATGAATCGTAATTTTCAGTGTAGTGGGCCACCTTAATAACACCGCTAATAGTTATTCATTTCTGGAAAGCATTCTTACTTATACTGTATTAAAATTCTACCGGTATGATTGAAAGTTAGAGCTGCGGTAATTTATCCTGTCTTTTCTATTATTTCATGTGCATATTGTTGATAAAAGTTTAACATGTATTTAACTTGTATGTGCTACCAAATGATCAATATTCTTACTTAAACAGAACGATTTAAAAAAACTTTTTAATAGCATGTTGTCTTAATTATGATAATTAAACCACTTCTTACCTATTTCTTATTGTACTAGAAATACATGCAATCAGCAACCCCTTTCTATTTTAAACGAAGCAAAATATTTCGCGCGCTACCCAGATCTATAAACTTTCTACGCTAATATTATGAAAAAACTCGTGCAAATTTTTCGGAAACAAAGACAGTCGTAAAGGTGAACAGAAATCACCTGTTTGCCTGCTGCATTACGTTGCAGTTTAAGTGAGTGTTAAACTTTTTTATAGCTAAACCTTCAAAACATCAAAACAGCACAAATAATTATAATAACCATACAAGCACTAAACGTCGAATGTTGTTTTTTGATTCTTTATTTTATTCAATGATTTTAGCGACTATATAAGCTGCGAAGTGATATTTGTTTTTTCAAAACTCTGAAGTACACTTTTGAAAACTCTTTTTAAAGTTTAAGCGATGATGTAAAGCCTTAAACGATCGGTTAGCTCCTTGTAAAACGACATACCAAGCTCGTATTTGTCAAAATAACAATGCATTCTTACAGCAAACACTGAATAAGCAAAATATAGACACCTACCACTTCAAAGATTATATACTACGAGTCGTTCCTACTTCACCAACTGTTTCTGTGCTGTGATGATCTTTAAATCTTTTATTATTGTTTTAATATTTGACTCCATGATTTCATTTTATATTTTTAAAAAAATAGTTTGCAAAATGACGGATAAAGTGCTGACGCTCTTATGCATGTTCTCTTTTTGTTTTAGCCAATCAGCAAGTTGTAGACGACCGTTCTTTCTTCGTTCAAATTTTGCGCATGCGCACAACTACCCTGACCGTTGAACGTCCACGACATTTGGGCAACTTTGGATTCGCCTATGTTCTGTCAGAATACCCTATGTTCTGTCAGAATAACTTCTCTGCAGTGTGACTATACATCCGTAAGTGAATATACTTCTGAGATTATTAATATTAATAAGGTAAAAGGCTTTAAGATTGCAAATAAATCTCAATGTTAATAGCATTTTAAAACACATTGATGAAATTAGGCATATATTATCTATTAGTCAAATTGATTTCCTAGCCATTAATGAGTCCAAGATTTATAGCTCTGTATCTAATAATGAAATTCAAATCTCAGGATATAACATAATTAGAAAGGATTGCACTGGATTTGGGGGCGGTGTGGTTGTTTATATTCGGGAACATCATTTATATTTAGAGAGAAATGATTTAATTACTGGGTGCCTTGAAATGATCTGCATGGAAATTTCAAAGCCTCATGGCAAATCTTTTATTATAAGTGCTTGGTATAGACCTCCTCACTCCGAATCTGATCTGTTTGATTTATTTGAAACTTTCCTTAGTAAATGTGATAATGAGAACAAAGAGCTTCTAATTATTGGTGATATTAATTGTGATTGGGTCAGGTCACAACATGATCCAAACACTAAAAAGCTTTTATTTTTAAGTACATTATATATTTTGCAACAATTAATTAATGAACCTACTAGGGTGACACAGACCTCATTAACTTTAATTGATTTATTGTTTGCAAATCGGCAAGAAAATATTAGCTGTAGTGGTGTTATTGATCTTGGCATATCAGATCACAGCTTAATTTATGCTGTCCGAAAATATTTAATCCCCAAGTCAAAGCAAATTTGCAAAGAAATACGAAACTATAAAAATTTTAATGAAAACGATTTTATTGATGATTTATCAAATGTACCTTGGTCTGCTATTCTGCAATTTGAAGATCCAAATGATTGTTGGAAAGCTTGGCATTCTCTATTTCTCAAAGTTCTTGATCGACATGCTCCCTTACAAAAAAGGTTTATTAAGTTCTCTCAGGCTCCATGGATTAATGCTAATATTAAAAAATCAATGAGATCAAGAGAGTTTCATAAAAAGCGTGCTAAGAAATTTAATTCCAATACTCACTGGGAAATATACAGAAGAGATCGAAATAGAGTTAATTCGGAAATGAGAAAAGCAAAATCTACATATTTTCGTAATAAAATAACGCAGTGCTCCCAATTGAATGATGTAAAAAAAGTTGGTCAATAATTAATTCCTTGCAGGGAAAGAGATGCAAATTAACTACTATTGCAGAACTTGTTATTAACGATCACAGTGTCTCGGATTTTCTTCTGATAGCAGAACAGCTAAATAATTATTTTATCAACATTGGTCCTACTTTGGCTGCAGAGTGTAGTAGCTCTTCTGAGGAGAGTGGGATTATTAATAACAGACATAATTCCGATAACAATTTTTCTTTCTCCCCAATCGGTATTACTAGTACATTGAATAATCTAAACAGGCTGAAGACATCAAAAGAAACTGGTTTAGATAAAATCCCAGCACGATCGCTAAAGATTGCCTCGAGAATCATAGCTCCATCTTTGACCTATATCTTTAATCAGTCAATTAAAATAGGAACTTTGTAGATGACTGGAAGATTGCACGAGTAACACCCATTCACAAAACAGACGATGGACGTAAATGTAAAAATTATCGATCAATTTCTATTTTATATGTAGTAAGTAAGATCTTTGAGAAAACAGTATTTGAACAACAATATCTTTATTTAATTGATAATAATCTTTTGTCCCGGTATCATTCAGGTTTTCGACCAAAACATTCTACGTTGTCTCTACTGATTCAAATGTGTGATCATTGGCTGGAAAATCTTGATAAACTAAATGGATTGTATCCATAGATATTAAGAAAGCTTTTGACTCGATAAATCACCCAATTCTGTTGACCAAATGAATGAGCTATTTGGAATTCAAGGAATCGAGCTAGAGTGGTTTCGATCTTATTTATATAGACGAAAACAAGTATGCCTAGCAAATGGTCATACCTCCTCACCTAAAGAAATAGTATGTGGGGTTTCCCAGGGATCGATTCTGGGGCCTTTACTATTTTTATTATATATTAATGATTTGCCTGACTGTCTTGAGCTACTACACCCCTTTGTATGCTGACGATACCGAAATATATGGATCGTCGAGAAACTTTAATGAACTAGCAAGTAAACTCAATCAGGATCTTGAGAACATATGCAAATGGCTCTCCAATAATAAATTACAACTCCACCCTAAGAAAACGAATGTTTATCGGCTCAAAGTATAATCTTTAAAACAAAATTATTGATGCACAAGTTATGATTAATAATATACCTATCACTCGCTTCTCCTCCTTTGGGTGTTTGGGGATTTAACTTGACGAGAAGCTAAATTGGGAAACACATATTGAGCACATTTGCGCCAAGATTGGATCCGGAATTGGAGTCATGAGGAGAGCTAAAACATTCGTAATGAAAGAAACTTTATTGAATATTTATAATTCAATAAGACTACCATATTTTGATTATTGCTTGCCACTGTGGGACATTGTGGCAGTGTGTTAAGAGATAAACTCCAAAAGCTTCAAAACAGACCTGCAAGAGTTACTTCAGGGGCATCTTATGAAACTCGTTCCTCTGATATACTCGTTCCTCCAGGCTCTGTCTTGGAAAAATATTGAAAAAAGACATAACAAAACTAAGTCTCTTTTAATGTTTAAAGTATTAAATAACCGCACTGCTCCCAACCTAAGGGCGACCTTTATTAGAATGAATAATACTCAAATTTAATAAGTATGAATTATGAAATAGGGAAACTGATTTGATTATCCCTAAACCTAAGAGCGAATATCTCAAAAAAAACCTTTAAGTATAGTGGGGCTGTAACATGGAATTCGGTCTCTACAGATGCAAAGCTATCAACTACTTTAAGTGCTTTTAAAAGGCATCTGGGAGCCTAGTTTGATCAATAACTATTATCAAAGACCTTCTAAGAAACCTACCATTTAAAGTTTTATTTTTTTTTTGTAAATATGTTTTTATCTCTGTGACGTTTCTCAGGAAGAACATCAATTTAATGATGATGAGAAATGCGTCAGTAAATAAATTGTTTATGTATGTATGTATCTATGTACCCGGGTGTAATTCATGATCTCCGGGCGGGATTAGTACCCTCGCACGGCGCTTCGCGCCGGCCCGGGCATAACACTTATAATATTTTATAATAGCTACTTTACCTGTAATCACCACGTCAGTGGTGTACCAGACACGATAATTGGAGGGGGGGGGGTTGTTGTGGACAGATAATTTGGGAGGTCTGTTTCTGTTAACATGAATATTATGAATATGTGCACACACCCACCCCGAATTATCCTGTCTCGTATGCCACTGACCACGTAGTTCAGTTCCTTCTGCATGCTGTAAATTGGTGACCATTAAACTCGAGTAGATTCAATAGGTTTCGTTCACATGTCATAAGTGACAATGCTGCAATTTGATTGCCTAGAGGAATGCGATTTAATCGAGTTTGTAATTGCACTCTTGCACACTGTCGCTACAGTATGGTATTTACAACCACATGGTGTATAAAAAATTTACAACTATAGCAATATAATCATAAAACAGGATACCAAATATGAATTGTGGAAGTTAAATTTTGATAAATTGAATAATTTTTAACGACTTTAAAACCACAAGGACACTAGGTAATAAGTAAAAACATTCTGATAAAATTTATCCTTTTCCTGTTAAAATGCCTTTGTTGCCTTGAGGATTTATTATCCGGTTAAGGACAGAAGCACTTCTATTTTTGAGTGTTCTAGACAGGAAGCCGATCAATATAGCTAGAACGCGTTGGTACATTAGGCCAGAAATCCTAGAATTCCCTGTTGGGAATTATGGTACTGAGATTCCCTGCTAGGGTGTCCAATTATTCTATTTGAATCCCATAAAAGTAATTCTGAAATTACTTCATAGAGCAGCACATAAACTTTTCAATACAAAAGAACGACTGACAAAATGACGAAGATAATTTTATACCAGTAATGTAATAACCAGGACGACCACACGATAGCATTACAACACCGCTATTAAAACTAAAATGATCCCAAGCATCAGCCAAAGAGCAATCTTTATATCCAGAATGACTATTATATGGTCTACAGCAGTATCCATACCCCCTCTCTCCACGATGCGGTATCCTTGACTCGTTAGTACCACTCAGGAAATAACCTTCAGGACACTTTTTCAACCTCCCCGGCCTAATTTTGAAAATAAATAATCAAGCAACTGTTAGTTAGGTCTCGCTTAAATGCATGCCGTTAGTTAAAATGTGTCAAAGACTTTTGAAACGTAAAAATATCAAGGGATTCCAGCACGTTATTTATTGTGTTATTGATTGAATCCTGGCTTCGGCATATTTAAACAACAGAGTTTAAAACCGGCCTAAAGTGCCGTTCGACCTGCGTGCCAAAAATTAAGCGTGCCGTGGCAAAAATGCTTCTCCGTTTAAACGGGGCTTAAGGGTTGTTTACATGAGCCCGATTACCCGAGATTTAACAAAGCATTAAATAGCTCTGAATTATTGAAATGTGTAACTAACATGACCACGGTAGTGGCGTGGTCTTCCTAAAAATACAGATAACATGTCCTTGTTTTGTTTTGTTTCAGAAAGACTTAATATTTTAATACCTCAAAATCCATTATTATACGAAGCGTGCGCTTAACAGTATTCAAATGAGATTCGAATCGTTATTCAATCACAGGATTTTAGAGACTCTATCATTGGAGTTATCGCTCACGTTCAGTATATTATAGCCAGTGATCGAGTTGTTAACTATTAAACGGAAAGGAATCCTGCAATAGACACCTCCCAAATTTACTTGAGTGCACACAAAACAAAATGCTTGGAAACGAGACGGGCAATGCATGTGATATATTGTTAGTGAGATAGTTTTCATAGCCCGAGAACAAATTCGGGAAGTGTCAATTGTTATAGAAAAACTCACTTGTTTTTAGACCAAACGACTTTCAAGCAGTAAGAGTCAGGATTTTCATACAAAGAAATTTCCTTGCAACATTTTACTTCTGTAATCCCAGCTGTAGTAACCGACCATACGAAACCAGTGATATAATATTTTGATCGGCAGCTGCTAACCAAATCTGTTCCCGATGGTATGCTCTTGTTATACTTACAAAGAAAATCTGCCAATAAGTATAATCAAACAATCAGTAGTGAAGCACGCCTGACTATTGGTCATGCAAATGCCAATTAATATCTCAGTGCTCATCGACGATGAAAAGATTAGCGGTAAATTTGTTGATAAAATAAGCAATCGATCGCTCTATTTTATCATGGAAATTTCAGGCGGGCTAAACGTATGTTGATTAAGAATTACTTATTTTGTTCTGATAAAGCGTAAAACGTTGTAAAATTATTCTAAAAATACCTTTGGACGAGTGAAAGTAATCAGTGGTGCAGAAAGCACGATTATTTGGGACAGAGGTTACAATCGAACAGAAATTATGAACAACATGAATATATACATATACATAATTTTTGTGCCTGCTAGGACGCCGGAAGACATCATATGTTGCCATACAGTTTCTCTTAGTGTACCTTTTCCCTTGTAGTAAGTTATGAAAGCCAAAGATATAACGAGGCTGATGTACCTTTGACGATAATTTTCACATGGCATTGAATACCAAAGGTCTGATGTTTGGAGCTGTACGTGTAATTGTAATCAAGCGAGTAATTTCCAACAGAAAACCATCCACTGGTTGTGTTCGGATTGTCTGAACTTGGTGTGGTCGGGCAATTAGGTTTAGGTTCCGACCAAATGACAAACGTCTTGTTATTAATAGGTTTCACTTGCTTGATTGTTTGCTGGCAAAGACATTCACAGGCTAAATAAAAATATTTGAAAATGGTTGAAAAACATCAACAAATCAACGACTCGGTACCTTTATTAGATCAATAATTTTAAACAGGTATTTTTAGCTGGAAAAATAGACTTTCAAAAGAGAATCCGAAAGAACAATAGACCTTAAAGAAAAACTTCTTTCACTAGTGGTAAAGCTACTCTTGCAAGAACTACAAATTTGTATATGAAGTACATTTAGTGAATTTATTCCCTATATGGCGCAATGCAATGGTTTTGGAAACATATTATTAACACCGAGAAGCATTTTTTTTATCGCGAACACGTAATGCATACAAAGAAAAGGGTAAATTCAAATATATTCAAATTTTAAAGTCGCTCCGATCTGGCTCAGAAATAATTAAGATCGAGATAGTAGAAAAATTGAATAGATATAAACTTACAGAGAACAGTGAAATTGACAAAACATTTCAACTCAACAGTTTTGCCAGCAGGATCGTACGCCAGGTAGGAATAGATGATTACGTGCTTGCCCAGTGAGAAATTCCTTGGAGACGTGACACCAGGTGGATTCACCCAGTGAACTGAAATAAAACTGGAACGCTCACTCTGCCGGAAGTTTGAAGCCAAGATGGCGGATCATGAAGCCTTTCTTGTAGGTATGATCCAGGCCTCCACGCGGAAATTTTGTCGGGAATTCTGATTTTTCCTTTGAAGTTTCCGCGCCAGAGGATTGGATCATACCTACAAGAAAGGCATCATGACCCGCCATCTTGGCTTCACTCATCAATGAGGGAAAGTCATAGAGTGAGCGTTCCAGTTTTATTTCAGTTCACTGGATTCACCAGGCCTTTCACATTATGAGAGCATGTGACGTTAGGTACAGTCCAATGGACCAATCCTGTGAGTTCACCGGGCTTAGCATATGAAAAAAACTCTTGAAACGCATTTTTGCATTCACATCCTCCTGAAAAGTGTACGAAATGGACTTTTACCTCCCATGTGGCCATGTAGGCCAACTATATGTAATTGGGAAAGCTATGCAATTGGCATAACTCATATAAGAGCAGAGGATTATCATTTTGGTTATCACATTATCGTTTTTTAAGTTTTGAAATTTGTTATTTATTTGCACTAATTTTGGAGATGCTGCTGATTACCAAAGAGCAAATTACTGTCCACTGCTTCGACACTACGTCTTTCGCGACCTTTATTTAAATAAACGAGAACTTACCAGATGAAGCGCATGAAGCGTCGACTGTTTTATTGACAATGTTGTCTAAATTTAATTCATATCTTGGCGCTGGTATTTGAGTAAATCGTTCCAAATTTTTGAATTCATCACTGACGTTGGAAACAACAATGGCGACATTCGCCTTTAGTATTGTCCTATATTTATCCAAGAGCCATGCTTGAGTTCCATTGTTTAAAAGTAACAAAATGACGTCTTTTACGTTAGGACGCAAATTTTTTACACTGCTGTCGTGAAACGCCTTTAAAAAGAATAATGATACATTTAGATTTTATATAACAAGCAAATTGGTTGGCTAACGTTCACTCTGAAAAATCATAATGCGCGCTTTTTGATTTTCTAGCTACTACAACCATTGATTTTAATTATTAAGGTGGCTGCCTATAATTTTTTGATAAATCCAATGAGCCTCTCAGAAAACATATCTAAAACGGGAATCTATTCAAAATTGTCTTGAGACTTGCAAAATGGTCGCCAAATAGAGTTCAGCACTGTGACCAGATCTGTTGATCTTTATTACTAAAGCACCAGCTGATTTTAATAATTACCAAATTTATACAGAAGGGGGCAGTCTAACCAAATTTTTACCATTTTTGCTGATAAAATATTCATACATGGTAACACTGCAGTTCGATCGTGTTCGGTAGCCCATAAACCATGTAATCGGCCCCGAGTTAGGGGCCGATTACATGGTTTATTTTCAACCCTTGGGTTGAATTCAGCACTGTTGAACGGGGTGAAATTTTTTTCGATTATATGAATAATTTCAACGTCGGGGCTGAGAGCTTCAGCCTTGAATATGAATATGCCGGCGAATTACAAATTCTTATTTTGTTTTTCAGTCACAAACCCAAATGGCACAACTGCGCATGTTCAAGTAGTAGGTTGAAATGATTACATGACAAATTTTCAGCCTCGGGGCTAGTTTTTTTTTAAATAGTTTTCATCCCAATCAACAGGGCTGAATTCAACCCCGGGGTTGAAAATGACCCATGTAATCAGCCCCTTACATTGTTTGCGATCTTGAATGCCTGATATATGTAGATCGTATCGTCACCCGTATCATTGCGAAAGGTAAAATTGTCTAACCACTGTATTAAGCTTGTTTTGTTCGTAATTTCCCCAACTTTCAACAGTTCTCTAGTTCTGTTGTCGTGTGAGAAAGCAGTAAAACCAAGACGAGTGCCTTCCTTTTCTACGCGTAGCTTTTTGCTTTTGATAAACTTCTTTAAAAATTCTTTCACATCGCTTTTAAGACCAAAAAAATTCGAGCTGTTCAGGAGAACGAGAATATCCTTTTTGCACTCTGCAATTATAAACGATACAGGTCCGTCGTATAATGAATATTAGAATGGGGGAGCTGCATTTAATACGCACTCCAAATTTGTCAAAGAAGTGAAATATACTTTTAAATGGCCGGAAACATGAGCGAATCGAAATGCCGATGGCATTTAAAAGCCTCAATCAAGCGTGGTAGAATAATTTGCGGCAGGATTGCTGTTGTCTGCACACATTATAACTGTGGACAGATTAAAGCTTTATATACTAGGTAATATGTAATATGTGTATACACTGATATGCGTGATGTTGCTATTACCTTTTGTAGTGATATTTTTCTTTTTCGTTTCCTTTATCTCTAAATTGTAATGCAGTAAGGTCTTAAAACAGGCGGAGCAAGTAAATTACAGGAGGCACACAAATTAGTGTTCACGAGCATTAAAAATAATTGATTGATTCAAAAATTTATGTTAAAATTACACGCTTCAACTTTTAAGAAAATCATTATTTAAGAAATAGAAAACGTTTCCTGTGTTTCTATACAGTTATAGAAACACGTTTGAGAGTTTGGGAGAACGAGAAATAATTGGTTGGAGAACGAGCCCGTTGGGCGGTGAATAAACACCTCTTACCTCTAGCATTACATGAGCGAACATAGGCGATGATGGTGCACGCTTCTTCTCGACCTCCATACAGCTTAAAGATACTTTTTATTTCATTCAAACCAACAGGGAAACTTTGCGGGGATTTTAGGTCTGGCTTCACAACACGACGATTGACTTGAAACTTGTGCTGGCATGTGATATTTGGTTCTGTCCATGCCACTGGGTCTGACATGTTGCCGTATGTGATACGATCTATTCTTTCCTCTTTAAACTGACATGTGCATTCTCTTTCTAATGAAGGAGTTAAAAAATATTTTAACACCGTTTTTTCTCGTATGTACAGCGGCTGTACTTCAGCTTAGAATATCGCGCATTGAGAGAAGTGAAACAACGACATTGTGCATGTTAAAATTTAATTTCGGAGCGTTATTTCGAAATTAGTCAACTATAAAATACCCTGGCTTGCATTCACATGTTGACAAATTATTTCAATAAATATATTACATAATAAATCCATATCATATACTTTTTATAATGCATGCACCAGAGGAAAAAATAAAATTACGCATATAAACTTAAATATAAACTAGAGAAAACTACTTTATTATTAGAGTTCCATTCCGACAACGAGATATCTGTAGTTGAAGGAATGTTTAACGTTCTCCAGGAACGACTACCACGAACACACACACAACCCTAGCGCGAAGAAGAGCGAAAGCTATCTTCTTACGTAACCAGTTGAGAACGATGGAGGAACTAAAGTTCTTTTTCTCAGCCAGTTTGCCTGCTAGGAACGAAAGGAAGTGAGAAGTCTCCCTTCCACATCCACCATAGGCACTAAAAACGACTGGAGTGAAGGAACCATGTTCAACTTCAACAATTCTTTGATTATAATGACGTTTCTTCTCACGTTCGTTGTCGTTAAACGAGCTGGTAAGAGTCTGGCGTCGATGTGTCGAAGCGTAAAGATTAAACACCCTGACATAAAAAAATGCTTTTTCACATCTTTGCTAGAAACCTCTCGCAGCTATATCCACTCTGGCGTCGTCGGCGGAATTAGCATTGGATGGAAGTACTTCGCCAGTTAAAGGAGCAATAAATATATTGCCTGATCTATCTTTACTAGTCGTAGAGTTAGTCTTTTAGACCACAAAGGGAACAATTCTTTTCCCACGATATATGTACTATTTTTTAGGATATTACAACAATCCCCCCGTGAGCTTTTCACCTACTTTCTCTGCCCTGAGCCTTTGCTATTTTTTTCGGTGTGTTACATATACTTACATGCATACATGCACAAATAGTATACACACACTTAGTCATTTACATGAGAACAGTACACTAGGTCTCTCGCTCTGCGACGGCAACGGAATAAAATTGCAGTAAGGGAAAATTATAGGTTTAATCAGCAATATTATATATTGTACTCGGTGTCAACAACACGAGTATAGCACTAAGTAAAGCATTTCTGGATTTCCTTGTCTATTAAAACTATATGCAGAGGTGTGAGCTAGCTAGGCAGCATCATCGGGTAAAATGACTTGTGGCATAACAGAGCTCTAGCCTCGGAACAAGTTTTGCGATGAGTGGATTTGGACCACATGCATGTTTCCATCTATTTATGTCTGAAGTGTGAATGTCGATATCGGAGCAAACTTACCGACAATAGGGCAATACTTTATGTAGTTTTCATATCTGTACTCCATATAGCCAGCTGTCTCATTACAACACGATGACATCTTGACATAACCTTTATTCAAACATTCTTTCTCCCACTGCTTTCGATCATTTATGAATTCAGACCATCCTTTTTTACAAAATTCCGACTCGTCACCAACCTCTCCAAAAACAAGGTTGGCAGTGAAGTATAAAATTATCACAGTTTGCAAAACTTGTCTGCAATTTCCAAATATTATTGGTTTTCGTTTAAATGGTTTTGACGTCATCCTATAAAGATTATTCAAATTAAATGTCTGGACTTAAATATACGAAGAATCAGAGATGCTAATTAACCAAATCAACAGTTTTCAAAATGTAAGTTGGATGAAAAATAGCAACGTGTAACAGGGCCTTAAGGGGGTCTGACAGTGTAAAAATATTTTCCTCAACTTTCAAGAACATTTAACTGCATGTATCCTTTTTATATCACTGAGGCAGTTATTCTGAAAAAAAGATATACCGTTCTCCATCGGAAATCATCCGAGTAAGAAAGGTTGGCAATTTGTAGAAAGCTCGCCACAATAGCTGAACGCGAATGCACACTCTAGTTATACTGTAACACATATAATGTCTTCCCACCTACATTAAATCACATCGATCAATCTATACCCAGTTAGAGGAAGCGTAAAATTTCGAAGAATTAGCGATGAACTTCCCGTTTGATTGGGAATTAGCTCTAACCTGGCTCTTTAAATTTATGCTTTTACTGGAAGAAATCAAAACCCTTTTGGGACAGACATCTGGTACCCTAGGTATCGGGATGGTGTGCTAAAACTTTGCAAGGTCCTTGGTTCTCTAGTTTCCCAAGCGTTTAAACGATCAAGCCATTTCGAACTATAAAAGTTTTCCAAAATCGTTTGAACGAAACATTAGAAGCGTTTGAACTGCTATATAACGAACGGAAAAAGAATGAAATTTTTAAACGAGTGGAAAAAAACTTTGCTCTCGTGCAAGGTCACATAAATTATATGTTTGTATCAATGATATTGATAATATACAATTATATACAACCAGCATATCCTAAAGCCTGGTTCTCGTATGTCACCGACGGTCGACGATGTATCGTTTGTGGTCGTTGACGAAGAAAATTTATACAAAATAACAAAGCATTTTATTCTCCAGTGCATGATCACCAACAATAGTCAAAGCCTACTGTCGGTGACATATGAGAATCAGGCATTACGACAGTAGTTTACGCGCATTTGTCAAATTTTCACATGGCATGCATTTGCCAAATCTTCACATTTTTCTATACAATGCTGTACCTACATCTAAATTACATTAGAGGCATATGGTAAAACGCGGACTGGACTGGACTTGTAAAACACGGACTGGACTAAATTAGTAAAACACGGACTGGACTAAATTAGTAAAACACGGACTGGACTAAATTAGTAAAACACGGACTGGACTAAATTAGTAAAACGCGGACTGGACTAAATTAGTAAAACACGGACTGGACTTAATTAGTAAAACGCGGACTGGACTAAATTAGTAAAACGCGGACTGGACTAAATCAGTAAAACACGGACTGGACTAAATTAGTAAAACGCGGACTGGAAACATTCCGGGCGTAAAAATCGAGCAATTCTTTCAGAATCTACGCAATTCATCGTCTTATGTTATGAATTACGAGCATTCAATTCAACACAAATATAATTTGGAAGGTTTATTCCATTAATAGAGCTAAGAGGTTAGGAAGAAACGACGGTGTGTTGTTTATGTCGATAGCAAGTCGATACCTGGTATTCTGCATATACAGTACATAAATGATATTATAGAGAACCGGACATTTTGTGCAGTAATCAAATAATTTTGCCGGTATACAGTATTGATTATAAGTATATTGTTTTGTATCGATTTACGCGTCGAAGTATCCACATCATAGACATAATAGTTAATATCCACATCATAGACATAATAGTTAATATCCACATCATAGACATAATAGTTAATATCCACATCATAGACATAATCATACTTCGACGCGTAAATCGATACAAAACAATATACTTATAATCAATACTGTATACCGGTAAAATGATTTGATTACTGCACAAAATGTCCGTTCTGTATAATATCATTTATGTACTGTATATGCAGAATACCAGGTATCGACTTGCTATCGACATAAACAACACACCGTCGTTTCTTCCTAACCTCTTAGCTCTATTAATGGAATAAACCTTCCAAATTATATTTGTGTTGAATTGAATGCTCGTAATTCATAACATAAGATGATAAATTGCGTAGATTCTGAAAGAATTGCTCGATTTTTACGCCTGGAATGTTTCCAGTCCGCGTTTTACTAATTTAGTCCAGTCCGTGTTTTACTGATTTAGTCCAGTCCGCGTTTTACTAATTTAGTCCAGTCCGCGTTTTACTAATTTAGTCCAGTCCGTGTTTTACTAATTTAGTCCAGTCCGCGTTTTACTAATTTAGTCCAGTCCGCGTTTTACTAATTTAGTCCAGTCCGTGTTTTACTAATTTAGTCCAGTCCGTGTTTTACTAATTTAGTCCAGTCCGTGTTTTACAAGTCCAGTCCAGTCCGCGTTTTACCATATGCCTACATTAGACGTGTTAAGTCTGTCTGCAGTTTACCTGTAGTGGGATCCAATCACAATTATTGTGCCAATGTACCTGTATGGGAAGTTTTCTGATATTTTAGTCACGATCTCTAAGACTCGTTTCAGACGTCGGATTTTCATGTGTTGTGATATCATTAAAGTCTTTGTTTAAAATTCAGCTGTACATGAAAAAGTTCGAGTTAATAAACCAGCCAGGGCCGTAGCTAGAAGCTTAATTGGGGGGGTGCATATTCATATATTCGTCGTATGCCCGAATGATTTCTTTTGTATGCTATTGTTCCTATGGTATATAAACATGAATATATGAATATACACCCCCCCAATTAAGCGGTCTAGCTACGGCCCTGAAACCAGCGGTTGAACAAACAACTTAATGGCTATAATCGCAGAGACCACAGTGATTCAACCGCTGTCGGATGATCGTCTGCGCCGCAACTCAAGCATTACAAATAACAATTAAATTTGTAATTTCATGTGATTATTATTCGCCATCTTAGACTTTACACAAACCATAGTTAATTTGAAGAATTATCACTGCACATAGCATCCCAAGGGGAGGGGGCATGATAAAAATGGTCCTAATTGGAAATCGGTAATTTAAATACGGGGTAATTGTAGAGGGTCTGCAGAAATTTTTGAGTTCCTATTACTTAATTTCCAGCATTTTGGGGGACAATTACTGATGAACCCAACTCAGCAGAGTGACACATTTATCACTGCATATTTCTCATTTTATCACTGCACATTCTACTTTTATCAGTAAAATTAGGTATGACACAAACGTGATTTGGTTCTTTCAGGCAGTTTGAATTTGACATATCGTCCATAAATTTCTCTTTCAACACATCGAACTCTTTGCTTCGACAAACAAAATTGCTGAGAAATGATTTGGTTCTAAGGTGCTGTTTACATGATCCGACCGCTATAAGCCGGGATTGAAAAATGACTTTGTGGTATTGATTATTGAAATGACTATAAATTATAATATGATCAATATGATCCTGGCAATGGTGTATAGATAGTAGTGGCAACAGTATGCGCCTGTTTTGTTTCTTGAAGACCGTTTATTTCATGCCTCAAAATCATCTTTTGCTTCGTTAGATCTCACGTAATCGGTCCGGTCAGGGCCGATGTAATCATGCAGCTCCTAGGGAAATAGTGAACTCTTTGAAAAATCTTTTCATCGAATCGAGGCGCAGCACATATTCAGTAAAGATTTACACAACATGTTATCGTTATGCAATTATCATGGGAATATCTGTAGCGTACAGGATGTACGTATAAAAAACGCAACATTTATAATATTCATGAATATCCGCTTTGGTACAGTGTTGCGACTTTTTACACCTTCTATAATATAGTTTTGCATATTGAAATAATAACTGATTATAACTGAGCGACGAAGGAGCGAGGTCCATGCAAAAAACCTCGTTCTGATATTTGACAGTACTTACAAACAGAACATGCGAGTCAGTAATCTGTTATTATATATGCTGAACTACATGAGACCACGGTTCGGATATATGGGTTTTTACGGACGGCTCATCAACCAATCATGCAGTATAGAGGATCCTGAAAAGCCATGTAATAATAACTGCTGTAGCCCTTATTGTCTAACTAGAAAATAACTTCCACTCTACAGGTCCAATGATTCATTGTTTTGACGTTCTGAAGGTCTATCAACTCTTTTCAGTCATGGCTCATTGTCATTTTAATCATAAGCTTAGATTTCGCTAGCTCAGGAAATGCGTTGCTTGGTTTAAACTAGCGAGAGGTTACTGCATGCATTTATTTCTAGTAATTAGTTTAATTTACTCCACTGAAGGACGCACTATAAATTATTAATAGTAGACACTTAACAAACTGTTGCAATTAAGCTATCCGCAATAAATTCTCACGGTAATTTATTGATATATAAGTTAGGCACATGTTGAATAATTTCTTTAACGCAAACAATGCTTCTTTTGCATATTGAAACACTTCTTTATAAATACGCCATTAATGCCATTAATCTAAGTTTTAAGGCCCACACACACTAGACGCAATTCGCCAACGCGACACGAATTCTCAGTTTTTTAAAGCAAATAAATTAATTTTTACACCTTGTATAATATAGTTAGAATATCGGAAATAATAACTGCTATAGTCCTTATTGTCTAACCAAAAAAAACTTTCACGGTGCGGGATTTGATTTTGTAGATCTTAAAAGTACAGACAATCACATTATTGAAATGCTTTTTTTAAGAAGTTGGACAACAGAGAGCGCGCTGTTAACAGAGAACGCGAGTTGTCTAGGGACTGGTAAATGTAAACAATACATTTGAATTTTAGTTTTCAGTCATAATTAGGATTTCAAAGCCTTGTGGGACAAATTTTCAAAACCCATTTATTTTACCGTTATTCTTTAGATTATGTTGTGAAAAAAGTTTTGAACTGTATTTGGTGAATGGAAAACACCAAACAAAGGAGTTATTAAAAATATAATGCGGCGGCTATCAACAATGTTATAATGTCAACGCCATTATAACTGAAATGAATACAAAAGAAGCTTCGACAATATTTTGAGATTATACAGTAAACATACTTTGTGGATGCTTTTCAGGTTTGCAAAACATTTTTAATGCTGAAGATTTTAGTGTTGCATGAAGATATAACTGAGGTTTTGAGCATATATTACGCGACATAGAAAAATATCTCCTCTTAATAAAAAAAGGACAAGAAACTGTATTCACCTGAGAAATTGTTCATAATTAAATCAAATTCAATATAATTAGCTAACTAATCAATTTAATTGTTCATAATTAAATCAATTTTAATATAATTAGCTAACTAATAAATTTAACTGACGTCCCATGCGATTGTTACAAAAACGTTTACACTAAGGGTTATTTATTCTTCTAAATGTTACTTAACTAAGAGTTAATAAAGTGATGTTAGAGAATGTTAATCAACGGTAAAACGAGTATTGATTCCTTATGAAGCTGTCTTTAATCCATTCAATTAATCTTTGCCTTTTTCCTTCTCTGCATGTGACGGACATAAACTTGATACGCTGATTTAAAAGCACTTTCCAAAGCTCCTTGAATCCAGCCAGCCGTAAATGCTATGTTATCGCCAGCGAAATACACATTTCCCATTGGTTCCCACAAATATCTGTCAGTTAAAAAAATTCTTTGTATATCTGGGGTGCTTATCAAATACCATAGGAAATTAGAAATTCCTGTCGGAAAAGCAAGTTGAACAGAGAGTTTTATCGGAAAGTTTAGGATGTTTCTTGTACCATTGTTTTTCCAACCCGATTTTTTAAATTCTAATTTACACGGAAGCACCTAAATTCCTCATATTCCCCAAAACACTGGACACAGCTTTGCTTAAGAGCGGGTTAGCGCTGAGACTCCATCGTAACACAGACTCGGAGGCAAAGAACTATCCGCCGCAAAACTATTTTTCAGTCAGAAAATCCTCCGTTTCGGGCAGAAAACTTAGTTTCCTTTATCCTTTTATCCTTATGTCAACAACAAAAACGAATAATTTGTCTCAAATACAAAAGGAACCACTCAGTTTTATCCGGTCCGAAGGATAATTTTTCTAATAATTTTCCTAATAATAAATTTCCTAACTAGAAACCAGCCATTATAATTGTAAGATGTGGCGTCGTCATCATGTGCCCTTTTCTCGGCGACTTGGTGACAAAATGAACGGCCTATCAGGGGCACCGGAACCGATACCGCGGAAATTGGTAAAACTGAAAAATACTTAGGCGCAATTCTGAACACTTAGGCTTCAAAATTGGTGAAAAAAAAATTGATATATACTACACAAAAGATGTCTTGCACAAAAGATTTGAAGCTTGCACACGGTAAAAACGAATCATCTGAATAAATAACCTTGTCTATACTTTAAGCATCAAAATGCCCTTTCACAGCTATCAGATGTGTATGATGAGCTGTCAAAAGATTCCATAATGCGTATTCAGAAGAAAAACTGAAGTTATTCAATAGTTTTCTCTTTGATAGCGATGCAGCGATGCATAATGTGAACCAGTGATCAGATTTTCGGGTTGAAACTTCATAAACACCAATTACTGCGGTGTTGCCGGAACCACGGGAGCAGCTGCGCCCTAGCAGTTCAATGAACGTGTCCTTTTCTAAAATTCTGCTCACGCTGCCCGAAACTGTTTCTGGCGTTTCTGCGTGGTAAGCTGTTTTCCAGCCAAGTAAATTATCCTCCGGTCCGTATCGCACAGAAAAGTTTAATTTATCAATGTGTTCTCAACAAAAACTTATTATTTTAAGCGCAAGCACCAGGCTCTCCGGTCCATATCCGCTAGCGCATTTTCCTGAGTGGAAACCAGCCTTTACTGATTATTTGAGAATCGAGCTATGAATTGATAAATAGATGGATAACCAACTATATTTACGATAAAAAAGCCTATCTTCCCCAGCTAAAGTCTGGAAAAGTCTGTGTAAAATTCGTATGCCAATTACATACCTGCTATTGTTGAATTGAGTGGTCTTCACGAGTCCATAGGCACCTCGATAAGAGGGTTGGTTGTACCAAGCATGGACAATGCATTTTTCAACTGCTCCTTCTTCTTTGATCTCAGGGTGAATTTCTCCAACTTGCTCAATGGCCTCCTTCTCTGCCTGCTCTTGGGTCAGAGAACCAAAAAGCAGTGCTTCATTATTCCAGATGTAGATCAAAATTATTCCTTGCTTCGTGGAATCGACATCCGGTTTAACGTAATGTATTTGACCGATGGGTAGGTTGGTCTTGGAAAAGCCACCTTTGATGCCGTACTTCTCTTCTTCCCAGAATCTGGTCTTGGTTTGCAGGATAATCTTCATGGCAGGTGAAGCGAACATGTCTTCAATGGCTTGAAAATTCCTTCTGAGGGCATCTCTGTCTCCCTGGCTTGGTTGAATTGGGGCAAAAGTAATTTGCCGCAAAAGGTTGGCTCGAGCGGTAACGATTACGGCCTGGATTTAAATATGATACATTAGCACTTAGAACTGTAAAACAGTACATTATCATACACCAAGTTTATGTCTTACGCTATTTTTTCCTCTCTAATTTGATGCGTACTGTTATAGAGTTGACTATTTTTGTACTTTAGTATGGGATTTATATTTAATAATTTAGCTACAGTTAAAAAAATAAAAAAATCTGGAAAGAAAAGAAAGAAAAAAATAAAATGCAGAAATATGAGGTACATAGAGCTTTAACAAATTCTTGTAAACTAACTTTAAAATATTCTATCTAATGGAGGTCCGGCATATAAAAAAAACTAAAGATTCTTGTAATTAATTTTACAAGACTGACCCGTGCAGTGTATGTAGGTTCTTCCAATTCATTTCCAGTCGCGTAGCAAGTTACGATGACATAATCCTTGATAGGGTCAGAGGGTGAGGAATAATAAGAAATCTTGCGAACTTGCTGGTTATGTTTCAAATCATCAGAACTCAACGATTTCGGTCGTTTTGAATCGAAGAATGCTTTAGGTAAGCTGTGCATACCACCAACCAAGGTGTGCATATCATGTGACCACCAGTTTGCCAGATCATCAATAAGATACTGAACCAATGATTGATTCACTTGCTCTGCGTAAGAAAAAACCGAGTAGCCACGAACTGCATCGTTAGGCCAAGGCAAAAGGTTTCCAAGCATGTCAATGTCTAATGAATCCAGATTATCACACCCGTTTTCGTCTTCGCTTTCCAATTTTGCGCGAATAACCTTAACATTGCTCTCCAGAAAGCTTTCGAATGTAAACTGGCTCCAAATGTCGATCCAGCGATCCCAAACTGCGATTTCCTCTTCAATGGTGGTTGTTTTATTCAACCAGGCAATCAATTGATCCGTGACAACGCCGGTTGTTTTGCTGTAATAATCGTCTAAACATTGTTAAAAAATGAAGAAATTGATTAAAAGACGTCTTTAATTATGTCCTGAAACATTACCCCACGTAGCATTGGCTTTTATAGTGTCAAGTCAAGCAAGTTTAGAAGAGTTTTGAGACAGATTATAGCTACTAGCTGTTCCTAATGATATAATACATGCCTTAGTATAATTCCTTTACAAGTTCCTAAAGCAGATTGTCTAAAGAAGCGTGTCACCATGGCATTCGTATAGTTTAACCTGCTGCGTAGGGGGGTGGCGACTAAATGGCATACGCGCAATTAAAAAATGTTGTCTAAATGCTTGGTTTCTGGAAGAAAATATAATAAAAAACAATAAAAAAATTCGAGTGCATTTGTATCCTGGTTGAATTTTTTCAAAATACATAAGGTATTGCTATATAGGTGCTGTTTATTTTAAATGTGATTGGTTCATTCGTAGTCACATGACCTTAATAAAATTAATGCAGTGTTTCCCGCCAGGAAACAAGTTAAAAATTGTTTCCCAAAATATGGCATAACGAAGTAAAGTGTATTTTTAATGAAATTGCTGTGTTACAACAAATAGCCGTTGTTCAGTGGTTAGTTGAACTAACCTGTATTGTCAAGAAGTAAGATGGTTATAAAAAAATCTGAGTAGTTTTAAACAAAAAATCAATTTAAAAACAGTTTAAAGTATAAATAATACCAATATCTTTAACATCGACGCTTCCTGTATTAATTTTTTCCCTCCATTTTGGCCAAATGGTGTCGAAATGCTTTCCTTTCCAGGCTAGAGAAAATAAAAAGGATGATTAGCGTTTTTGTCGTTTAGAGGATTTATTCAAACGAACATATGATTGCGCGGGGGTGAATTAGTTTAAAGTCGTCCGCCATACTGCAATGTACCTTATTACGTAAAAGAGGTATAATCTAGAGACCTTAACCTTACCCCATGCAAGAGTGATTTCTCTTCAGTGACATTGACAACACACCAATGTCTCTGCATACCAGTGGCATAATAAACATTACACTAAAATATAGGCGCGGATCTAGGGGTAGGCAACACAGTCAAGTAACAATGGTAAATTATCCGGATAATTATTATTCAATTCTCACAGTATTCATAAGTGGAAACATGTCAGTTAATTATTCATATTTTCATATCACAGTCCAGTTATTCATAGGTATATAGCTCATTGGTATCTAGGAAAGCCAATGAGAGGCAGTTATTTTGCCTATGTCTGGTAGCCAATACAGCCTTTTGATTGGACTTTGATTTTGCCTAGCCAAGACGATTTCGCCTAACTTGACGTAACTTGGAAGCCTTCTGATTGGGTAATTATTTAAAATTATATTATTTTATTGGCTTGCATTTTTTGCCTATCTTCGGTGATTTAAACTAATCACTGTGCTTGGTAAGCGTTAGTCATGTTAGGCAAAGAGTGGAAACATGCCTTTTCAATCGCTCTGAGCATCGAACGAAGGATTGGATTTCAAAGTTAGCTTCTGCTTTTTTGCGTTCGCTTTGTTATTGTGTTATTTCACAACGTGTTGATCGACTTGTAGTGATTTGTACGAGCCATTCAAACGATTTAGAGTGTCTAAACGACCTTCATTGCCGTTATTTATGCGACGTCTGATCTTTGCGTTCCATCCAACAGCTAACATTTATGACGGCGAAACGCTCCGAGCCGAAATTTTAGTGCGGAGATATAGGTGCCGAAGCACGCTCGTGATGGTATAGGAAAAGGCTTGTACTACAATAATTCAACTGTATTTTGTTTATTCTATGCTACTCTTGTATATAACTGTGTTTTACTGTTTTTAGTTCTTAAATCGGCAAACTGATGAATGTCGAACATCAACAAGCATAGCTAGCTATTTATCTATTAAAATATAAATTTAAATACCTCTGCGCTGGCTGGGTGAAAATATATGAATATATAACTTAAATATGATAAAAATATATCGCAAAGACTCAAACTAAACGTGTTCGCACAGTTACTGTATATCACATTATCATAATTTATGTATAAATATGTTCATATGAATGAATATAATTATGCATCATGATGTCGACATTCTACACCCTGCCGTCAGTCTGTGATATATTAATTGTCTGATACTGATTTAGCGTGATTTAATTTTTTTTTTCAATTCAATATTTTCTTACTTCTCAGTTCTGATGTATGCTGATATATGGGGTTTGTTTTTTGTTAATAACCACCACGGTACTATCATCATGAATGACATAATGCATCACCCCATACATGACGTCATTGATGACGTCATAAAGTTTTTACAAAGGTAAGAAAAATCCTAGATGCACGCCCACAAGGGTACGTCACTTTATGATATGAAGTAGCTACTGTAAGTCAATTGTTTTCAATGTAACATCACCTACTCGATGTTAATTCCTTTAATCCGTAAATATTGGAAATGACTTTTTCATCAAAATTTGGAAACTTTTTGATGCCTAGTTCAAAGTCAGTGACATATCATCCGTTAGAAAATGCGCTCTTTCATTTGGTTCATCCACACCACCAGGAAATCTCATCGCTCCGGCTAAAAATAAAACAAAGTAAAGGTTTGGTATGGCTATAATAAAAAAGGGGAAAAAAATATTGTTTTCCACCCTCTTAGCAGACACGATAATTGACGAAATTAGACTAGTTTCGCAACAGTACGACTTTCGGACACGTTTTCAAAACGTACAATATAAAAAAATATACAAAGATGACTTGGTGCTTGCTTCAAATAGTTTTAAATTTCATCTCAAACCACAACTGAGGCGTAGGAATTTCTTTTTATTCTGTATCCGGTGCTGTTGAATTACCTTTACGGAAAGTATCGGGAAGATACATTGGCTGAATAATGTTATTATTTTCGTTTTTAATACAACATTTATAGTACGCGCGTGCTGATTGGTCGAGAAGCGTGTTTTTATAACTATATCAAATCAATCTATAACTGTATGGAAACACGGGACATTTTCCGCCGAACTTGACAAGCGAAGTAATGTAATAAGAATTTGTAACTGAATCGAATTACACAAATTTATGCAAAATCTTTCTATTAAGCTGTATTATAACAGAAATAAGAATTTTTTTCCTGTGTTTTTATACAGGTATGGAAAAACTTGTGGGAGTTTGAGAGAACTTGAAATAACGTGGAAAAACTCGCTATGCGGGCTCTTTTTCCCACTGATTATTTCTCGTTCTCCCGATCTCCCACGCGTCTTTCTATTTAACAATTAGGTCGCTGAAGGCAAGGTGATTACAAGCCTATATTCACTGAGCCAAAATTTCGAGGTGCTTACAATAGTAATCAACATAATTGCAAAAAAGATTATAATTACTCCAAATTTCTTAGTTGAAAAACAACAAAAAGCCAGGGACGCCGGAAGATTGATAATTGGGGGGGGGGGCATACATTCATATATTCAAGTTCACAGACCGTAAAAACAATCGATTTCAAAAGAAACAAATAATGCAGAACTCGAATATATGAATATATGCCCCCCCAATTATCGATGTTCCGGCGTGCCTGCAAAAAGCTATAGTGATTGACCAGTGAGAGTGAATCTTGACCAATTAGAAAGCAGGAAAATCAATAGTCACCTCGGCTTGAAATTTATACTAAAACTGTAAAGAAACACGGAAAATATGTTCCATTTTTTAAAATATGAAAGGGCGTTCAAAAAATTAGTATGCATTTTTGGGAGCAATTTTTAAAATTATAACCCATTGAAGAAAAATGAGCCCTCACCGACTTATATAAGAACGCTTGGTGCATGTTGCGTTTGCCTTTTTAATTATTAATTTTCTAAATTTTCGAGCAGAAGTAAAACTGTGAAAAACACTTCCACTCAATAATGAATTTGAAGTTCCAACCACAGGTGATTGCTTTGTTACTATTTATGCCAAAAATTTACCAAGCAGACGTTCATTAAAATACCTTCGCCAAATAGACCGGGTGCAAGGCCTGCATCTTCCCCATAAGTGAAAACTCTTCCACCATAACGATCAGTCTGCTCCAGTATTTTCACTTTTAGCCCAGCTCTCTTCAACTCATACGCTGCGGCAAGACCAGACATACCAGCTCCAACAATAATCACGTCATATTCAATATCGTCTGGTGGTACAAATTGCCGCGGTGCGCCTGTTTTCGGAGGAGATGGGCGAGGTGGATTGTCGCCGTATTCCAAATAGGCCTCATACAATCCTTCATTTTGGATTTTCAGCAAGAATTCTTTTAAATAATCACTCAGCTGAATAACTTTGGTGGTTTGTTCTTTCATTCTCTCCTTAAACGGTTTCACTCCCTTTAAAAGGTGAGTATTGTTTAAAGAAAAGATGTTGCCATTGTCCTAGAAAAGATATAATAGAAGAAAGACACTCTCACTATAATGGAAGAAAAATATATATTTGCTGTAATTTTTACATTTATTGCTCGGCTAATCAACTAAAACACAGCTGATTCAAAAAATTAATATTAACTTTGACTTTTATAATAAACAGAAAACCTTCAACCTTATAAACGTAATTTTTGCTTTCAAGGGAAATTGCGAATTTTGTTTTCCCAAGAGTCGAGGGAAAAGAAAACTCACTATTTGTCGAGGTACGGAGGTAGCTAGTGTACATTAAGTGCTTTGTTATATAGGAACAAAAAAAACACTTTACTTTATTATGACAATTCGCGGCAATATATTATGTCAATACAATTTTTCAATTGTTTCCTTTGTTAAAAGTCATGCGACTACGAGTGAGCAATTACATTAAAAATACACAGCACCTACATAACAATAGACTATAATCTCGCGCAGCATATTGGACAACACGATTTGAATAATTTACTTACACAATTTATATCAGCACAGCGGGGGCAGGTTTTATCAATCCCGTTTAGCTTAAACGGTGAATGTAGGTTTTCTAAAAAATAGTTTTTCTATTGCACGGCCAGTAAAATGGAATTTTCTATTCAATGCCACATGATCAAAACCAACTAATTAAAAGACATATTATAAAAGATATCCTTTCGCTCTTTCTAAAAACTAATGATGGTATGTAATAATAATAACCTTTTAATGGGTTGTTTCACAAACATGGTATACCAGGTAATTATATGCTAATTAATATGTTGCTCAATGTCTGTGTTACAATAAAGTCTGTACGGTTTAATACAATATTACTGAGAGTTAACAAATGAATACATAACTTTATTTTATAGTTCAAGAGTTGCTTAGTTGCTTTGGTGTTTCAAACAAATTAATCAAGAGGTCATGGAGACAAACAAGCCTCTTTCAGAGAAAGACATTCACCCTGACAAAAAACATCCATCATCAGAAGAAGCATTAAATTTCAACATAATATCCATCAAATAGTACTTAGAGCAAAAAGTATGGGAAAAAGTTGTCAACTCATGTATGTTACTCGATCTAAAAACAAATCTAAATAGCATTATCTAGTAATAGCCGGCCATTAATTGTCAGTACAGTGTTAATTATTATATTGCAGAATAACCAATTAATGCATGAATAATGAATAACTATTAAGCTACATTAATTTACCAATATATTGTTAACAAATTTTATTAGATAATTATTATTTTTTGCAGTTCATGAATTACAAGAAGAGTGGAAGTGCTCAACATGCAACAAAGCTGGCTTTGAAAATATGATGTGTGATTCATGTTCAACCTGGCACACTTGGTGAGATGAGTTACATGCATCTGCAGTAATTGGCAAATTGCGGTTGGGACTTTACCATTATATAATTGGCAAAACTAATTAATAAATTAAAATATAAATTAATTTTATATTCTTAGTGTCTTACAATTACAAATCTTACACATTATTTTTATTAATGTGGCATAATGTTAACTCATCACCACATTTTTCACCAATGCAAAGGTCAGGGCATTAAATCTACTAAAGAATTCTTAATCTCAGTACAGCATTATCATAATTTTTTTTGTCTTTGCCTAACCCCCTAGCTTAGGAGCACAAGGACACCTTCAGTTGTGCCACCTTGGACCACTAGCTAGTTTCCAGCCTGCCACTGGACATAGAATCATATATGCTTTATTTTTTTCCTTTCAAACAACTAGGGAATGTGTAAAAATCAAAAGTGAACATGATGAATGGTATTAATTGTCAAATATGTGAAAATCTAAATACGGTAGGTAAAGTACATGCATATATATTTCAATGGTAATAATTCATGATTGTTCGTCCACACAAGAGAAATCATTAATTAGGTAGACAATTAGCATTAGGTTATACCTGCACAATTGCTAAATCAACAGTGTTTAATTCCAAGGGAGGCTAGGGAAATAATGGACTAGTTAGCTGAATTGTTGATATATTATTTATCAATAAATCATCTTTTAATTAATGTAAATACATTAATTACTCAGTATTAAATATACAAATATTTTATATTTACATTTCAGGATATGTCATCCAATGAACTAGATCGAATTGACAATTAGGGAGACATTTGTCAATAACTTTTAATTGGCATTCATGTTTATATAATATAATCATGTTATATATAATGGAGAAATAGAGAGCATTATTATTAAATATATTTCTTAAAAAGTATTTGAAATATATACTTTAACTGGCACTAAATATACACTTACCTTTTCTTTCTTTTGTTTATGACTTCAATGACTTGAAATCACTAGCTCAGTGTTTGACATCCTGTACCGAAGACAAGCTCAGTGACGGCCTGACGGGTACCTATCACTGGTACCTATGACTGACTACGAGTATTTTACTAATCCATCACTTTCCACGATAACCACAAGCTTTCCTGCTGCAGGAATCAAGATTCCTGCAGCAATATCGCCCCAGTCCTTTGCGCGGCATTCAAAATAGCCTTAATGATCGAAGCCGTTCTAATGATTACTAGCAAGCGGGATTTCCGCAGAAAACAATACACATACACACACGTTTTTTGTGGGAGAAGGGGTTTGGTGGAAGCACTCCTATAGGATGTAATTCTTTGTGGTCAATCTTTCATCCCAAAGACTCATTCTTAAATGGCCTTTAAATCGTTGTCTTGGGTTTATATTCTCTCCATTAGGACTCTTCAACTGCGCACAATTGTATGATGCATATGACCATATGTCATGTATGCGCACACGCTACATACCATAAAAGAGGTATAGCTAGCCTCTAAGACATCAACCTGATCAACCGCACAAGTTTGTTGGACAGTATACGATTCGATTGATCTATGATTACAATAACTTAATGCTGAGTCTATGGGCTTGAACGTGACAATCAGGAGCGCTTCCTCTCACAATACACAGAATGTGTATCCCCATAGACGAAGGAGCCCTGCCGCAAAAATAGGAAATCGATGATGTTGAAATATTGGCCAGTGTGGCTGATACGCTTGAGAGCGTTGAGGTAGGTGTTTGAATGTAACGTTCAAAACAATCGGAAGACCAGCGTCCTAACGTTTGGATCATCCAAGCGGGCAAGTTAACTGAGGCTGCGGTCGTAGCAGCGCCAATCCGAAAGCAATGACCAACATATTCCTGGCATTGAGCCCAACTTAACAACGTTCGAGTCTGAGCAGTTAACGTTTGTTTTGTGAGCGGTTTACCTGAATACTGTTTCATGGCCGAAACAGGGCAAAGCGCGGTCCCTGTGGCTCCGACAGTTAGTGTTACCTACGCGAAAGGGGTCTGTTTTGGATTCTTTAAGGTGAACTGTCATATAATTGGGCTGGGCCATTGCTGTACCTTGGGGAAATGCGATATTATCTTTCGTGAGGTGTATACTGGAGTTAAATTTCGAATTTGTTGTTAGCTCCCCCAAACGGAGAAAGCCAAAAAATACCAGAGTCATAGCTGCCCAGATCATAACGGAATTATAGTTTGTAGTGTTAGGGACACCAAGCAATGTGCGGAAGAGTTCTAAGTGATGAATGGTGATAGGACAGTAAGCGAACTCGAACTTTATCCCCCTGCGATCGCTTTATACCCCGTAGTACTAGTTGCAGCCGCACCATTTTTTGTAAATTCAGAGCATGACCGTGGCGAACATGGAAGTGGCGTATTCAGTTAAAAGGGATTCATTGGCAGGGAGACAATGTTCGACTTATGTCGCCTAAACCAATTTACAAAGTGCTTAAAACTTCTTTTGCCTGCGCTGTAGGTCTGCGACGGACCTTGTGTTTTGCCGGCGGCTATAGGTATTTTTATATTTTGAAATGCAAGAAGCATGGATAAACTTTGCTGACAGATGCTGTCAAATGGTAAAGCGGGTGCTTTTGGTTCAATGAGCACAAAATCGTCTAGGATATGACCAGATATGACATGCGAAGGAAATAGGGCATTTATTTATTAAGACCACTCCAAGGCATTGGAAAGTTGATTAAATATAAAAGGAACGCTGCGCAGACCAAATGGCAGAACTTTGTCGTAGTACGTAATCAAATATTATATTCATTTTTACCAAATATAGCTTAGTGCAGCATTTTATTGGGGATGTTGGCATGGTGTAATAGGTGGAATATCAGGTGGAATATCATCACTTTCAATTAAAAAATTATACTAAAGTTAGTAACAACTGTAACTTTAGTGTGTCTGTAATAACATAGGGGGAATTATTATATCATAATATAATATTAGGACTGTTTTCCAATGATAGTTAAGCGTAGAATACCTTATTGTAATGACATATAAGCGCCTTCTATTTTGTTGGAATCAAAGAACTAAGCAAATCGAATATAGAGGCCTGGTAACTAGTATGCTGTCGTATGAACACACTGAAATGTTTGCCCAAGTGCACTTATTACTCATACCAAATCTCATTTAACTACGCTCTTTCACCTGTGGGAAGTTAAGGTACGTTTACACACAACGATTAATCGGGCTGATTTCTGGTTCTGCTGAATGATAATGGCGATTACTGTCATTTGGTGATGTCGTCAGATGACGTTTACTGCGAATTTTTACAAATGTCATTTATGTAAACCTGAACCAGACCGATTAATCGTTGTGTGTGAACGTACCTTTAGACTTTCTTCTGTAGTTTGCTCTCATGACAATGATATGAACACACTGAAATGTTTGCCCAAGTGCTATTATTACTAGAACCAAATTTCATCTAATTACGTTCTGTAACCTGCGCGAAGTTAGACTTTCTTCTTTTCGCTGCTATCTCAAGCACAACCAGTGACGTCATAACTCAAAATGCAAAAAGTGCGATAACTTGGGAATGAGTTGAGATATGAATGAACTATAGCTGCCATTTTTCATCATTTTGAAGGTACGTTCAAATAATGCAATAAAATATTGAGTAAAATGTCGTTTCATAAACACTTTAATTAGAGTCACATGACTACATGTATACATTAATTTCGACAGGCACACAGATATTAATTTGTGTAATCATCCAGATTAAAATTTTTATTATTAATTCTGATGTTTCGGCTACCTACACGGCAGTCATTATCAAAGACGTTTATTACAGTTGCAAATTTACACTTATCAGTTTTATCACAGAGGAGAGATGGACAGAGAGTCGACTTCTTCTCTGTCCATCTCTTCTCTGTGGTTTTATCTTGCATCAAATTGACGTGCGCGTTTTCGTGAGTTTGTTTGCTTGCACGTGCGTTTAAGGCTTAAGAGCCTGCGATTATGTGCAATTAGCCCAGCGTATGCTCCAGGCATATCGCGACAAATGTTGATCCATGACAAATGTTTCCATCGCATTTTGTCAACCAGCTTTCTAAAATCATTCTTTCATCCTCAAAAGCGATGAATTCCATACAAGTGGCTCTCTCCCAATCAATTTTGTGCTTCGTTTCCATATGATGAACCGCAATTCTGCTCGCCACGTCTTGTTTTCTGTTGATCGCTTATGTTCTTTAATGCGAGAATCGAGAGTACGTCCAGTTTCACCAAAATCAGTTGCGGGGCATTCACTTTGTAAACTGTTCACGCGGACGTCAATTTGACGCAACATAAAACTGCAAATTTGCAATTGTAACAATTTTATACGTCTTTGATAATGGCTTTCGTGTAGGAAGCCGAAACGTCAGAATTAATAATAGAAAATTTAATCTGGATGATCACACAATAAATTAATGAAAGACCTCGGATTCAAGCCACGACCAAGAGAGTTCTCAACTGTTTTTTTGAGTAACCGTTTGATCTGCACATCTTCAAAATATACATTCGACTACTAGCTGTAATACTTACTAAATAGCTACTACATAGATGAAGTCAAACTAGATATATTGTCTTGCCTTTACGCTGTTTTCTAGTTTAGACCGTTTAACTTTGTTAAATGATTTTAAAAGCCATGCTTTAGTCCTTGGGCTCTTCGAAGGTTTTTTTGCAGTACAGGCCCCATGTAGAAACTCCTTTCCATGATCCGCTTGACGTGTTCCCAGATTCGAAGTAGATTGTATAAGGAACATCCATCTTGGTCTCGTTCACCACTGCGTTACAAACAACTGTGGAATGAGGTTTTACCCTAACAGAAAACTTATCAACATACGATTTGGCATTTGAACTGGACGTTCCCCAACTGTAGGAGTAAGAACCGGTCGCAACGACTTCCTCTTCTTCCTCGCCCATCATTGGAATGCCACATTTGAATTTTGTTCCAACGGGAATTGATGCCCCAGCTTGATGCGTAAATGAAAAACTATTTGTAATTGTCTCATTAAACTAGAACTCCATTCTCTGGTCGATAGAACTGGGGTTGTTTTTTTTCTGTTTTGCGATTACCTTCGGAGTCGTAGAAAGTATTTTTGCTTCGTCAACTTTGTATTCGACACGGATTATCTCATCATTTAAAACAAGAACTTCGAAATCGTGAATGCGGTGCTCCTTGCCACCGTAGGCGATGCATGCTCCCTTAAGATTCCCATCGTATTCCTTATCCACTCCAACTTTTCCAGGAATCCTCTTTCCTGCAACTACGCCCCTTGCATGGTATGAAGGACCTCCATCGTAGCCTCCTTCAATAGCATTTTTTGGTGGCTTGTCACCAGTTTTGCATCTCACATAGGATGCTTTCAATGTTGATGTTAGCACCTCGAATGTGTGGACGCGGTGCTCTTTTGATCCGTACGGAATGCACGCCCCTTTCAAACGGCCATTTCTAGGCGAATCTACTCCGACCTTGCCTGGAATATTTTTCCCAGAAACCCTCCCTCTCGCGTGGAAAGATGGTCCGTTATCATCTCCACCTTGAACAGCATTTGCTGGCGGTGATTCCCCTGTTGAACATTCGACATATTTGAAAGGACTCGGAGTTTTAACTGGTTTAAAAAACTGTTAAGAAAAAAAAATCAAATTTCAATGAATCCTAGCAATGAATTACGTTATTAAAAACAACCCTTTAAGCGTATGTGTTGGAGATCTATTCCTCCGACACTGTAGTTTATACTTCGCCTATAGCTAGATAGTCAATTAAAAGACGACCAATTGACAAATTTGATCAATCGCGTGCACCGTAAATATCATGCATGAATGCGCATTATTTTGAATGTATTATGCATGCTCTTTCGAATTTAGTTCCCATACTAACATTCCTTCACCGTTCTTTTCTACAAAATAATATACATATTTTGCTTATTTCTGCGGCTCAACTTTATCCCATTTCAGTTAAACAAAACTAGATTTACATGAGCCGTTTGTATGCTTCAAGTCTTTGGTCTTGATATTTTTAAGTACATAATTCCAAAAAACTTTATTTAGGTTTAGCACTTTTCCCGAAATATTTTTTGCTGTGCAAAATCACAAAATTTTCCGAAAAAGGGAGGTAAATGGGGTTAGGCGAGTGCGAAAACGTTCTGATTTTTAAAGCGAATATCGCGTTGCCCGGGTTTGGCATTGGTCGACTCGTGGTTGACTCCATGCATAAATTGACACGACACAAATTAACATTTTAAACCGATTAAGACCGATTTCCATTTACTGTTAAACCGCTGTTCTCTTGACTACGATATTTCAAATCTTAAGACAACCTTAACAGTGCTACATGGTGTTCTTGGTGGCGTGGGAAAATTTAAAACAAACAAACAAACAACTAAACAAGAACAAGAACAGTCCTTTAATGGTTGACTTTCTTACCTCCGTCGACGACTTGCTTTGAGACATTTGGATAAATTGAAAAACTTGGGTAAATAATTTCCCAGAATTTTGGACCTGAAATAAATATAACACAACTATTAGTTAGAGAGAGCAAACTAAGAGTATTTTGAAGACATTCTCGCATCAAAAGTGTGCAGAAAAGCTAAAAAATAAAGACGATAGGCGAACAAAACGCTGCGTGATTTACGCTTTCAATTAGCAAATTTCTGTAACAGTCTGATCAAAATGATGTCGTGGTTTCAAAGTCAAACATTTAAACTAACCACGATTTTGCATGCCACCGAGCAAGTTGCGACCAGAACTTGCAAGTACCAACCGTTATTTTCACATTAATTTTTGTAAAGTTGCTAGCACGCACTACCGGCTCCGCTCGGTACTTATTTATGCTTATTGAATGTATTTGTTGCTTATTATTTGACAAAATAAAGTTGGATCTGAGAAAAATTTACGATATTTACATTACCATAGCGTATTCAGATAACATGCATGATATTCAATAGCATCAGCTATTCTACCGTTAGTCTGTTAATGTTTGGGCAGATGCTCTAAAGTATGGAAGGAAATAAAGTATTTCCTAATGATATGTTTAGAGATCTTTTGTGACCACCAATAATTTTTAGTTAAATAAGAATAGCTATTGACATGGAGCTCAAATATGTCCGACAGAGGTCAAATCTTGTCAATGACATATATAAATATTGTGGATTAATTAGAATAATCTGCTTATACAGTATAACCCAATTATATCTCTGTGTAGTCGTGTGCTCTCAAAATGAAAGCATATATACAACTATACAGTCTGAGAAGCGATATGACAGAAAAATGGCGAGTTTATATAGATCATATCGATTTTTTTAACAATCCATTTTCAACCTTTGACACGCATTGGCGAAAATTGGCTAAATCAGTGCACTTTGTTGCATGGAAATATTGCAATGTGCGTATGTGTAGTAAATAATGTGTATATACTACAGTGTGTATAACAAAAATTCGAATCCAACTTTGACAGGCTGCTGTGTATAAAATACGAAAGTAAACGATACAATTTTTATATGGCAACAAAGATAACCTTATTTAGTTTGCGATTATACCGTTCTTACATACCGACCAAAACTAGCCGAGTTATCGTCTTTTAAAAACTGTTTCTCGAAATCAAATTTTTCCGCCGATGGGAATTCGAAGTGAGACCTCCAGACAAAAGAAAATGCAAATTTAATCAATAAATGTTCGTTGTTCCGCGTGCTTAATTGAGGCATTGTGTTCTTCAAAGATATCGTTGAACATTGAATTAGCAGAATTTTTGCGATAAATTTGCATTTTAGTTTTCAGTAATAATTAGATTTTAAAGCCCTTCACTTTTCAACTAAATGACACGTGCAACGTGTCAAGTTTGAAAGAGAAATAAATGAACTTTACAATGGTGTAAAAATCAACCAAATTTGTCAAATATATTTTGCATTATTACATGCAAAATTTCGATTCAAATTTTTTTTATACACCCTGTATCTTGCACATCTTACATAGCTACTATATATACCTACATGCACTATAATGTATGTAATAGGAAACAGGATAAAAGTTGATGTAAAATAACAGGAAGCTCGCACACAATCCTATAACGAATAAATAGTTGTTTTTGCCAAGATGGTTCGTGAAATGCATGGATATATGAATGCGAAAGTTGTTCGGTCGGGGCAAAGTTATATAGTGTTTATATAGGAGGTAAAAGAATGCGCGATAGAACGGTTTCCGAACCAGGACTATAAGCACATAGTTGTGTAGAACGTATTGGAATCTCAAAAAAATATTTTTATAAAAACAAATAATTATGAGATATTTCACGTTATATAGCTATGACTAGTTTTATCATATTTACACCTCTGATATATTACTTATAAACATAGTATGCATATAGAATATAATTGCTATCTTCTCACACGCACTAGAAATATAGCTACATTTATAATTGTGAGGGCTATTGACCTATAGGTGCATGATTATATCAAAAACATATTTTTTCTGGCCATGCAAGCAGGCAAATCACCAGTGGCGGCATCACCGTGTAATACTTTATTGGAAGATCTTTGACAGACACATATTTTGAAACGAGAACTGAATATGTTGTATAATCAGTGATAGGGATCTCACTTTGGTATAATTCGACCCATTTTGCTTGCCTTCGATATATAGAATAATTATACTTTTATACGTAGTTTTATACAATTAACTTTACAAGGGCCCCGACTGTCGGATAGAAATACTTAATTGCACGTTTAGCGGAAACGTTTGAGTGGTTAGGTGAAACCTGTTTACGTCTGTAATAAAACATTTTTACGGTTTTATTTAAGCGTTTTCACGGCTCTACAAAAACGTTTACACCGCTCTACCAAAACGTTTTTACGGCGCTAACAAAACGTTTTTGCAGCTCTACCAAAATGTTTTCACGGATCCGTCAAAACGTTTTCACGGATGGATTAAAACGTTTTCACGTTTTGAACAAACCGTTTAAACGCCATGCAATAAAATTTAAACGGGCGTTTAAATTTTTTTTTCAAGGCAACCATTTTTGATTTTCACGGATAGAAAACGGATAGCAAACGGTATTTCAGCCCGTTTTTTCAAACCGTTAATGTATGTTTTCCCGTGGAGAGAAACATATAGCAGAATGTTGTATATTCGACATTGTTTTGAAGGAATACACTAGATATAGTATAATTTTTCGACCTTGTCGGGTTAAAAGGAATGAAAGACAGGATGCCGTGAGCTGCTATGTTATCGCCATTTACAGGCCTGACATGTTATCGCCATTTATAGGCCTGCATGACTTGGACGTCGAACTCTAACTCCTGTATCGAAGTTTCGTGAAGCACAAAATTGTTTAGGTCCCCAGTAAATTTAAAGAGCATCTAGATTCTAGTTGTATTCAGGGAGATAAACGCCAAATTACTAATGATGAGGAAATTGTACATTAATTTATACTTAGAACATTTTACAATGTGCAATATTAGCAATTCCTTTATGCTGTATATCTGATTGAGTTACTCGATTATTTTGTTATTACAGAAAAACATTTCGGGAAACCGAATTGCAACCTTTATCTCAATTCACAAAGAAATTTATTAAGATTCGCAATTAGTTTAGTCATCCACCTTAAAAGTATGCAGCTGATTCGGAAACTTTACAAAAAATGATATAACATGCAACGATTATATACATCATTGATATTAAACAACAGTACATACTTCAACAGGATACACATATATGCATACACGGGAAACATATAGTAAAACGGAAATACTCGAGTTAACATGCAATATGAGTTTTGCTTGTGAAATCAATTTCTTTATGCATTTATGATAATTTATTAATAGATAGCGTCCATTATACCGACTATTGTATGGCATCGATCAGTAAAAATTCCCATATATATATATTAATATATATATATATATATAATATTATATATATATATATGTATATATATTCTTATATGTATATAATATATATATATCTTATAAATGTAATGTTTGGATAACCAATATAATAATGTAATAAAACTCGAACTATGTACTGAAAGGGTGTTTGGCTTTTTTTAATTAAGGAGCGAGCTATGAGCTGGCCCGAAGTTATCGTTTCGCAATTAGTTACTGATTCAGAAATTTACAAGAAATCTTGGCCAATTCTATGACATAGATTCGTAATGCCACATAACACATATCGGCTGCACATGTATGTATAACATTGATCAAATATGTATGTTACAGGATTTATCAACACATACCTGAAAATTGCCTTCGGTCAAATCACACTGTGGTGAAATATAGCTTCACCAGTGGGCAGTAGCCTTGTCTGCACTGCTTCGATATTGAAATTGAAATGAATCGAACACTGATAATCTGACACATTACCAGAAATTTGGGACAAGATGGCGTCTTGCATTGGGATAAAAACAAACATGGCGGCCAAATTTCATGCGAAACAATATGGCTTAATCACAAAACTTTAAATTACGCTTCCTATGTGTGTTTTTTTCTTGGTTCGGATTCAAATTCTGTAAATCGCTCAGAAAGGAAGAGTTATAACAAAAAATATTCACTCACTAGCAAATCCTCTAGGTTCCTGAGTGCGATTTATATACAAGTCCAATTTGAATGATTCGGCTATATAAACCATAGTAATATCGGTAAACATGCTCTACAATCTGGTCAAATACACCACTTTCCTTTTGGACGATGCAAAGTTCGGAGTTGGAAATGTCTTTGGTTGTGATATAGCTACCGATATAACTCATAAATATCTTCGTATTTTTTACCGCCACGGTTCCCACAGCGTTTGAAATTTCATGATTCTTCAGTGTGTTAAGCATCCGGCCATATACATTTGAAGCATAATTATAATTGCATAATTATACCATCGAGCCATTTTATGAAATTTTCACCAATTCCTTGGGTCAAGAAGCGGACGCTGCCCACGAACGCGGACGCAAAATGTCTCAAATTTCTGGTAATGATATAAATAACGATAGCTGAATAGAACGTCGTATGCTTGAACGATTTCTTAATTAAATTTCGTACATAATTAGACATCCAGTGAGTACACCAGGTGGGAAGGGAGGTATCTTCCTTAGCTCCTGCTGCTCATGCAGAATCGAAAATACCAGAATGTTCTATATTCGACCTTGGTTTGAAGGAATACACTAGATATGGTATAATTTTTTGACCTTGGTAACATTGAATACACCGGAATGTGGTATAATTATTCGACCTTACCTATACCGTAATATGAACCTTCAGAGATGATGCAGAATTGTTCAAAATATTACCTCAATTAAACAAAATAAATGCTGTTCCTAACTGAACGTCTTAAACGGGACTTAATTAAGACAAGGTATTATGTGCTGCTATCATATATCAGCATCGCCATGAATGATTTACAGGCCTGACTCTAAGTTTCGTGAACAAGAAATTGTTTGGTTCTCCAGAATAGCATATAATTGTATTCAGGACCCGAATATTTGATTATCACAAAAAAACATGTCAGGAAACCGTAATGCATCGAATATCTCATAAATTACTCGCTGTGCGCTGTGGAGTAACAAAGAAATTCAGTTAGGAGATCTCAGTTTAGCTCCTCTCAATTTACGTCATGTAATATTTTTACATCAATTAACGATTTCGTGTTCCTGTTTGTCACAACCAAGCGGTAAAGTATCTTCCTAACTGAACGCTAACGAAAAGGTACTATGAGCTAGCTGCCATGCATGTAGTCAGAAGGAATGATTTATAGGCTGTCTCAACCGTTGAACACTAAACTCTTGGTTTAAGTTCATTTCTTCTTTCTCATCGTATCTTATCTCTCATCTTATTTGCATTCGAGTCGTATCCTTCCTTTGTCGTATCTATAAGTTCGACTTATGAAAGAGCCTTTAAACACACGTTATGAGAATTATAATGAGGCATGAAAATAGAAAAATTGACCAATCTTTGACTAGTGCACTACTTTCCTAAGAGCTAAAAAAATGGATATTTTAAATGATATTTCAAATCTGTATATATCAGTAATTTATTGTTAAGGTAGCAAGCTACTTCAAACTGGAATGCAACCTATATCTTAAGTAGGTAGCCCCCACCCCCATATAGCGAGGAAAACACGCAACGCGTGAATCCCACGCGGGACGTCGGAAACTGTCGGATTTTCCCGAAGGTATGCGTGGTCTCCACGCGCGAGTAGAATAATGCGCGGGCACGAGAAATGGGGTAAACAATGAAGCGTAAATACGCATCATAGCGTAAATACGCAGGATATGTTTGTTTGACAACAATTTACTCAAATTACACATTGCCGGTTTATATTATTGCTGCCGAGCGTAGCGAGGCAGCCCACTATTCTTGACACAGCCGAGATTTATCCAGAGTTCATTCGACCCAGTCTTCCGCACCGAACTATGTATAGTCGGAATCTCGATTCGTGTCCGTTTGTCCGGATGTCTGCATTTTCCGGGCCAAAGTTCGATCGTCAAGTCACTTTTAAAATTGGGGGGAGTGGACAAAATATTAGAGCCGTCGGTACCGGACAAATGGGATATGCAGGGATATGTTCTTTTTTCTGCTTTAATACAGATACATATACATATGATGAAGGCGATGCATGAACGTTCATTGTTCAATCTTAGAGGAGTCCTTTCATGTGTTAATCGGCTACATGATTCTCAAAGCAATGTTCTCATCTGAATCTAGAGCGGTGCTTTCATTAGTTTATCGGCTGTAGCTCATATACCCAAGCGAATGGATATTGTTAATCACGTAATTGTATACGCTGTAACGCAGGATCGGAACAGAAGATAGACATTTTCAGAACAAGGATATATTTCTTCCCGCACTTAGACAGATACATATACATCAAGGCGAAGAATTTTTATTGTCAATCTAGCGCGGTGCTTTTATGAATTTATCGCCTATATGAATATATGGTTCTTATGACTTAATTCATAGTAAACAAATAAGTATATGGGCATGAATATATGCGAGCGAACGAATATTGTAGGTACTAGACAAATGGGATATGCAGCAGGGATATTGCATCACACAAGAAAACTGCTCTAAAGATAACCACTTTGTTTTGTGATGCAAATTAGTGCATTAGTGCTGGATCCACTCGTGATTTCCTGACAGACATCGAGTCTGTCACACACTAGGTGGTATGGGAGGTACGTTCCTTAGCTCCTCCTGCTCACGCGGAAGTTATATTCTTATACCGCGGTCTTTCGTTTTGTCTCACTTGTGTTCTCGGAGGAAGAGCTACTGGTACAAGGCAATACTGCATAGTAATACAACGACTGAGATTTCAGGTATGCGCTGGAAGATAAGTTGAATGCCGAACTTGCAATTCTAAATGCTAAATTTCTTGAGCAGGAACAGTTTGTTTACAAAAGTGAACAGAGGCTGAACGACCTGGTGAACGAAAATTTGCATTTAAGGTCACGTATAGATGAGTTAGAAAGGAAAGTAGGTCATACTACACCTACTATTCCGGCAAATCTCAACCAAGGTAAAGATGATATCAGTCCTTCAGTGCATAATTCCTCAGTAAATGTGGCAACTAATAATCCCCAATCTGTGACCCCTAATCCTCCTAAACTTGTGAGTACTAAACCACCCAACTTTCAATCGGATATCCCAAATCGTGCTGGTGCGCAGCAAAATCAACAAGAATCTGTTATAAACTTAATAGAAAATAACCTACCTATAAATAAACAGCAAATTCAAACGCAAGGAAGCTTAAACACAGAAGTAAATGCTACAAAAAGTTCAACTCAATGCCCTTTCTTGTTACGTCGAGGCAGATGTCTCAAAGGGAACCGATGCGATTTTCAACACAAAATCCCTAAGCATAAAACCTTCTGTCCTTTTTTGCAAAGAAGAGGATACTGTTTGAAAAAGAATAACTGTGATTTTTCCCATGCAACGATTTACCGAGGAAAGGCTTCACCAAGACCATTGACAAATAATCATTTGCCCAATGCTTCTTTTTTATTCGGCAGCAGAGCGTCAATGCCACCAAACATCTACATGGACCCTTTGACCAGGTTTCCAAACTACCACCCAAATTTGTGGAGACCCATACCTTCTGCAAGACCAGTAATGGAATTCCCAGTGCTCCCCCACAAGTCCCATTGGAATTCACAGTTCCTTCTTCCCAATCCCTCGCAAATACCCTCTCCTCTAATTAAATCCAGTTACTAAGCTTGATGATGGATATACTTCTGATAATGGACAATGCTATATGATTCAAAGAATAATGACGACACGGTCTCGAAATCTGAATATTAATAAGGAGCAACCCAAGCGAAACAACTTGATTACAATTGCCTGTGCACCCATGGCTCAACCCTCTAAAGCAAGCTTAGCGATACATTTTAGCACGCTGAATGTAAGATCATTAAAAAACAAGATGTGTCTTGTTCATGAATTTATCGTAGATAACAAACTGGATATTTTGGTCCTAACAGAAACCTGGCTCTCCCTGAAAATAATGATTTTGAAATAAGTGAAGCTACTCCTAATGGATATTCATTCTTACATGTTCCTCGAGAATCTCGTGGTGGTGGTGTAGCTATTGTGTTTAGAAGAACCTTATATATCAAGGAAAATCCGAGCATTAGAAAGTTCGAATCATTCGAATATATGGATCTGACTATGAAATCGGTATCGAAGACTGTGAGAATTATTATTGTCTACCGTCCTCCTATGTCAAAAAAGAACGGAGTAAATGAAGCTATTTTTTAATGAATTTTCTAATTTGCTGGAAATACTTGTTCCGAGCCAGGGCATTGGAGATGTCTTACTAGCGGGCGACTTCAATTTTCATGTTAATGATATCAACAATGTGTCGGCGAAAAAGTTCAACAACTTGATTAGATCGTTTGACTATAAAAATCATGTGCTTGTTCCTACCCATAAAAAAGGTCATACGCTGGATCTAATATTAACAAGATCAGATGACACATTTGTGTCCGGCGTAAATGTAACTGATCCTGGTATCTCGGACCATTTTGCAGTAAATTGTAAGTTACTGTTTACTAAACCTTATTCTGTAAAGAAGAGCATTAGCTTCAAGAACATCAAGTCGATAAATTTTGATTTGTTCTGTGCCGATATAAGAAGATCAGCTTTTGCCCAAAAAAGCAACACCGCGATCAACACTTTTGCTTCTGTTGATGCCTATGAAAACACACTCGTAACGTTACTGAATTCGCATGCACCCATCAAAAGTAAGCTTAAAGTATTACGTCCAGATACCTCATGGTATACCCCGAAATTCAGGAACAAAAAATCATAAAAAGAAGGTTAGAGCATCGTTGGAGAAGGTCACGATTAACCGTTGATAGAGAATTATATACTCAGAAGTGTGTTGATGTTAATAGGCTTATTACAAACGCAAAAACCAACTATTATAAAAAGTTAATAAATGACTGCGAATCTGATCAAAGGGAACTTTTTAAGAAAGTAGAGAGAATGTTTAATGGATCAATAGAAAGAAAATATCCACCGTGTAGTTCATCTGAACAACTTGCAAACAATTTTGCAGACTTTTTTGAAAACAAAATTGACGCTATCAGAAATGATTTGTTAACACATTCCACGATTCCAATGTGTACCAACACCATAGAACCATCGTCGATGAAATGCAGTGAATTTAAATCAGTCCTTTCTACCGACATCTACTGAGGATCTGACTGTCATAATGAAAAAAATGGCCCAAAAATCGTGTGTTCTGGACCCAGTTCCCTCTAAGATCGTGCAGGAGTGTTTGGCTGATTTGTTACCACCGATTAATAAAATATGAATATAATTAACAACTCACTTGAAACTGCTACTGTACCTGTAAGCCTAAAATGTGCAGCTCTAAAACCAAGGCTGAAGAAAGATAACATGAACACTGATGAATATCCTAGTTTTCGACCGATCTCAAATCTCAAGTTTGTGTCTAAATGCCTAGAGAAAGTTGTGGCAATTCAATTAGATCAACACATCATGAGAACAATCTAAGTAAATCTCTACAGTCTGGTTACAAGAAACACCACAGCACTGAAACAGCCTTGGTCAAGGTTCAAAACGATGTTCTGGAAGCTTTGGACAATCAAAATACAGTGATCTTAGTTCTCCTAGACCTTTCTGCGGCATTTGACACTGTAGACCATGCAATATTAATGCACAGACTCTCTTCGAAATACGGGATCAGCGGAAAGGCTTTAAGATGGTTTGAATCATATCTTGATGAAAGGTCATTTACGGTATATGTTCTTGATGGCCAATCTACAAAACGAACTATACGATCTGGTGTTCCACAGGGAAGTATTTTGGGACCGATGCTTTTCTCACTTTATATTGCACCTATAGGAGATATTATACGATCAATGGGCATTGGCTATCATCTCTACGCTGATGACACTCAATTATACATTACGTTTAAATCGACTAATGCAAGTAAGTTGGGTGAGGCTAAATTTGAGATTGAGCAATGTATCAGAAAAGTGAATGAATGGCTATCTAGGAATAAACTGAAATTGCACAGTGAAAAAACTGAGATAATGTTGCTATCGTCTCGATATCGCCCTTGTCCATTTTCATTTTCGGTAACAGTTTGTGACGAACTTATTGATTTATCGCCAAAGGCAAAGAATATTGGAGTTACGATGGACTCGCAGTTAAATATGGAGATGCAAGTAATAACTGTTTGCAAATCTGGATTCTACTATCTGAGAAAATTAGGTAAAATACGAAAATATCTTAGCCTTGAATCTGCTAAAACTTTGGTACATGCATGGTTACTTCCCGATTGGATTTCAACAATGCCGTATTGTATGGATTACCAAGCATACTCCTACAAAGAATTCAGAAAGTCCAAAATGCAGCTGCACGGATGGTCGCTTTGTCAAATAAAAGGGATCATGTATCTCCTGTGATGTTTAAACTGCATTGGCTGCCGGTGAAAGAAGGAATTGAATATAAGATACTATTACTCACTTATAAAGCACTATCTGGTCTAGCTCCGCCATATATAAACGATATGCTCAAGATTTATATTCCTGAACGTAATCTACGATCTTCAGTAGATAAACAATTAGTAGTCCCAAAATATAATTTAGAATTTTATGGAGGACGGTGTTTTTCTGTAGTTGCACCAACACTATGGAATAGGTTACCACAGACACTAAGACTGTCTGAGCCTGTAAATAGTTTTAAAGTAGGATTAAAGACATATTTGTTTAGAACTGTAAATAAAGATTTATCTAAGTATTGTAAATAATCATAGATTGTAGCTAGTTTTATACCCTTTTTATAGTAAAGCCAAAAATCTGTATTCTACCTTTATGGATTATGGATTGAATATCAGTAGAAAACATGTTGTGCTTGTAAACAGGTAGTATACTAAATTAGTGTTAAGCGCTGTTGAAGTGCTGATAACCACTTGAAATTCAGAATCAGAATTAGTTAATTCTTAAAGCACAGACGTTACTCGCGCATGCGCATAACTTACAAAACCACCCAACGTCGACCGTCCATGACAAAGAATTTGGACAACTTTGGATTCGCCTATGTTCTACCGGGTTCCGGGTGTAATTCCTAATCTGAAAAACTATTGGTAATTTTCTCATTAAACGAGAACTCCATACCCTGGTTGATAGAAATGGCGTTATGATTTGTCTAGACTGTTTTGCGATTACCCTAAGAGTCGTAGAAAGCATTTTTGCTTCGTCAACTTTTTATTCGACACGGATTATTCCTATCTTGCAGTGAGGACTTTCACAGATCCATGTCTATTCTAATATGTTAAATAGTTTTTTGACTGTAAAATTGAAGTTTGCAAGGATAGCTCTAATAATGTTATAAATTATAATGGTGTTTTACTTGTAAATCTATATTGTGACAAAGCTTATAAAATAAAAAAAAAAAAATTAAATTAAAATTGTCGTATCATCATTCTAAAACAAGAACTTCATAATCGTGAATGCGGTGCTCCTTGCCACCGTAGGCGATGCATGCTCCCTTAAGATTCCCATCGTATTCCTTATCCACTCCAACTTTTCCAGGAATCATCTTTCCTGCAACTACGCCCCTTGCATGGTATGAAGGACCTCCATCGTAGCCTCCTTCAATAGCATTTTTTGGTGGCTTGTCACCAGTTTTGCATCTCACATAGGATGTTTTCGATGTTGATGTGAGCACCTCGAATGTGTGGACGCGGTGCTCTTTAGATCCGTAAGGAATGCACGCCCCTTTCAAACGGCCATTTCTAGGCGAATCTACTCCGACCTTGCCTGGAATTGTTTTCTCCGAAACAATTCCTCTCCCGTGGTAAGATGGTCCGTTATCATATCCACCTTCAACAGCATTTTCTGGCAGTGATTCCCCTGTTGAACATGGGACATGTTTGACAGACCCTTCATCAACTGGTTTAAAAAACTGTTAAGGAAAAAAATCAAATTTCAATGAATCCTAGCAATGCATTGCGTTCTTAAAAACAACCCTTTAGGTGTATGTGTTTGAGATCTATTCCTCCGACACTGTAGTTTATACTTCGCCTATAGCTAGATAGTCAGTTAATTAAAGGACGACAAATTGTAGCTATTATTGGAGCAATCGCCGGCACCGTAAATATCATGCATGAATGCGCATTATTTTGAATGTATTATGCAAGCTTTTTCAGACTTAGTTCCCCATACTGACATTCCTTCACTGTTCTTTTCTACAAAATAATATACATATTTTGCTCTTTTTTACGGTCAACTTTACCCCACTTCAGTTAAACAAAACTGGATTTACATGCATGAGCCGGTTGTATGCTTCAAGTCTTTGGTCTTGATATTTTTAAGTACATAGTTCCAAAAAAACTTTATTTAAGTTTAGCACTTTGCCCTAAATTTTTTTTTGCTGTGCAAAATCACGAAATTTGCCGCAAAAGGGAGGTAAATGGGGTTAGGCGAGTGCGAAAACGTTCTGATTTTTAAAGCGAATATCGCGTTGCCGGGTTTGGCATTGGTTGACTCGTGGTTGACTCCATGCATAAATTGACACGACACGGATTAACATTTTAAACAAGTTTAAGACCGATTTTTATTTACTGTTAAACCATAGGCAGCCCAGACTTTGACTTGCGCGTGTGATACTCGCGAGCGTGTCGCGCTTACGTTGTTTACTTCGTCTATATATTATGACAAGGTAGGAAAGAGTTTATCAAAATATGACAGATATACCTTCGTAAATGTATAATTATCTAAAAAATTACTTGAAGAAACGCCACAAAAACTACAACCTAATAATCACCGATGATTAAACTACATTATCCTAAAGTTTTCATGTTTTTTAACAACATCTAAAGCCTTCAAATTAGCAAAATAAAACAGGAATTCATACGGAATTTTAGAGAACTATCCCCAGGGTCACTCCGTAAAGGGATAGGTGGTCATAGGTGGTCCTGCAGGTAAGCCAATGAGCGTTTAGTTAATATCTCAAAAAATATGACGTTTCCTTAGGCGGAGTGACCCTCGGATAGTTTTCTCAAAATTCCGTATGAATTCCTGTTTTATTTCGCTAATTTGAAGGCTTTATAGATGTTGTTTAAAAACATGGAAACTGCAGAATAATGTGGTTTAATCATCGGTAATTATTAAGTTGTAGTTATTGTGGCGTTTCTTCAAGTAATTTTTTAGATAATTATACATTTACGAAGGTATATCTGCCATATTTTGATAAACTCTTTCCTACCTTGTCATAATCCCCGAGCCGGTGCGGAGCACCGTGCGAGGGTACTAATTCCGCCCGGAGATTAGGAATTACACCCGGCACCCGGGAGAACATAGCGGAATCCAAAGTTGCCCAAATGTCATGGACGTTCAATGGTCATGGTACTTGTGCGCATGCGCGAAATGCGAACGAGTGTAGACTGGTAATCAGCAACTTCCTGATTGGCTAAGACGAATGTGTTTCAGTGAAAAACGTCAGCAATTTAATTGTCATTTTGCAAACTATTTTTTAAAAAAATATTTCGAAAACAAAATATGAAATGTGGAATCAAATAACAGATAAAACACTGCGAAGAGTTATATTATCAGAACTGGAGGAATTAGCGGTGAAAAGGGACAACTCGATTATAATCCTTGAAATGGTAGGAGTCTATTTTGTTTATTTCGAGGTTTATTTCGTGTTTGCTGTACGAATACATTTTATGACCTTGGTACAGTATGTCGTTTTGCTCAGTTTTGCGAAGACGTGACCGACTATTTAAGACTTTACATCATCGTTTTAACTTCCAAAAGAGTCCTTAAAAGTGTAATTCGGAGTTTTAATATAACAAATATCACTTTAAAGGTTTATATACAGTCGACTGCAATCACTGCATGAGTTTAATTATCGAAAAACAACATTCGACGTTCACTGCTTGGTTATTTATATTATTTGGGCTGTTTTGATGTTTTGAAGCTTTAGCTATAATGAAGTATTAACTCTCACTTAAACTGTGAAAGTCTATAACTTAATTCAACGGAAAGCAGCAGGAAAACGGGTGATTTCACTTCACCTTTACGACTGTGTTTTTTTCCTAAATATTTGAAACATCAGCTATCGGCTTTACATTTAGGACATTTCATAATATTGAAGGTTAGGTCTGGCTAGCTCAGGAAATATTTTGCTTCGTTTGAAATGGCGAGGGGTTGCTGCATGCATGTATCTCTAGTATATAGACGAAGTAAACAACGTAAGCGCGACACGCGCGCGAGTATCACACGCGCAAGTCAAAGTCTGGGCTGCCTATGGTTAAACCGCTGTTCTGTTGACTACGATATTTCAAATCTTAAGACAACCTTAAATGTGCTACATGGTGTTCTTGGTGGCGTGGGAAAGCTTTGAAAACAAACAAACAAAAAAACAAACAAAGAAACAACTAAACAAGAACAACAACAGTCCTTTAATGGTAGACTTTCTGACCTCCTTCAACGGCTTGCCTAGAGGCATTTGGATAAATTGAAAAACTTGGCCGGATAAATTTCTGCCAGAATTTTGGACCTGAAATTAAAGATAAAACAACAATTAGTTAGAGAGAGCAAACTAAGAGTATTTGAAGATATTCTCGCATGAAAAGTGTGCAGAAAAGATAAAAAATAAAGACGATAGGCGAAGAAAACGCTGCGTGACTTACGCTTTCAATTAGCAAATTTCTGCAACAGTCTGATCAAAATGATGTCGTGGTTTCAAAGTCAAACATTTAAACTAACCACGATTTTGCATGCCACCGAGCAAGTTGCCACCGGAACTCGCAAGTACCAACCGTCATTTTCACATTTTGTAAAGTTGCTAGCACGCACTACCACCGGTCGGTATTTATTTATGCTTATTTCTTAACGAACTGTGTATTTGATGCTAATCATTTGACAAATTAAAGGTGGATCCGAGAGAAATTTACGATATTTACATTACCAGTTCTGTTTGTTCGCAGATATTTCAACGTGTAGACAGTGGCGTAGCTAGCAATAGCAACTCGTCCCGCTTTGCTGTGTTGAACGATGCAATTTTCCTTGCAACTTGCAATGCAATTCTACTCTTGAGAGATGTAGTGTTGGCGAATACAACATTTTATTACGCTCCGCTGACGTTTTCTTGACATTTCGATCACTCTTTACTAATTGACATCCTCAAAATTACAATTGCATTGCAATTTGCAAGGGGAAAAGTGATAATTATTGTAACAGCGCCTTAATATGAACTGATCTCCATACATCGTAAACAATGCATTTGCAAATGCTTGAATACGTAATTCGTTCAAAAATTTGCAGAGCCATGCAGCATCGCTATGAATGATTTATAGTCCTGACACGAAGTTTCGAGAGGCAGAAGATTTTTTAGTTCTCCACAACAGCGTATATTTGTATTCAGGACTCGAATATTTGATAATCACAGAAACACATAACGGGAAACCGCGAAATACATCATATATCTTATAAATTATTCCCTGTGGGCTGTGGAGTCACAAAGAAATTCAGGCAGGAGATCTCAGTTTAGCTCCTCCCAGTTTACGTCAATGTAATATTTTTACATCAATTAACGGATTCGTGTTCCTGTTTGTTCCAACCAAGTGGTATAGTATCTTCCTAACTGAACGCAAACGAAATGGACAAATGGTGCTATGGCTGCCACGCATGTAGTCAGAAGGAATGATTTACAGGCTGTCTAAACCGTTGAACACTAAACTCTTTGTTTAAGCTTATTACCATTCGACTGAGCCGGAACCTTAAAAGTTCGACGTATGAAAGGGACTTTAAACACACATGAAGCATGAGAGTTATAGTAACCCATAAAAAGAAAAAGTCGACAAATCCTAGACTAATGAACTTATAGTACTTTTCAAACAGCAAAAAATTAATTTTGATTGCATATGCGGATATTTCAAATCTGCATCATATTTCAGTGTTTGTAGAAGCCTAGTTTATAAATGTCAAGTTACTATATAAACCAAAATGCAGTCGAAATCTTATCTGTTTATCTTCGTCCATTAACGTGAGATGTAAAAATTTGTTAAATCAACGAATTCGTATTGCTGTTTGTCTTAACTTGGCAGCATTGTATATTATAGAGTGAAGGTTGAATATAGTTAACGTCGAATATACCAGAATGTTGTATATTCGACCTTGGTTTGATAGAATACACTAGAATATGGTATGATTTTCGACCTTTGGTAAGATTGAATACACCGGAATGGTGTATTAATCACCCTTTGTAAGATACCGAAATTTGGACCCCCAAAGAAGCTGCAGAATTGCTCAAAATATCACAAAAGAGAGAAAAAATGCTGTGCAGTCCTGTTTCTAACGAAACGTCTTAAAGAGGACTTAATTAAGATAAGGTATTATGAGCTGCTATCATGTATCAGCATCGCCATGAATGATTTATAGGCCTGACTCGAAGTTGCGTGAAGCAGAAGATGGTTTGGCTCTCCCGAATAACATATATAATTGCATTCAGGGGGATAAATGTCAAATTACTATACCTGTATAGGCCTAATTATTGAGTGACCCGAATATTTGATAATCCCAGAAACACAAATCGATAAACCGAAATGCATCATAGATCTTATAAATTATTCCATGTGGACTGTGGAGTCACAAAGAAATTCAGTCAGGAGATCTCAGTTTAGCTCCTCCCAATTTACGTCAATGTAATATTTTTACATCAGTTAACGAGTTCGTGTTCCTGTTTATCACAACCGAGCGGTGTAGTATCTCCCTAACTGAACGCTAACGAAAAGGTGCTATGAGCTGCCTCGCATGTAGTCAGCAGGAATGATTTATAGGCTGTGTCAACCATTGAACACTAAACTCTTGGTTTAAGTTCATTTCTTCTTTCTCATCGTATCTTATCTCTCATCTTATTTGCATTCGAGTCGTATCCTTCCTTTGTTGTATCTATAATTTCGACTTATAAGCCATAAAAATAGTAAAATTGACCAATCCTTGACTAGTGTAATATACTACTTTCTTAACAGCCAAAAAAAACGAGGATCGCATGGATATTTTAAATCTGATTGCATTATATTTCAAATCTGTATAATTATATCAATAATTTATTGTTAAGATAGCAAGCTAGTATAAACTTAAAAGGTTGCTATATGAGATATCTTATAATGCAGTTTATCTCCTTACCTCCAGATGTAAAATTTGTTACCTCAACGGAGAAAGAAACGACTGGCCCCGTATGCACGGGTGGATCCAGACTGATGCGATTGTCGCAAATGCATCAGTCAAAATATCCGCACAAAGGCGAAAAAAAAGTATGGTATTGGCAAAAAGTAAGACTATATTTATAGTCTCTGGAAAGGTACCCAGTAAAACACGATAAAAAATAGTAAAGGTCGAATATAGCAGAAAGGAACAAACGCGAAATATTGAATACGAAATTGTCGGCGAAGTACAAAAAAATATGACCATTTAGTCTCTCAGTAAAACACGACAAGAAGTAGTGAAGGTCAACACTCGAATATACAAGAATATGGTAGAATTAATAATTGATCTTGGTAAGATTGTTGAATACACCAGAATGTGTAATATTTAACTTTGGTAAGCTCGAATACACCTGAATATGGTATAATTAATTATTCTACCTTTGTGAGCTCGAATTCCCGAATTTACGCACCAGAAAATATATAGCTTTAATTATTTGACCTTGGTAAGCTTAAATTCTCCTGAATATAGTATAAATATTCAACCTTGGTAAGATACCGAAATATGGACCTCCCATGCAGTGGTGCTGCAAAATTCAAAATATTAATATTCAAAATATCACACCAGTCAGCGGCCCTGATCCTAACTAAACGTTTATCCTTCTACTCGCGTAAAAATGCTCAGGTTGATGCAAGTTGATATAAACAGGATGGAGCAATGTTGTCCTGCCCACATTGTTCCGAGTTATTATCAATATTGAGCAATATTGTTACAACCGATTCAGTTTCAACAATATTGTTCAATGTTGATATAACAACTCTGAACAATGTGGGCAGCACAACATTGCTCCATCCTGTTTATATCAACTTGCATCAACCTGAGCGTTTTTACGCGTGTAGCATGCAATGTCTGGTTAAAAGGATTCAAAGACAAGGTGCTATGAGCTGCTATGTTATCGCCATTTATAGGCCTAGCTGACTTGAATGTCGAACTCTGACGTCTAACTCTAAAGTCTTTATTAACAATTTGTGATAGATTTTTTTCACACAGTTAACTGTAATAGACGATACACATACAGTTCCTGAATAGTTTGTCATATAATCAGTATAAAATAATATCAGTACTTGTAACATCATGAAACGTCTATTGAAATAACGCACTATGGAATTCACGAGGAAGAAGTAAAGCGCATGAATTCTGAAAATTTTTAGACTTAAAGTAAACAGGAAGAGCGATAATTATTAGGAGAGCGGAATTAAACGTCACATGCTTGGACGAATTTTCATGTGTGTCGAATTTTCGTGAAGCACAAAATAGTTTAGGTCTCCAGTAAATTTGAAGAGCATCTAATTGTATTCAGGGGGATAAACGCCAAGTTACTATAGATTAGAAAATTATACATTAATTTATACTTAGGCGTTTTACATTGTGCAATATTAGCAATTCCTTTATGCTGTAGGTCTGATTGAGTTACTCGATTATTTTGTTATGAAAGAAAAACATTTCGGGAAACATTATAGTGGAACCTTTATCTCAATTCAAAAAATTCAGTAAGATTCGCATTGATGCAGGGAGTATGGAGTACTACAAGATTTATCGACGCATACCTGAAAATTTTCTCGTGTTGAATGTGTAGATTCTGAGGTTCACCAGTATTAGCCTTGTCTCCACGCGGCTTCGAGATTGAATTTGAAATGAATTGAACACTGATAATCAATGATAATCAGGGGCCGGTTGTTCAAAAGCAGATTAAATTTAATCCTGGGTTAGTGCTAAACCTGGGTTAAAATCCTTAACTCTAGGTTAGCTAAACCTGGGTTAAAACTGTGTTGTTCAAAGCAGGGTTAGCGGTAGGGTTAGTTAACCGAGAGTTAAAATGTTTAACCTAAGATTAAATGTATTTTAAGGACTAAATTGGATATAAGAACGTTTTCGATTGGTCAATGAACGAGCGTCAAAACTTTACCCGACGAGGATAATTATATTGTCAGTCGAAAGATTATATGCCGTGAGGGCAGGGTCGAAGGAACGTTGTTTTGAACAGTAATTTCCGTGCATGGAATTTTGGAAAGAACCGAAATGAAAGGCCATTTTGTATGATAAACAATGTCGATGTGAAACAAAATTAAGCAAATTATAAACAATCTATTTTAAAATTTCAGGCATTGTTTGATTATTCAAAATTCAGGAACAAACGTAGCCTTACCACTTGCTGCCAATCAAAAGAATCGAATTTTAGCATCGGCGAAACAAATATTTCGATTACGATGTTTCAATTTGTACGGTTGTATTCATTTATCGTGTATTGCATTGAAGCGAAGATAAATAAATCAATACATCAGCTGAAACCGAACGAAGTCAAACTTAAATAATTCTTTGCTGTCGAAATTATTCGTAAAACCTTTCAAAAGTGTTTAATTCATGACGAATTATACGTGTTTACATGTTTCAGCTCCTTATTCATCCATTTTGAATCGAAGTTAACCCAGGATTAAAAAGTTAACCCATCTAGCTAGCAGGGTTAATTTTTTATCAATTTTAACCCAGGGTTAACGCTAACCGAGCTTTGTGCTGCTTTGAGCAACGCAAATCAACCAAGGTTTAAAATTTAACCCTGGGTTAGGTATTTTTAACCCTGGGTTAGCGTTAACCGGCTTTTGAACAACCGGCCCCAGTTATATAAATAACGATAGCGGAATAGAACGTCGTATGCTTGAGCGATTTCTTCAATTAAATTTGACATCCAGTCAGTAAGACACAAGTTGTATATTCGACCTTGGTTTGAAGGAATACACTAGATATAGTATGATTTTTTAAATGAATACACCCGAATGTGATATAATTATTCGACCTTTTGAAAGATACCGTAATATGGACCCCCAGAGATGCCGCAGAATTGTTCAAAATATTACCCCAGACCGCTGGATGCGGTGCTGTTCCTAACTGGACGTCTTAAAGAGGACTTAATTAAGACAAGGTATTATGAGCTGCTCATCGTGTATCAGCATCGCCATGAATGATTTACAGGCCTGACTCAAAGTTTCGTGAAGCAGAAAATTGTTTGGTTCTCCAGAATAGCATATAATTGTATAAATGTCAAATTACTATACCTGTGGCCTAATTGAGAGACTCGAATATTTGATAATCACAGAAACACATTATAAACACATCAATTTATAGGCTGTATAGAAACACATCAATTTATAGGCTGTCTTAACCGTTGTACACTAAACTCTTTGTTTAAGTTCATTTCTTCTTTGTCATCGTATCTTATCTCTCATCTTATTTGCATTCGAGTCGTATCCTTCCTTTGTCGTATCTATAAGTTCGACTTATGAAAGAGCCTTTAAACACACGTTATGAAAATTATAATAAGGCATGAAAATAGTAAAATTGGCCAATCCTTGACTAGTTTATTATACTACTTTCTTAACAGCCAAAAAATTATGATCGAATGACTTGCGTGCATGGATATTTCATGCAAATCTGCATGATATTTCAAAAATGGTCCGTTTCAGACGTCCAACTTTTCATGCTTGAACCAAATAGTTCATGATTTCTTGGACATGTCTTAGTTTCAGCTCATTTGTGCTAAACCTTGTTTCTGGTATGTCGTAGCTCATCGGCGATGTTATATACGACCCACTGTCAGTGAGCAATGAAATAAATCTTGATCGCATTTGCGGATCTTTCGAATCTGGGTGATATTTCAGTGTTTCTAGAAGCCTAGTTTGTAAATGTCAAGTTACTATATTTAAACCGAAATGCAATCTAAATCTCATCTGTTTACCTCCTTCCATTATGGTCAGCTGTAAAATTTGTTAAATCAACGAATTCGTATTGCTGTTTGTCTCAACTTGGCAGCATTGTGTTTATAAAATCAAGGTCGAATATAACAGAATGTTGTATATTCGACCTTGGTTTGAAGGAATACACTACATATAGTATGATTTTTCGACCTTGGTAAGATTGAATACACCGGAACGTGGTATAATTAATCGACCTTTGTAAGATACCGAAATATGGACCCCCGGAGATGCTGCAGAATTGTTCAAAATATCACACAAGAGAGAAAAAATGCTCTCGTCTTAAGAGGACTTAATAAAGACAAGGTATTATGTCAGAGCTGCTATCATGTATCAGCATCGCCATGAATAATTTATAGACCAGACTCGAAGTTTCGGGAAGCAGGAAATTGTTTGGTTCTCCACAATCGCATATAATTGTATTCAGGACCCGAATATTTGATTATCACAAAAACACATGTCGGGAAACCGTAATGCATCAAATATCTCATAAATTACTCCCTGTGCGCTGTGGAGTCACAAAAAAATTAAGTTAGGAGATCTCAGTTTAGCTCCTCCCAATTTACGTCAATTTAATATTTTTACATCAATTAGCGATTTCGTGTTCCTGTTTGTTCCAACCAAGCGGTAAAGTATCTTCCTAACTGAACGCTAACGAAAAGGTGCTATGAGCTGCCTCGCATGTAGTCAGAAGGACTGATTTATAGGCTGTCTCAACCGTTGAACACTAAACTCTTGGTTTAAGTTCATTTCTTCTTTCTCATCGTATCTTATCTCTCATCTTATTTGCATTCGAGTCTTATCCTTCTTTTGTCGTAGCTATAAGTTCGACTTTTGAAAGAGCCTTTAAACACACGTTATGCGAATTATAATAAGGCATGAAATTAGAAAAATTGACCAATCTTTGACTAGTGCGCAACTTTCCTAAGAGCTAAAAAAATGATGATCGCATGGATATTTCAAATCTGCATGATATTTCAAATCTGTATGTATCAGTAATTCATTGTTAAGGAAGCATGCTACTTTAAACTGGAATGCAACCTATATCTTAAGTAGGTAGCTCCACCCCCATATAGCGAGGAAAACACGCAACGCGTGGATCCCACGCGGGACGTCGGAAACTGTTGGATTTTCCCAAAGATATGCGTAGTCTCCACGCGCGAGTAGAATAATGCGCGGGCACGAGGAATGGGGTAAACAATGAAGCGTAAATACGCATCATAGCGTAAATACGCAGGATATGTTTGTTTGACAACAATTTACTCAAATTACACAAATGCCGGTTTATATTATTTATCACACAGTAAGAATTTGCGAAGAGTATATTTTATTTTACTAGGGTTACACATTTGTATGTCAATATTACCATTAGACTAATATTCATTTTAAAGATTCGTTTTCTATGTATGCTTTGTGATACAGTTCAGTTCATACGTTAACCTTGATTTTATCGTCCTCATATTATATGTCAAAATGTCATTGATACACGAATCATTTCCATACATCAATTTTCATATTATCGAGTTACTCAAAGTGTACTTGCATGGAATATGAAGAGGAATATCGGTTACAAATTTTGTGCAATGAGGAGATGAGTACCTGCTCGTAACTGCTCATGAGCAGATGCTCATCTGCTCAATGAGATATTTCATACCCACTTGAAATTTTTGTTGATAAAATGAAAAATTAATGTACATATGAACTAGCGACCGGAAAGAAGAAAATTTCAGACATGGATTTATGATTTTTACATTTATTTGTTTTGATATTGGTTACAACAATAAATAATAATTTCCCTTAAACGCTTTATTATTTTTTTGCTCGTTTGCCATGGTTTCCTTAAGAAATGTTCGGTAAACCTTTGCCATTGGATTAAATTTAAAGTCTAATTATCGTCATCGTCATAATCTTCACTGTCTTTATTTTCCTCGTCATCTTCAATCTCGTGGTCGCTTAAAAGCCTTTTAACAAGAAACTTTCTTTTATCAACTGCATACACCATAGGCGGCCCACAAATCTGTTTATACTCAGTCTTCGACTGCATTGTTTACGCGCGCGGTCAGCTTCTCCTGCCTGTACTAATTACTGTATTATATATCAATATATAATACAATAATTAGTACGGGCAGGAGAAACTGACCGCCCGCGTGAACAATGCAGTCGAAGACTGCGCATAAACAGATTTCTGGGCCACCTATGCATACACACGCAAGAAAATTTTCCCTTAGAAGCGCGGGAAATTAAGGCATTTAAAAGTTTGAAAGCCAAAACTAACAAAATGAATACACAGAAAACTAAATCTTCGCTTAACGTACTCTTGCTTTTTCTTGAGCACGTATCGATATTTTCAACTAGAGCAAAGAAGGACAAAGCATGTTGCAAATATTTGGGATAGTAAATAGTATTTTAAATCAAAATAAAAATAATTTCACACTCGTTGGTTGCTCGGGTGGCGCTCGGAATACCCTCGTAAAGCGCTAAAATGCGCGAAACTCCTTGACGAGGTATATCAGTCATTGTGTCTCACTTGCAATATATGCACGCACGCACACTTTCACGAAAAAGAATATTTAAACAGATTTTGTGACTTACATCTTTGAATTCAATGACGTTTGTAATTGCAACACGCTTCTTTGATGTCTTGCTCTCAACCACCTTGATAGCATCGAAGACATCCTCTAAAGTTAGTTGTGCGTTCTTCAAACTCTTTCGACTTATGAAACACCTGCAGGCCTCTGTCAATCTTTCCACTGCTCCAACCAGTACGTCCTCTTTAAAAATACGGTGCACTTCACGTCATATCTGAAGGAAACAAATGTTGAAGCAAATCAGTATCAAGTGCATGGAATTTGTTTAATAGCCAAAATATTGATAACACAAAAAAGTATTGTATATATAAGCGTCAAAATCTGAAAACCATACGAGTGTGACTAATATAACTACTGGTAAATAACTGAATATCATAACTGGACATAATTTTCTAATTCCTAGAGGTCCTTATTTCTAAAAACTGGTTCTAAAATTAAAAGTCACATGCGATAATATCACTCACATGTTCTTGTTTTCCAAGATATGAGAACATAGCTAACACTTCGTAAGATGATCGGGCTGTTTCTCTAATAAAATCTCGCCGGGCCATAAATGTGTCTTCCACAAAGCTTTTGTGGGTTGCGCTTGATATGAAACCCGGTTTGCTGCACTTTAAAAGCTTTCGATTCCTCTTCTGAGCATCTGGGTCATCGTTTAGTAACTTGAACCTTTTGGCTGAATTAGTATGGCTGGTATTGGAATTTCCACAAGAAACACTCTTTTGTACACTTTTTCTTCTAGCATTCCTAAAAAATTGGCTAAGCTGCTTTTGCAGAGATAGCTGTAAAAACAAAATTATTTTATCAGAACATGTAGAACAGTTTAGCCTGTCAAAAAGAGAGCATTAATTGTTAAAAAAACCTATTGTCAATTGTACATTACTGCTTCAGTATTTTGTGGGTAACATTACACAATAAAAACAGTGAACAGTAACAGAGTACATAAAACACCTAGAATGTTATATATTGGACAGATGGAATACTGAAGTAGAAGGAGTCAAAAGAATGCATTTCTACTTGATGGTATTGTGGTAATCTACCAGCTGGAAAGTTGGAAGAAATTTTGATATGGCAAAATCATAAATATTTTTGTCTTAATTCTCTTTGAAACCATCGAATTTATTTCCCACCTAATGAGCTACAAGGTCTGAGCACAGTCTACATTGGCATTGTGCATTGAACATAATTTCAAAGAATGGTTGTTTTTTCTTGTTGAAATTAAAAGGAATCAGCTGCTATTGAAGATACTTTCTTTAAAAATACAAAATTAGGCTATGTTATTAGGCACTATTTAGTATTCTATAATAATGCATTCATTTGATACTATTATCAATGAAGATATTAGCAATAAAAAAGGCTGTCAAATATTATACTGTTTATATCTAGTTAACAACTTTAAGTTTATCCAGTTAATAAGTGTGTTTTGTTTAACACACCTAAGGTGTGTTCCTTGGATGGGTTAAGGTGTGCTGTCGAACTCACCAAGGTGTGTTTATACTAAAAAAGTGTGCTTCTTTACACACCTTAATGCGCAAAAGGAAAGGTGTGTGGAAAAGGTTGGTGTGTTCGCTAACACGCGAAGGTGTGTTTTCGTACACACGAAGGTGTGTATTCAAAATCTGCTTAGTAAGGTTTGCTCAATTTACACACCATGGCGTGCAATTGAACACACGACTAAGTTGAGTTATGTTCTTGTATACCTCAAAATACGTAGTTTGTATTTTTAAAGGTTCGTTTAAAATAAAAGAAACATAAATAATATACTATATATTTTCTATCATTGTTTTGGTCACCATCAAAATAATGGTGTTCCTGTCTTCATAGTGCTGGTGCATGGCGTGATATATCATTCTGCATTTTCGCAGCTTGGGTAGTCTCTCCAAGAGACGAGCGCCGTTAATTTTTCGGCGCTGTTTTTACTCTACCATGCAGAATGTTAAAATACCTAATATTCACTTCACATAGAGAAAAACAAACTTCACCGAAGGAGTAAAAACAACTCAACCAATTGAATGTAGAAATAAACGAGAAATTTCTCCCTCATCAATTTTTCTCTGGGAATAATTTAACGCTATCAGCAGAGTGAGAGCGATTTAACCGAAACGACCTCCAAGTCAAAAGGCGACATAGCAGAAATTGAAGGAACGACTTCACATTAAGGGAGTCAATCAGTCCATTTCTTGCATTGCAATTGGTCCGTTTGAATTTACCGGACTGATTTGCGAGGTGGCCGGGTTTACATGAACTTTTATCGGGGCTCGATTGCTTTGTCTTCAGAACAATAAAATTTCAAAATTTATTATTAAAGATGACGTGAAGTCCATTCTGCGCATATATTCTGCACAGCAGCACATTTCATTAGGGGGGGAGCAACTTTTGGAATGTTAATGATATGCGATATTAGTGCGTTGTATTACAAACGGACAGTTCGGGAGCGCAATTATTCAGTTTATTTTATGTTGCAAGGCGAAGAGGCTCGAATTGCGAGTGACGAAGATAAGGCTGCTAGAAAAAAACAATATTTAGCTGAAAGGAATGCTTCAAGAATTTATTTGTTGAATGAGGACCCGACATGGCGAGGCTATTTGTCGTCGCTACAGACGCTACTTTCTAGCTTGTCCTACAATTACAAATATATAAAGTTTTAAATAACGGTTTATTTACAAGCTTCGCTTTATATCTTCTTCAAAATATAATAATATTTTCTTTAAAATATAATATAAAATAAGCATATTCATCACAGCCGGTCGAGAGAGACGAAAATAAGAAAATTAAAACGACACATACGTCATGTAAAGGTTATGTAATTAACGTAAACAAACATTGTTATGCGCAGAACGTATGCGCAGAATGTATGCGCAGAATGTATGCGCAGAACAGACTTTACATCATCTTTAAACGAAGGCAGTCTGTACTTTCAACATTCTTTTATACGAAGGATTACAACTTTATTACTCTGGCGTGAGCGACTGAGTTGAAAATAGCCTTTGTTTTTTTTTTGTTTTTTTTTGTTTTTTTTGTGGGGAACAGCTTTGGCTAATTTTCCGATGCGCGATTTGATTTCGCTCGCATGATACGGCAATCCTTCCAAGAGGAACAAATAAACCGTTCTTTTAAAATCGGGGTCGGTATATATTTAATACAGGTAGATTCTGGTCCCACTTTAATAATATTGCTGCTATATTTCCCCCGTTTAACAAGTGGTCGTGCATGGGTGCGTTGACACGTAGCAGTTTGTAGAGGATTGAAGATATAATATAACTATGTAAGCGCGAATTCCAAAGTGTAAGACTAAGTGAACGTATCATGCAGTTTATTTACATTTTTGAAGTACCTTCTATACCTAAGTGCTTCTGAATTTTGCGATCGAACAACATTTAGATTCGCAAGGCATATAAAAGATTATTTACTGTATTGTTTATGTTCAGAAGCTTTGTATTGAAGACTGGCGCGTGCGCCGGAGTTAACGGCAGAACAGGCGTCTTGTTACTAATAAATTGCCATTTTCGTTCTAAGCATAGTTTGGCAAGAAGACTATTGCAGAGAGTTACCTTTCTAGTTGGCCTTTCATCATCAACTCTTGAGAATAATTCTGAAAATTTTACTTCTGTGCCCTTGCTCTGTTGTGTTATGGATTCCCCAAGTTCTGCTGCAGCACCAACTACGGCTTCTGGAGTATTATAGCTTTCATATAGTTTGTCGCCAATGTGCAGGATTATCTCATCCGGCGTAGTAAATAAGGTTGGTCTGGCATAATGAGACATATCAGCTGTTGTAGCACCTGGAAATGTCCAAAGATTGTAGAATCTTTCGTTTTACCCCGCTCTGGAGCTGTCTAGGGTTGATATGCTTAATCATTGAGTCACCGAGAACAGTCACTCTTGAGCGTATTTTCGGCTGATTTGTTCTCTGAGAGTCATCATGTCTTCGCACTAGGCTCTCATTTCTAGATGCATTATTCCGTTCAGAACCTTGTGAATTTATTGGCATCTTCCGCTGCGTGTCGTTGCCTTTCTGCAGTTGTTTGCCGTGGAGTTGCACGTCGGTGGCTGTATACTGTTTACGTGGATCTGTAATTTTGTTTTATCGACTTACATGTTGACTTTGTTCAGGGCCATATGATTTGGTTACCGATTGTAACTCTTGCGTATTGGTGTCAACTTCAATACTAATGCCCATTGCCTGTAATCGTTTTGTATTAGTTTTGTGGCCATCAACAAACTTGATTTCCCATCCTCGAGATGTTTATTTATCGATGCCTAAATCCTGCCTTTCTTTCAGTAATTGCGTCTTCTAGAACCACGATGGTATAACGTTGTTTTCTTTGATGAGGTCTATTTCAACAGCGAGCTCGAAATTGTCTAATTTATTTGTCACGTCTTTGGCAGATCTATCAAATTTCGATGTCTTGACTATAGCTAGTGCTTAGTTCTCCCAAAGGATTTTGTTCCTTTGTTTTCTTAAATATGCAAGAATATTGATATTGTTCGGGTTTGCACCATAGTTCAGCTAAAATGACTTTTGGCATTGTAAATGAAGGATTAAGAGCAATTTTCAATTCCCAGAGGTGCTTATCTATTGTGCTTTAGAGCTGTATTAATGTTCTGCATATTTAAGTGGTTGCTTTTTTTTTGGACACCCTGTACATTAGAATTTCAGTGACTGTGCAACTAATTACTTCAGGATTATCAAAACAAGCACACAAAGTGAATTAAACTTATGAGTTCGATTACGAATGGCTCAGTTAAGAACAGAACTAAGAGAATTTCTTGTTTTAAACGTATACGAGCAAACTCAACCTCCGTCTAAAGTCGTGTTTATTGGAAAATTAAGCACATAAGACAAGGGTACGCAAAACACAATGGTTAGGGAGCGTTAGTAAACATGATGGATCGTAGGCGAAGAAAATTGTGTGTACCAAACAAATTAAAGTACATTTTTATTTACATTTATTTACAAATTTATTGATATCGTCCTTCAACATGTCCACTATTTCGTTCAACGCACAGCAATGTTCTTCGATGCATGTCACGCACTTCTTTGCCCTTATCTCCTCGGAAGTATATATACTTGCATTTCGAATTCTAAGTAATTGTCAACACTTTGCTTTCAAATGACCATTTACCACCGCTCGGCGAGCGCCATACATTATTTTCAACTGTATTTGCATTAATATTAGCTCACATCCTTTACGAATCCCAGCGCGATGAGTGTGTGCCATAAGCAATTTTATGGATGATGCAGTAAAATATGTTTGTACGCAAAAATGATATTTATTAAACTTATTAATTTTACAATTTACCAAAAATGATAACAATATTCAAATGTGCATCTTAAGCAGCATGACCTTCGACATGTCCCCTTTCCCTAGTAACAGAAAGCATTTAGCATCTTATAAGTTGCATTAAATCCCCACGGGCTAAAATTCGTGAACACGGCATTCAAATTTTAACAATTAGTGATTTCAATAGTTTTCTTTAGACACCCTGTAGAGTTAACAAGTTCTTATCCACTCATATTATACATATTCTCACGTCATGCATGCACAGAAACCCATACAGCAAAAGAAGGTGTTCGTGAAGGAAAAAGTATTTTCGGAAAACTTGAATAAGTGCAGTTTGCCCAATGGATTTGAGGTGCGAGGGTAGACTGGAAAAAAGTTATATTTGCGCCCTTTCACAGGTTCACAAGAAGTAAATATTTTTACTCAGTTTTTCCAAGACTTGCGTGTCAAGTAGCCGTTTAATTACCCCTTTTGATAATTTAATAATTAGGGGCGGATCTAGACCGGTGCATCCGATACGAATGCATCGGTCAGATTTTTCAAAGTGTCAGAGTCAAAGTCTCAAACCTTCTGAAAATATAAAACTTTCAAACTATAGCGAAAATAAAAGTTAGGTGTGCCTAAATGGTTTTAAATAATATTTAAATCTTTTTGCGAGAAAAAATCGCCGAATAGCCTGCTTTTAACAACGCCTTCTCTTTGGGCAGTAGCTGCCGTCAAAAAATCGTATAATAATATGAAAGCGTTTGAATTGTCACGCCAAAAATATCTGTGGAAATCTGACGCGGGATATATCCGATATATCCAGTGGATATATCTCATAATATATTTGTCATTTATAGACCTGGAGCGAGGGGAATTCGACGAAATATTACCCCCAAGGGAAGATATATCCCGAGGGCTTCGCCCGAGGGATTAATCTTCCCGAGGGGGTAATATTTCGTCGAATTCCCCGAGCAGAAGGTCTATAAATTATATATGATATCGAAACAATGTGTGGATGAAATGGCTAGTCTTTTGCCTCCATTTTGAAATTGTTGACAACCTCGAGTCGTGTGCGAGGCATCCACGCGTGGTACACGCAAACTCGAATACCCCGCTGCAGACTTTTATAGCATAATGTGAAAAAATTCGATGGAACTCCATGATCAATTTACTGATCACGTGGTACAAATCGAGCTTTCTGATTGGATGATTTACAGTTGAGATATAATATATGTATAAATATGCCTAGAGGAATGCCTAGAGGTCAGTGAACTGTCTGTGGTCGACGTCACAGTGGCTGGCGATACATCGGTTGATGCACCGGTGCATCGCTAGCCAGCCACTGTGACATCACAAATCTATTGTTTTGGGGCCTTTTTTAAGCTGCTGACCGGTGCATCTCAGCCACTGTGACGTCGTATTTTGTTCATTGCCATGATGCTGTATCATGGCGGCAAGTAAAGATATGCAAATATCGATGCAAATGAGTGCGATCTTTGCTCTTTGTTGGAACACAATAAGCTGTCCGATATTGAGGCAGTACGGCGTGGTGCTGAGTTTCCACTCTCCTGTCGAAATCGAAGGTTTCGAATCCCTTTAAAATTGGCAAAGTTGAAAGAGATATTGCCAGTGAATTATATATATTCCGAAGCATATCACCGGGAGCACTTGCAGAATACCCCACCACACCAATCCTTCCACGCCTACCCGTCTACGCGTCCACTCATCAACCCGTCCACGCGTCAAGTTGTCTACGTGCCACCCGTCTGCGCGTCACCCGTCTGCACGTCACCCGTCTACGCGTCAACCCGTCACCCGCCAACCCGTCTACGCGTCAACCCGTCTACGCGTCAACCCGTTTACGCGTCAACCCGTCTACGCGTCAACCCGTCTACGCATCAACCCGTGTACGTGTCACCCGTGTACGTGTCAACGCGTCAACCCGTCTACGTGTCAACCCGTCTACGCGTCAACCCGTCTACGCGTCAACCCGTCCACGTGACAACCCGTCTACCCGGCAACCGGTCTACGCCAACCCATCAACGCCAACGCCATAGCTCCGTTCCGATTGATTTAAATTTACTTTAAATATGGATAAAGTGTTAGCGATTCCTACGAATAAGTTCGTCTTCTCGAAAGACAAACTATCCTGGACAGGGAATCTGGACGAATTAAAAGCACTCGTTAGCACAGTTGTTGATAAGGAGGCTTTAGAACAAGCCTTTTGGAAATCGCCCAGTGGTGGTACTTGGAAGTTTACGAGCGAGCAGCTTCTCGTCACTTGGTATTCTAAAAGCAAGTCAATTTATTTCAAAGGTTCGAGAGCAAGTGAACTATTATCGCTGATTCAGGATCAACTATGTCCCTCTAGTGCTAATATTCCCGGCATTAACTGTTCAGATTGTAAAGCTACTAGAGTCGAGATGGCTGAAGCAAAGCTTGAAATTGCTATGCTTTGGGCAGTGGTGCATAAACTCGAAGACATTGTTAAGGCCAACCTGCCTTGTTCTGATATTGAACACTTGAAAGCTGAAATTAATTTGTTAAAGAATCAAAATGAAAGCATTAAAGAACTCCTAGAATATAGTCAAACTTCATGGGACCAGCCTCGTCAAACAAGTCCAAGGGAAACCGCAAACGAATCAAGTAATACGCCTATTTTCAATTATTTTGAGCCCCTCGCTAATGAGCCGAGTGAATATCAATCCGATATAAATCCTAGCGATCAAAGCAGTGTCACTGTCCCCGCTTCCTTCGATGATCAGATAGAAGAGTACCGCAACAATGAGAGACTAAAATGCATTGCATCCGGAACCTTCAATGCCCGTGAGAGGCCTGCTCTTGAGGATGACAATTCAGTTGTCGAAGTTTCGCCAGATAAGTCCGACGCTCGTCGCTCTATTCTAAATCGATCGACTCAAACGATTCGGAAGCATAAACGGCATAGGATCAAATCAGGAAAGAACCGATCGCATTGCCAGGCCACCGTTAAGCCAGCTAATGTTGGGGAGACTAGTTTGGAAATGGTCACGCAAACAGACACAGACCCAGCGACAAGTATGACTAACACGAAGAAAGAAATTTATATCATCGGCGACTCTATTGTAAAGAATATAGACGGACACCGACTATCAAGTAAGGCAAAGGTTCAGGTACGTTCTTTTCCAGGCTGTACTACATTAGACATGAAAGATCATGCCAAACCGATACTGAGAAAAAATCCAGCAGGGATAATTATCCATGTTGGGACCAATAATCTATGCGAAAATAAGTCAGCTAGGAAATGTCGTCATCCTGCTTCAAAAATCGCTATATCTGGTATAGTTGACAGGTCTGACGACTTGAAATCTGCTAGTAAAATTAGAGACGTTAATAAACATTTGGATCAAATGAGCAAACAAAACAAATGGGGATTTATCAATAATAGTAATATATTAGCCAGTGAGCATCTGAATCGTAGTCGTCTCCATTTGAATAAACGTGGAACAGCTCTTTTAGCTCTTAATTTTGTAAATTATATTAGAAAAGATTAGGATATTGCCGCGGGGAAATCAGATAAATTTGTGCCCGGTGGAACAACTCCTATGTCTCAAGCTTCGAATTTGAATTTTAACATAACAAATCGGGGCTTGGTTATGGCATCATTAAACATTAATAGCTTGTTACTGCATATTGATGAGCTCAAATTATTTTTGAGTACTTCTAAAATCGACATTTTAGCAATCAATGAAACCAAATTAGACTCTCATATTGAGAATAGGGAAATTCAACTACCGGGTTTTGAACTCGTGAGAAGGGATCGTGACCTGAACGGTAGGCATGGAGGTGGAATTTGCCTCTATGTACGATCCAACATTAATTATTTCATCCAACACGACTTAGAAGCTCCGACCCTTGAATATCTATGTATTGAAATTACTAAGCCAAGATCGAAGGCGTTTTTGGTCAGCACATGGTATAGGCCTCCGAGCTCCCCAAGTGAAGCGTTCCATGCATGCTTTTGAGAAAATTATAGGCAGGATTGATAGCAAGGATAAAGAGCATTATTTGCTCGGAGATATTAATTGTGACATGTTATCTCCTGAGGCGCATAGTACTTCTACCTTGATTGATTTATTCAATATATATGGATTAAGTCAGTTGATTGATGAACCAACAAGAGTAATCCCCAGCTCGCGAACATTAATTGACCTATGTGTCACTAATTGTCCTCAAAAATAGTCAATGCAGGTGTATTGCATCTTGGAATTAGTGATCACCCTTTGGTTTATTTTATTCGAAAAACACATTATCAGCAAACAACCGCACGTATCATCCAATCGCGGGTGTTTAAAAACTTTAATAAGAATGTTTTTCTTCGGGAGTTGAACGAAAAGCCCTGGTGTGAGGTTAACCCCAAAATTATCCGAATTGCATGTGTGATATCTGGAAATCACTTCTAATGGAAAGCATAGACAAACACGCACCTATTAGAAGCAGACGTGTTGGTAGAAAAAAAGCACCGTGGATTACCAATGAGTTGTTGAAGAAAATGTATGTGCGTAATTATCTTAAGAAACAGGCGGTCAACTTTAACGATGGGAAAAATATAAACGTTCTCGTAATCTGACTAATAATGCAATTAAGTATGCTAAACAGCAGTACTTCAGTTCAAACCTTGAACATAATAAAAATAATCCTCGTCAAACGTGGAAGCTTATTAATGAACTGACTTCCCGCACGTGTAGTAAGTCCCAAATTTCCGAAATTGAAGTTGGTGATCGTACTATTAAATCTTCCACGCATATAGCAGAAGCTTTTAATGAATATTTCAGCAATATTGGTCCTGACTTAGCTAGGGAAATTCCACAAACTAACATTAATCCGGAAATATATTTAGAACCAACTACCAAATCTTTTAGTCTTGACGCCCCTTCTGAACAAACAGTATGTCTACTGTTAAGTAAACTTAATGAAAAAAAAGGCTATGGGTCTTGATAAAATTCCAGCTAGGCTCCTAAAAATTGCGGCTTTTGTTGTTGGTCCCTCGCTTACCAACATATTTGAGCGATCGATTGTTACCGGAATATATCCAACAGAATGGAAACTCGCGCGGGTGTTACCAGTGTTTAAAAAAGGCAGGAAATCTGACCAGAGCAATTATCGACAAATTTCAATATTACCAATTGTCTCAAAAGTTTTTGAAAAAATGGTTTATGATCAGCTCTTTGGCTATTTAAATGAGAATAATTTATTAAGTAGCTGCCAATCTGGCTTTCGTTCGCTCCATAGTACAGTAACAGCTTTACTTAAGGCCACTAATGAATGGTCGGTGAATATAGACAAAGGTCTTCTTAATGGAGTAATATTTATTGACCTGAAGAAGGACTTTTGACCATGATATTTTATTGCGTAAATTAGTAAACTATGGTGTTGACCAGAATGCCCTAAGGTGGTTTAATTCATATCTCAGTGGCCGAACCCAAAAATGTGATGTCAACGGCAGTTTATCTGGTCTTGGCGCAATTAATTGTGGCGAGCCCCAAGGTAGTATTATTGGTCCTTTGCTATTTTTAATTTACATAAATGATCTACCAAATTGTCTTCGATCAGCCTCTGCCAATTTATTTGCTGATGATACTAATATTAGCCTCTCGGCACGTAACCTACCTGAACTTGAGCCCCTAGTCAATTCAGAACTTGCTAATCTCAAAACTTGGTTGATTGCAAATAAACTTAGTTTGAATAATTATAGCTAAAACCAAATTTATGGTTATTGGCTCGAGGCAAAAAATATCTGCCGATAACCACAGTACAATTTGTATTCAAATTGGCGATCAGACGATCCAGCGGGTTGGTCACACTATTTCCCTTGGCCTGACCATCGATGACCGCCTTTCTTGGTCCAATCATGTTGATGAATTATGTAAAAAAAATTCGTCAGGGATCGGGGCTTTGAAAAGAATTAGATCTTGTGTCCCTTTACACTCTGCTGTGCTAATTCATAATGCTTTAATATTGCCATATTTTGATTATTGTTCTCAAGCTTGGAATGGTCTAAGCAATCAACTTAGCGATAAACTACAAAAACTGCAAAATCGTGCAGCCAGAGTAATTATGAGAGCCAGTTATGATATAAGGTCTAGTGAACTTCTTTACATGTTGCAATGGGATATGCTTAATATTCGTCGCAAGAAACAAAAAGCTATTGTAATGTTTAAATCTTTAAACAACTTAGCTCCTGATTATATGCGAAATATGTTTGTTCCACGGAGCACAGGTTATACATTAAGAAACTCGGTTAGACAAGTTGATCTACCGATGCCCCATACTGACTACTTAAAACGTAGTTTTAGTTATAGCGGGGCTTGTTTATGGAATAATCTTCCAGAGAATGTTCGGAAAATTACCTCTCTGCAACAATTTAAATCCGAACTTGACAAATTCTTTTGAATATCTGATTTCCACACGGCAATCATGTAAAACAGTAATTTGTGTTATTATTGTGTGCTTTGTTCTTTGTATGGCTAAAAGTTTTTAGATATTTCTCTTTATTTTTTGTTGTATATATATAATATTACTGATGATTCTACCGTGTATAAATAAATTTTTAATAATAATAATAATAAAAAAACCCTACTTTAACCCAATATAAATATATCCTCAATCATGCACTTTATTCTCAACATTGTAATAGAAAGGTGGAAAATTTAGCTTTTTAATGACCAACATCGTAAATTTTTTTACATCGTTTAAAAAAGAAATGAACAAATCATCACCTTTATGAATGTGACGCCAAATAAATTCGGCTAGATGACTGGAATGTTGCCCTTGTCTGACTTCGAATGTTGGTAAATTGGCCTTTGCCAACCTCCAAAGTCCCTCGACTTTGTTGGTGTGCTGTCCGTCTTTGTTTACGAACTCAACAGAATGATTGACAGTGGCGTGTTTGTATCCATGTTTTTCCAGATTATTGTACGACTTCCAACAATCTGAAATAATCAGCGTGCCAGGCTCAACCCACTGTTGAATAATAGGCAGAAGAACGGCCTCTGATCGACACTCCACTGCAACCATAAAACACTTCTTAGAGTCTTGCTCTATACCACCAAATACCAATTGCCCTTTCACGGCGTGGCCCCTGTGGTACTTCATTTTTCCAAACAAACTTTCGTCAATCTGGACAACTTTTCCCTCACCCCCTATTTTACAACTCTCGCGCATGATGGTTACTTCGCAAACTTCGCAGCAAAATGAGTCCCAATCAACAGCGGTGTGGGTAGCTAACGACAACTGCTGCATAATTTGTTCTTGTTGTAACTTAACTGACCACCAGTAGGTAAATTTAAGAACTTCTTCCATACTCATATTTGATTTTTCGAACCAACTATTCCTTCTTATACTTGCTTCTTTGTAATGATTCTTTTTTCCAAATTTTTTACGACACATCCATTTGTAGCCGTCCTTCCGATCAACACATTTTACCCACCTCATCATATTCCCACATTCGTCGCAGCTGCGTTCCTCAAGTATTAATTTCTCTTGTTTCAACCAGTTGAGCATATATTCTTTGTTGCACAGGATCTGATCTTTAAGGAAATCGTATGTCGTGAAATTTCGCTTCGCCCCTCTAGCTTCGCGATCGTAACTTTCTAATGTCGGTGCCACAGTTTGTGTTTCCTTTTCGAACCTAGCAGACTCCGCCGAGCCAGCTTGACACCCGATGTTTATTATCATCTTTATTAGGGTCAATTAAACATATTTTTACAAAGAAACATATAAAATATTCAATTAAAAAACTACTCCTAAAATATAGACCCTAAAAGGGCAAGGTATAAACGGGACTCGAGGAACCATGCAAGATACCTTCCCAAACTTTACTAAATCATTACTATCATTACACACACAACACTACACACACCCAGTACAATACAATTTAAGTCCTATGACACGAGCAGTCACGAACCAAGGACCACGTACATGACAAGTCAACATCATAAATAGAATCAACAATACTAAAGTATCTATACGTTTAACTAAACATTTAAAAGAACTAGGACTAGACACAGTGTCTAAACATATATCTTTACATACAGTGTTCCACAGTTTCACGACACGATTATAATACGAAGATTGATAAGTGCTTGTTCTAGAGATTTGACATTTTAGAATGTACTTTGAGGTGTTACTCAGCCGAGTTCGACCATGACTGACAAACGAGATACAATTACTGACATGCATCAACATTCACATAACCAAACAGAGCCTTGTGCAGAAACACCAAGTCTTTCACCTCCCTATCGAAGGTTAACGGCAGAAGGTCCAGGGCCAACAGACGTTCTTTGTAACTCAACTCTCCTCTTTTTGTCATCATGATCCGACGAGATGGACGTTGCACTTTTTCAACCTGCTTTGAGAGTTGAATGTTATTTACGGGCGACCAAACTTCCGTTCCGTAGCATAGTTGAGATTTTACATGAGTCAGATAAAGAGTACGCCTAGCTTTCATGTCTGTCAGTTGGGTACGAGTTCGTTTCAGTACACCTAACATTTTGTTCGCCTTGGAAATGACAGAATTGATTTGAAGTTCCCATGAAAGTACTGAGGACGTGATGATGCCAAGATCCTTTTCACTGTCAACTCGAATCAGACTTTCTGTTCCCAGTTTATAATCATAAGTGATAGGATTTTTCTTCCGTGTAATAGTGAGTACTTTGCATTTAGAAGTATTGAAACTCATGTTGTTATTTACACCCCAGCAATTCAGATTTATTAATGATTGTTGTAAACATTTGCAGTCGTCAGTAGAAGTAATTGTGCTGTGCAATTTAGCGTCATCAGCATACAGAGCTGTTTCAGTTCCATTTTGTACAACATCTGGAAGATCGTTAATGAAGATGAGAAACAATAACGGGCCGAGAATACTTCCTTGGGGTACTCCAGAGGTTACTGCTGTCCATGTCGAGGCCACACCATCTATAACGACTCTCTGTGTCCTACCATTTAAATAGTCTGCGAACCAACCCAGAATTGGCCCTGAAACACCGTAACCATGTAGTTTCTCGAGAACTATTGCATGATCCACGGAATCGAAAGCCTTAGCGAAATCGAGATACAAGACGTCAGTCTGAGTATTCTTATCTAGATTATGCCCAATAATGTGGAGTACTGATAGCAGTTGGGTCACACACGAGCGTTTTCGAAGAAAACCATGTTGAGCTTGGCTAATGTGATGTAGAATGTGGTCGTGAAATCTAAAGTACACACAGCGTTCCAAGACTTTACTGACGATTGATAATAATGAAATGGGCTGATAGTTTTCCGCTGGCTTCTTCGAATCTTTCTTATGGATCGGTGCAACGTCTGCTGATTTCCACTCAGAAAGAATCGAACTAGATTGTAGAGAGAGGTTGAAGAGAGAACAAAGACTCGGGGCGATTTGTTGGCTGCATTCTTGTAAAAGACGCGCAAGAATTCCATCGGGACCACTTGCTTTGGATGTATCAAGATTTTCCAGACAATTAGCAACGTCGTGTTCACTAAGTTCTATTTTCCGTAGTTGAGCATCCGTTTGTAATGGCGAAGAAGAGAATATGGAGGCTTGATGTTGATTTTGTCTTAAAGGTTGAAACACAGAAGAGAAATAAGAAATAAGAAATAAGGTTAACGGCAGAAGGTCCAGGGCCAACAGACGTTCTTTGTAACTCAACTCTCCTCTTTTTGTCATCATGATCCATCTCGTCGCTTTCTCTTTCTCCTTTGTTTCACCGTATACATGTTCCTCAAAAGTACAAATTACTCAAAACCTCCCCAATATCAAAACCTTGCAGTATTTAATATACGCCTTATTTAATAACAAGATAATGCATGACAATTACTCAGTACAACCATTTCGTGTGTTGTGAACAATGGAAGGACTGATTAATAAAATATCATAGAGACACTACAGGGTGTATAAAAAAAAACGCAACCACTTAATATTCTAAAATTCATATTGTTCATAAGCTCCGACGGGTTTTTATTGCTTTACCTGGAACGGCGGTTCCATGACCGCTGTGTGCAGAGCGCAAAAACTGATCACCTATTCGAACGCCCAGAAAGATATAGCGACTTTGGTAAGACTTTAACAGCATGAGCTCCACCTTTGAATTTACTATATGACTAAATTCTTAAGCACGTCCGAATTTATCAAAATGACAAATTCGCGGCAACTAACACCCTAACCCTAACCCTAACCCTAACCCCACCCCTTACCTAGCCTTTGGCCCTAACCCCCGTGTTCCTAACCTTTGGCCCTAAACCGATGTGGCCCTAATCCGTTTCGGCCCATGATCTCCCCAATCTAAAGTCAGCAACTTTTTTTTTAATATCTTTGTATATATCGACCTTTTTTTGCATATCGATAACACAACATTTGTGAATTTGCCACTTCATACACGCGTGCGTTTATTGCAGTGCGTTTACTGCACTGTATATAGTAATTATTCAGTTGGAATATATTTATTTCTAATAAAGTTATCATTGTGTTTAGCCTGACTGCACCTCTTCAATTTTTTCATTAATATAGCTCATTGATGACATCCTCAGCACATGCATAGACAAGGAAACCCCACAGCCACAACAGGACGAAATTAATGTTGCAATCCTACAAATTGCAGGACCTATTGTACCCTTTAGGGCGTTCAAACAATCAGGCCCAAGAAAGCTGAGAAGCGTAACCGTAGAAGAATTTAAACACAGCGCATTCACTTGTTCAAATTATGGAAAGCTCGTGTCTGTACGAGTCCCCCGCCAACCAAAACCATCTAACATTTTTTTTAAGAAGAACCCTACCACCATTACTACTCAGTGGACCAGTCTTATATCCGAGGAAACATACACTGAAAAGTTTCGCTTTCATCTGCATTCCTCTGTCGGACCAGGCTTAAAAAGAAGCCTGGTAAACGCGGGACAAGTTAACGACGACTTCTTCGCCTAACTTTTTCCATTGAATGCTTAAATCGAAAGTGTGTTATTATTCATATTATGCAATTTCCATTACATGTAATTTCTGTTATAATTAATAAATGTGGATTCATTGAGTACACTGAAAAGTTATTGTTCTAACGCTCGCTTGCGTAGTAATAATTGCAACTGTGCTAGTTTCCTATACAAGCACGGCACACACATGCACTGTATCGCTTAAAAATCCGAGTCATGTATGTTATGCACATTTATTCAACATACAAAGTTTAAATTTTGCGCAGCACATTTTACCTATACATAAGTACTATCTTAATAAAGAAACTTCCTTTAACATGCATCGTTTCTCCAAATGTACTTATGTAAAAATGTACAAACAAAAAAGAGAAGAAAACTATACAAAAAAGGAACAAGTACATTGATGAGTATATAAGTCTACATATTCTCGAATTTTAGTCACTTTTAAAAATTACCTTTCTTGACTTTGAAAATGTGCCTACACGTCTACGCGTTAACGCGTACGTTAGAGACCTTTAGTTTGACGTTTACGGCAAACGCCAAACCGCTAACAAAGTTTGTGTTTTAACTCCACTATCTTTAAGCGTGCGGCAATTTCGCAAAATTACAAACGTTCTGTATAAAACTTGTGATGTTCAGCAGCAATGTAAAAAAGCAATAGGCTATTTCTGATGTATTTAGAAAAGCAGCAAATTCAGCTTTGCCGTATATGTTTCACGTTCGCCGTATAAAATTCAATGCCTGAACGGCTGAGGGTGTATGCAGTCGTTCAAGCATTAAATTTTATACGGCGAACGTGAAACGCATACGGCAAAGCTGAATTTGCTGCTTTTCTAAATACATTAGAAATAACCTATTGCTTTCTTACATTGCTGCTGAACATCACAAGTTTTGTGTAGAACGTTTGTAATTTTGCGAAATTGCCGCACAATTATTATTAATTTAAAACTCTTTGTCAGCTGATCAGATGACCTTTAAAAATGGTTGGCTCACTTTAACTTGCATTTTCTGTGCAAATACTTGGCTGATTTTAATAAAAATTAAACCATTTAAAAGAGGACATTGTCCTCAGTAGATAGATGTTTTTTTTTAGTTCTATACGTTTCAAATTCGCTAGGATATTTGCTTTAGAATGCATGCGATTTGGCTAATTTTCGATATTATACCTCAAAGCGGCCTAATCCTTAGAATATTGCCCAAAACGCAAACAAAAACTGGTTACCGTGATTTAGTTCACATTTCTAGGATCATTTTGATATATTTAGCTTCAAAATGGTGCCTTTAGAAGATTTTTGCCGATTTTTTACATAAACATTCATAATCTGCATTATGGTATGTATTATCGCATCGCTCACGGAAAGCATTTCACAATAATAAAAAGATTCACCAAAAATTTCGGGCAAAAAAAGCTGAGAAACGGACCCCTTGGTCCAATTTTACGCCAGGAATCGATTTTTGGGGTCAAAATTTGCCTAGGGGGTGGGCATCACAGACTTTTGTCACATTTTTGAACCGCGTGACAACATTCCGAGCAAGCGCTAAACACGCGCTTAGCAACGCTCATCAAGGCTCATCGCTTAGCTCTTAAAATGGCTTATTTCTCCGATTCTCTAGCACATCCTAATCTAAAAATACATCTAAGTTATAACAGAATGAATAATAGGCAAAATTGAGACAGTCTAAAGCTAACAGAGAACAAAATAAATTGACAAACATGGAATTTTGAAAAGTATATGGTTGCCATGGCCGCCATAGTGCATTCCGTCAATTTTGCCCGCCACAGATTCCCGCCAGTAATTTTCTTGGGGAAAATTTGATCGCCGCATGACAGATTGAGTAGAAAATAAGAAATACACAATAATTATTACTTCACCGCCACAGCCCAGAAGGCTACAACTAGTGAATGGATACATAAAGAAAATTACTGCACTTACTACCAGTTACTAGTAAATATTAATATCATTATTGTAATATCAACGTTTTGAATTGGTTTTGCCCGTCGTATGACTGGAAAATTCTATATTTGAGCATAATTAATGGCTAAAAGCCTATTCAACATTAACAATTCATGTACTGCATCGAAAATATGTGGTCAACGACTCAACGCAATAATTAACATTCAGAAAACTGTCAAATCGTTCCAACAAATCGTATAACGAGCTCGATGGGTTCTAGTGTGGGTACTGTAGATTCTTTACCCAAATATTTTTTGGATGTAGTACAGCACATCATTAACCTTTACACATCTATGCCTTACAGTCCTGTCCATACACACACGTTAGTTTTGAACTTTTTAATTGCCGAATATATCATTTGCCTACATCTAATGGCCCATGGTAACTACAGCAAAAACGGCATTCGGACGTCACTTTCTTTAATTCTTTTGATGACTTTGCTAGTACTGTTTGCTTTCATAGCAGGTCGATCACACAACACGGGAGCTCGGTGTTTCTTCAAACCTTTCTCTTTATCACCATTAATGTAAAGATTAGCCACCTCTTTTATGATTCTCTCTCCCTGTAAGACATTGGGTAAACACCAGTCGAGTTTTGTACGAAGGGACAACGTCTCATTACTTTGGCCTCCTGGCTGCTGCTGCGATTTCATGGTTGAATAGTATGATTCCACAATAGATTCAGGACCTCCTTTAGCCAAGCCAATGTCGATTATGAGACAGACTTCTTTCCCACACATGGAATAAACCTCTTCTTCAGTATACAGCGATCTGTAGACTGCATCCTCGTTTAGTTTTACAACATGCTCTCTATCATCATCATGAAACACTGCAACAAAACATTTTTCAACAAACGGCTGGTTTTAAGATAGTTTAAACGACATAAGATTTCCACAGCTGTTGGGAAGTACTTCATCCAGAGGTTTCAATTTCAAGGTTCCTTTCTGTATTACGGAAAACCAATGTACCGCGATCCTTTTCATGTCCCATAGAATATTCTTTAGTGTTTGTTTCAGCCTTCGGTGGATTACATGACTCAGCCGGGAATCAATTTCTAACAATCCTTCTTCAACTGCGGCCGCAACATGCTTCTGAGAACATACATATTCCACAAATTTCTTGAAGTAAACTGTACCGAATTTTTCAAGTTCAACCTCCGAAATCGATGGCTTGCCATTTATCCGTTCTCCGACAAGTAAACAGAAGATACTTTCCAAATCGATAGCTGTCAAATATTTGCACATATCTGAAACGCAGTTCGTGTATCTGGATATAAGTGAATCAAGCAAATCAGCAATAAATTGATGTAGATCAACTTCACAATCTTCCACTTCTCTCGCCAGCCAGTTTTCCTCACCTTCCGTGTATGACTCAACCAACCAGCCGATCTTGAGAGGTTGATCTTTAAACTTGTTTTTCTCTATGATATCTTTGATATTAGTGTTGAGAATCTTCATAACTTCTGGTGGATTTTTGATACTAACAGTCTTGAGTTCCTCAAGAACCTTCTTCACAGCTGGCCACCAAACACATATCTTCCAACATGGACAGCTTAGCGCTTGAACCTTGACCATCAAAGCAATGACAATTCTCATAACATCGGTGATTGAACACAAATCGATGACAAAATCATCACCAAGGATCTCGTATTCTTTAACTTCACTGTAACCAAAAGCTCTGAACGCCTGTACGTAGGCAGCAAAACTTTCGATAATTATGTTAAACTCCTCGAACTGGGATGACCAGAATCTTGTGGTGCAGCTACCCTTGCTCATTCTCAGCTTTAAATGTTCCTGCTTAGAGAGATCAATTGCACTGCTTAACATCTTGCCGCGTTGGAACATGGTATGAATATTCTTTGCCCTTCTCACAATTCGCTTGAGGTAAGAGCTTGAAGACCCAACCTTTCCGTCACGGATATCAAGAATGGATAGATTTATCCAGTGCGATGGGTCCCAAACAATTGCTGAGAAAAGTGGATCAATTGGCGAATCTAGTTCTTTGTGCAAGGTCTGTTTAAATTCTTGCGCTTGATATTGACCATCACAGGAAGTCCCTTGCCATGCACTTTCTAGTGAAAAGTCTTCGCTATCTTCGTACGCTTCCTTGACTGTTTTTACAATTTGGCTAGCTAGCTGATCTGCACAACCACCCGACACACTTCCTGGATTGCAATCTTCTTTGGAACTGTAAACAACAGGGGAATTTACAGGAATGGCAACTCGTTTTCCATCAACCATGGGGCAAAGCATAATTGCCTGATTTGAAATTCTTTGCGGAGTACTTTTATCTGCTGTGATATAAAAATGTGGTGGAAATGATGTTGCTTGCAATGGCTTTGAAAGGTGTTTACCTGTCTGAGAATCAATCCAAACATTCATCGCAGAGAGTATCTCATTAAAGTGATTTCGGGAATGACACATGTCCCCTAGGTCACTACCAGTAGAGATATGTGAAGCAATCTCATTCTCATAATGCTGAGCAGCTGACTTAGATTTGATGACACTCCAGGCGATTCTAATTAGGTTTTCTGTGACTCTTACTCCTCTGGCTTTCCGTTTCTTTGCGGCAGCTTGGTGCTGAAGTGCCTCAAAATGCAGTTGGGAATGGTCACCAGTGCAACTTACATGCTGTTTTACACACCTTTTGATCTCGTACCAATACTGATTTCCACCTGTGATTACATTTTCTGTTTTCTCAGGTGAAAGAAGTAGGCCAGATGAAAGGGACCCAGAGTACTTTCCAATTCCTTGTAGTGCAATCTTTGTTGGGTTTTCAACTTTCTTTGAACTGTTCATTCTATCCATTAAGAGGATGTGGCATGCCTCACAGCGAATTACGGATGGGATGTTGTCAGATGAATCACCTGCATAGAATTGTATTTCAGATATTTTGTCAGTCAGATCAATTATGTTCTTTATATCCTTCCAATCGTTGGAATTCTGGGCCTGAAAGTCAAGCGCTGATTGTCGAAGAGTTGGCCTATCATCTTTTGAACCCACATTGGACAGCTTAAGTTCTTTCACTGTTTGAATCAAGTGATCCACTTTTAGATTCAAGGAGCCAAGTCTATGTTTAAGGCACCTTCGGAATTTGAAACATTAGTATATTTGCAATCAGTTTGGCTTTGATCTATCACATGACTGTTATTTGGACATCTCTTGCCGTGCACAAATTAAGATCAGTTGATTCTGTGCCCTTACACTGTTCTTGTGTTTTTTTGGAGGATGTGACATCGCTTTGTGCAGAATTAAAGACATGAAAAACCTTTTTTGACTCTGCAGGTATTAACAATTGATTTATGGATACTTTTGAGGGTTTCTTTGCATTCTTTGGGCTCTTATAATATAACTGACGAGCCTGCTCTAAATCACTTGCATGGCATTCAAAGTTATAAATTTGGATTTCGTTCAATGTTTTTTGAGGATGACGTCTTTTGACATGTCTCTCTTTTGTGCTAGGGTCTCGCCTAGACATCACAAATACGTTTGGATCTTCATTGTTGTGATAGCATTCCAAACAGATACAACGTGTTTCAATAGTTTTAGCACTAGATTTAACTTGTGTTGCTTGTGGAGCCTTGTGCTTAAGGTTTGTATTGGAAGGATATTTTATACACCAAGAAGTGGTCTTTTTTACAGGTGGCTCACCATTTTCACAGTTCTTGCATGTTACTTTGGATCCATAGCCTTCATCACTGTCAGTCAATTTGCTACCACAAATAGCATGTACTGGATTTTTACAAACATAACATTCATGTGCTCCAGTGCTTTCCTTGTTACAAACACAGCAGGTTTTGTGAATATTCTCTAACTTTTCCTAAAATAATGCCAGATTGCGTGAAGTAACTTTTTTAGTTTCTATAGCAGTAAGCGGCTAAGCGCAAATCCTGTGCAATGCAATGCAAATTAATGCAATTATGCAATCCTATGCAATGCAAAATTGAAAGTTGAATAATGAATACACGTATTAAATTAATTGATGTAAATTACAAAATAATGACTATGTCTATGATTACCATAACTTTTCATTTGCATTTCAAAGTTCTTTAAGTTCAGACTTGTCAAGTGTCAACTTGAAACTTTGCATAACTTTGCATTAATCATTATTGTGTATTTGTGTAAATTGTGTTGACTGTTGTCACCATGTTTCCACTTGGAGAAAATTTCTTTGCAAAAGAAATTTAATTCCTTGACTTTCATTTGACGGATTTTTAAAAGTTTTAAACTATAAAATTCTTCTAGTTCGAACTGTAAAAGTCGAACTGTAAAAGTCTTCTATTTACAATTACACTGTCCAAGATAAATATATTTGTATAAAATATTAAGTAAATATTTAAGATTCGCAAAATATGAAAAGTTTTCCGCTACGCTGCCAATCCGCCATCTGCGCCATGGAAGCTTGTTTTTTTTTTCTCCCGCCAAATGTTCATAATTGCCGCCAAATTTTCCTTGGCGGGAGTTTCATGGTAGAGCTGCCCACCACAGATCTGTGGCGGGAGACCCCTAGAATGCACTATGGGCCATGGGCATGTAATTTGAGATAACAACGCAAGCTACTATTTTGGCTTATATTACAAGTGCGGCTTAAAACTATCCGCGGATTTGAATATAGCATTTATATGATCTCTTCAAGCGCTATCGTTTGGTGGTATTCCGGTATCTTTAGCTTAAATACTTGCGGAGATATTCAATTTAAGCTAGGGTCCCTTCTATGACACCCAAACATTAGGACCTGTCCATAAATAAGGAGAGTGGAGTTAAAACACAAACTTTGTTAGCGGTTTGGCGTTTGCCGTAAACGTCAAACTAAAGGTCTCTGTTGTCACTCACTTACGCGTAGCCAAAACCTGTCTACGCCTATACTAATAATCGGTGAGGGGTATTCTGCAATCTAGCCTATCACCGAAACGTGACAGCGTGGGGAACACCGAGCTCTAAAGTGAGTCTAAAGTGAGTATTTGTTTACATTACTGTCAGTACTTGGGTAGTTTGGTTATTTTGGTATCCTAGTATTATTGACTATTAATTGGAGTAATGATAATAAATAAAGAATAATATTCTAATTTTGCCAACATACGCGCCTCGTCGGCTATCAGCTCATATATATACGACTCGAGTTCGCAGAATAACTGTTAATTGTTGTACATATGATATGATTCATATTCTGATATATGTAGAGGGCAGTCAACAGTGTGGTATATTTTTAGTTCTAGGCACAGGCTCGCAGCTGCTCAAATCTAGTTACATTAGATATTTCTCAAAAGCATTAAATAAACAAAAATATATAGTATAATTAAATATATATTGCTGTTAATTATAACAACTAACACTCTATTTATTATGCTTAGAATGGCAAAGTTATAAATTGTCATTCTCAATTATATAATATCAATATTGAATTCATATTAATATTTTGAAATAGAATCATATCATGGTAAGAACCCAGAAGGTTGTAGCAATATTGACATTTGACAATAATTGACTTGTCCTTAGTCACGGTGATTATAAATTTACTGTCAAGGACCATACAGCCATATAAATGAACATTAGAACAACTTATGTCCTTTAAGTAATATTATTAAACTTATGTCTTTTTTAAACACTATCATAATAACTGTTGAAGGTTTATGTTCAAACTATTATATGTGTTTTTGATGTTGTTAATAATTAAAGAATATCGCAGATAATTTAAATTGTGCATGTTCCTTAAATGATCTTAATCCTTAGAATTTTATGATGGTATATAATATATAATGCATTTTATGCATTTAGGACCAAAGGCAATGGACCTTGTCTATATAGGGCTTGTTCCAAGTTACTTTGTGGCAAAGTGGATCTTTGTTATTTATGGAGAGACCTCACCAGCATTGGAGAGACCTTACTAGCATTGAGCTCTTTAATAATCAGGAGTTTTATGCATTGTTTTGGTAAAAAATTGTTATTCCAAATGTTGTTGGGTGCTTTTTGAAAGTGAGATGATTGGCAATGTTGCAAGGTTGAAGATTTTTGATTTATAACAGTTGAAGTGAGTCTGTAATAGGAATTGTGGAATGTAAATTGTTATGGTTTGAAAATTATAATTTTAATATGGTACGAATCTGTTTGTTTGTTTATTTTGCAAAACCTGGGTGCAATGTGGATATGTATGTAATGCTATGGCTAGAATGAAAGCCCGTTATTGCCATTCTGGTCAAGTCCCTTTAGTTTGTTTTTCGTTCAAAACTGTAGTTATGTCTCATCAGGCTCCAAGCATAACTCGTGGTAATGAGTAGAGATTGTGTGAGGTGAACTCGTGATTCGTGGTTGTCGCTGAGATCGGTGATGATGATATCCAGATAAGAGCATGCTGTTTGTCCGTGCATGTGTGGTTGACTGTTTGCGCGAAACAACAGTGGTTTTTTCTTCATTTTATTCGTGTATTTTTTGCAAACTATTCGCTCAAAACGCAGGAAATCGCATTTGCGGGATCCTAGATTTCAAAATTTCCCAGGAGAGAATGGACGCCCCCCGGACGCCCCTTTCCATGCGAGACTCAGGGCGATGCGCCGGTCAGAGAATATCGTCGATCCGCCCCTGATTTAATAATTTATTTATTTATTTACTCTGTCTCTGAGTCTTCAAATTAGGACGTCTTTCTATTTTTTTTCTTTAAAGGACAAAATACCTAACGATTAGAAATCAGTGCAGTCTATCCTTTTATGTGTCAATGCTGTTAGCTGTTCCACATTGTAATATCCCAATTTGCAAAAGAAAATCATGGCGTTAAATTCGTTCACCATTCTATAACATATTTAAAATATTAGACTAGCAATTATAAACTTTGAGACTATGATGGTGTTTGAAATGGAATATTGTGAGCCAACAAGAGTGGGTTCCAACTTAACACGTTCCAGAGTTAAAATGGCAGATGAAGAAATCATCTAAAACAACGACCTAAAATATTTTGAGGTATTAACTTGGCTACCTTGTAGAACGGTGCACTTACTTGTTTTGCACAAAACATCGCTTTATTTATATAAATCGTCGTAAAATTAGGGCAAGAAATTGCTCATAATTAAATCAGTTTAATAAATTATAACTAATTAATCAATTTAACATGATCAACTTATTACACTTACTTATTACTATTACTCTTACGTTTACGCTAATTAAGATTAATTATCCTAGATTTTACTTAATTAAGAAATCAATATTGTTAAATGTTAATCAACATTAATTAACATGAGTTACACGAATACTGAATCTTTATACCCTGTTATTTTTTCTCTTTTTCCCCCTTTTTCCTAACTTCACTCCCTTCATGTGATGTGCGTAAACTTGATACGCTGATTTCAAGCCACTTTCCAAAGCTCCTTGAATCCAGCCAGTCGTAAATGATATGTTTTCGCCAGCAAAATGCACATTTCCCATTGGTTCCCACAAATGCCTGTTAGTTGAAAATAATACATTCTTATTTTTCGTATATTTGGGGTGCTTACCATTTATACCTTTGGAAAATTAGAAAGTCCCGCCGGAAAAGCAAATTATTGAAAAGCAAGTTTTATCGGAAAGTTCGGAAATTTCCTGTACCATTTTTCCTTCTTCATTAACACCGTGATTAAGCACCTAAACTCCTCATATTCCCTAAAACACTTGACACAGCTTGGCGTAAAGAGCGGGTTAGCGCTGAGATTCCATGGTAACACAGATTCGGAGAGCAAGAATTATCCGCCGCAAATTATTTCCCATGCAGGCGGGAAATCATCCCTCGGACCGTTTCGAGCAAAAAACTTAGTTGTTCTTATCCTTATGTCCTAAACAAACTAACGGGGGAAAATGCAAAGGATGCAGTCCGATTGTTTTTTAAAATTCTTCCTACACTTTTTCTGGCGTTTCTGCGTGGTAAGGCCGGTTTCCAGCCAAGAAAAAAATTCCTATCGTAGAGAAAAGTTTCATTTATCCATGTGTTCTCAACCAAAACTAATTGTTTTAAGCACAAGCACCGATCCGGTGTCCCAGCGGATTTGGACTCCCTAAAAATGGACTCACCGGTACATATCCACTAGAAAATTTTCCTGAGTGGAAACCAGCCATTACCGATTGTTTGGCAATGATTATTTATCGACTTGTACCAACTATATTTACCATAAGGGAGACCATCCTCCCCAGCTAAATTAAAGTCTGTGTAAAATTCGTATGCCAATCACATACCTCATATGGTGGTATTGACCGGGTTTCAAGAGGCTATAGGCACCTTGATAAGAGGGTTGGTTGTACCAAGCATGGACAATACATTTTTCAACTGCTCCTTCTTCTTTGATCTCAGGGTGAATTTCTCCTACTTGTTTAATGGCCTCTTTCTCTGCCTGCTCTTTGGTCAGGGAACCAAAAAGCAGGGCTTCATTTTTCCAGGTGTAAATCAGAATTATTCCTTGCTTGGTGGACGCGAGATATTCTGGATCCGGCTTTACGTAATGTATTTGACCGATGGGTAGGTTGGTCTTAGAAAAGCCACCTTTAATTCCGTACTTCTCCTCTTCCCAGAATCTGGTCTTGGTTTGCAGGATAATCTTTGTGGAAGGTCCTGTGAACATGTCTTCCATGGCTTGATGACTTCTTCTGAGGGCCGGCTCCTCGCCTCCCTTGGTTGGCTTATTATTTGGCTCAAACGTAATTTGTCGCAATATGTTGACTTGAGGGGTAACGATTACATCCTGGATTTAAATAAGATACCTCAGCACTTAGAATTGTAAAAAAGTACATTATCATACACAGAGTTTATCTTTATGCTAATAATATATTCTCTTATTTTATGGATTGTGATAGAGTTGACTATTTCTGTGTTTTACTATAGAATTTAAATTTAAAATCATAGCTATACAGTTAAAAATTTTAAAAAATCACGAAAGAAAAGAAAAAAAATAAAATGCAGAAATATGATGTACATAGAGCTTTAACAAATTCTTGTAAACTAACTTGACAATATTTTATCTAAAGGAGGTCTGGCATATAAAAAAAACTAAAGATAATTGTAATTAATTTTACAAGACTGACCCGTGCTTTGTATTTACATTCTTCTGATTCATTTTCAGTCTTGTAGCAGGTTACTATGACATAATCCTTGGAAGGGTCAGAAGTCGAGGAATTATTATACTCTATCTTGCAAACTTGTTGGTTATAACTTAAATCATCAGAAACCAATGGCGTCGTTCGGTTGTGACTGAAGAATGCTTCAGGTAAGCTGTGCATACCACCAACCAAGGTGTGCATATCAGTTGACCACCAGTTTCCCAGATCATCACGGAGGTACTGAACCAAAGATTGATCCAGTTGCTCTGTGTAAGAATACACCGAGTAGCCACGAATTGCATCGTCGGACCACGGCAAAAGGTTTGCAAGCTTGTCAAGGTGTAATGATTTAAGATTCATTGGTTGGTCTATGGGGTTCAATTTTGCCATAATAACATTAACATTGCTCTGCAGAAAGCTTCTCAACGTAAATTGGCTCCAAATGTCAATCCAGCGACGCCAAACAACGATTTCCTCCTCAGGCGTGGTTGTTTCATTCAACCAGGCAATCAATTGATCCGTGACAACGCCGGTTGTTTTGGTGTAATAATCGTCTAAACATTGATAAAAAATGAAGAAATTGATTAAAAGACGTCTTTAATTATGTCCTGAAACATTACCCCACGTAGCATTGGCTTTTATAGTGTCAAGTCAAGCAAGTTTAGAAGAGTTTTGAGACAGATTATAGCTACTAGCTGTTCCTAATGATATAATACATGCCTTAGTACAATTCCTTTACAAGGTCCTAAAGCAGATTGTCTAAAGAAGCGTGTCACCATGGCATTCGTATAGTTTAACCTGCTGCGTAGGGGGTGGCGATTGAATGCCATACGCGCAATTAAAAAATGTTGTCTAAATGCTTGGTTTCTGGAAGAAAATATAATAAAAAACAATAAAAAAATTCGAGTGCATTTGTATCCTGGTTGAATTTTTTCACAATACATAAGGGATTGTTATATAGGTGTTGTGTATTTTAAATTTGATTGGTTCATTCGTAATCACATGACCTTAATAAAATTAATGCAGTGTTTCCCGCCAGGAAACAAGTTAAAAATTGTTTCCCAAAATATGGCATAACGAAATAAAGTGTATTTTTGGACCAGGAACTGGTCCCCACAAGCGGCTAATCTTGTTGTTGTTGTTGTTGTTGTTGTTGTTGTTAGGGGGTGACGCTCTTTAAAAAGGCCTAAGGCTCCGTCAATTCGCATCAGATCGGAATTAAACTTCGCACAACTATCCTTAGCGATATTCCCCAAAGATTGACGGAGTTATAATTTTGATTTTTTTATTTTAAAGAAATCTAGAAGCAACTAAAAATTGTAGCGTAGAAATCCGTATAGATTCTGTATTTATTCCGTATTAATCCGTATAAGGCTCCGTCATTTCGCACCAGATCGTCATAAAACTTCACACAACTATCTTAAAGGTTATTCTCTATCGACTTACGGAGTTAAATTGTTTGTGCTTATATTCTTCAGAAGATTTCATTGTAAGCCATGTCAGATTGTGGCGGGAGGCAAATTTTTATATTATTAATATTCATATACTGTGAGTTCAAGCCAGAAGGTCGTGTATTTTCTTTGTTTTGCACCCAATATATATTCATGACTATAGTATGACCATTGCGTTAAATGCGTTTCTCTCTAGGGCATTACTTATTTTTTATTTATTTGTTTAGGCTTTGCCCAGCATACATATACATAAAAAACGACTATAATGACAGTGGCACGGTGCACGCAACGCCACCTTCTCGCCAGCTACAGCGGCATAGATTAGGACATATATGTGCAACTCACTGAACTCAGTACATTTTAAGTGTTTTTGTATTGAAAGCAGAATGATGAGAATATGTAGAAAAACGACAATTTTAACATAACCGTTCGCAAGATTGCCTAGGTTCATAGATATTTGAAAATTCATCCTGGAGAGAAAAATTGAATCTATACTTCACCAGTTCCTGGTCCAATAGTACGATCGTACTTGTTAATGAAATTGCTGTGTTACAACAAATAGCCGTTGTTCAGTGGTTAGTTGAACTAACCTGTGTTGTCAAAAAGTAAGATGCCTATAAAAAAATCTGAGTAGTTTCAAACAAAAAATCAATTTAAAAACAGTTTAAAGTATAAATAATACCAATATCTTTAACATCGACGCTTCCTGTATTAATTTTTTCCCTCCATTTTGGCCACATGGTGTCGAAATGCTTTTCTTTCCAGGCTAGAGAAAATAAAAAGGATGATTAAAACAAAGGTGAAAAACGTCTTTGGCCAATCAGCGCTTTTGTTGACATTTCTATTATTAACCAATCAGACTCTTTGATTTTACGCTACCTCCGGTGGCACACAAGAAATTTACTAACAGTATAGTATGTTGAATAAAGCCTTCGGGGGGACAGGATTTTGAACTTTTTAGATTAAATACAACGGAATATGAAAAAATATTCATTTATCTAAAAATCTGTCGGCCAGATTTTCGCTGTCGGCCGGTTTTTTGCGTACGTCGTTGTTTAAATGTCGATAGCATTAATACTAGACCTTGAAGCAAAAATCTGGCCGACAAATTTTTAGATAAATGAACATTTTTTCATATTCCGTTGTATTTAATCTAAAAAGTTCAAAATCCTGTCCCCCCGAAGGCTTTATTCAACATACTATACTGTTAGTAAATTTCTTGTGTGCCACCGGAGGTAGCGTAAAATCAAAGAGTCTGATTGGTTAATAATAAAAATGTCAACAAAAGCGCTGATTGGCCAAAGACGTTTTTCACCTTTGTTGATGATTAACGTTTTTGTCGTTTAGAGGATTTATTCAAACGGACATATGATTGCGCGGGGGTGAATTGGTTTAAAGTTGTCCGCCGTTCTGCAATGTACCTTATTACGTAAAAGAGGTAATCTAGAGACCTTAACCTTACCCCATGCAAGAGTGATTTCTCTTCAGTGACATTGACAACACATCAATGTCTCTGCATACCAGTGGCATAATAAACATTACACTAAAATATAGGCGCGAACTAGAGGTAGGCATGCAACACAGTCAAGTGACTATGGTAAATTATCTGGATAATTATTATTCAATTCTCATAGTATTCATAAGTGGAAACATGTCAGTTAATTATTCATATTTCATATCACAGTCCAGTTATTCACAGGTATATAGCTCATTGGTATTTAGGCAAGCCAATGAGAGGCAGCTATTTTGCCCATGTCTGGTAGCCAATACAGCCTTTTGATTGGATTTGATTTTGCCTAGCCATGACGAATTGCTTGGGTCATTATTTAATATTATATTCTTTCATTGGCTTGTTTTTTTGCCTATCTTGGGCGATTTAAACTAATCACTGTGGTTGGTAAGCGTTAGTGATGTTAAGGCCGGCGCACACTAGAGCTATGTGCTTAGCAAAAAGTCATTCGTGGCCATTGGCGTAACCCAGTTGCTCTCGTGTGCGGGCGACTTTTCCGGCGACTTCGGTCATTCGTGCCACTTACGGCAAATATCTAGCATCTTTGATAATTATTATTTTCTGCCTCGCAGGCCAAAATCAGGATTGGATTTCGAAGTTAACTTTTGCTTTTTCGCGTTCGCTTTGTTATTGTGTTATTTCACAACGTCTTCATCGATTTGTAGTGATTTGTACGAGCCATTCGAACGATTTAGAGTGTCTAAACGACTTTCATTCCCGTTATTTATGCGACGTTCGATCTTTGCGTTCCATTCAACAGCTAATATTTATGACGGCAAATCGCTCCGAGCCGAAATTTAGTGCGGAGATATATGTGCCGAAGCACGCTCGTGGTGGTAAGAAAAAGGCTTGCACCACAATAAGTTAACTATTTTTTTTTATTCTATGCTACTCTTGTATATAACTGTGTTCTGCTGTTTTTAGTTTTTAAATCGGCAAACTGATGAATGTCGATCACCAACAAGCATAGCTAGCTATTTATGTATTAAAATATGAATTTAAATACCTCTGCGCTGACCGGGTAAAAATATATGAATGTATAACTTAAATATAATTAAAATATATCGCAAAGACTCAAACTATAAGCGTGTTCACACAGTTACTGTATATCACATTATCACATGTATAAATAATTATGTTTATATGAATTAATATAATTATGCATCATGATGTCGACATTGTACACCCTGCCGTCAGTCTGTGATATAATTGTCTGATACTGATCTAGCGTGATTTAATTTTTTGTTTTTTTAATTTTTTCTTACTTCTCAGTTCTGATGCACTCTCCTCCGCAGAGGCTTTTTGGGTAATCTAACAATAATTGAGAATTATATAATACAATTGAGAATTATATGATATAATTCGTAGTAGCGGGCGGACGGGAGGGAGCTAATAATAGTAGCGGTGAGTGGCGGGCGGACGGGAGGGAGTCGGGCGGTTGCGGGTTGGGGAAAAAAAGAAGGGAAGCCTCTGCCATATAACGTGCGGTTCTTTGGTGTGAAATGCGGTTCTTTGGTTTTGGCGGTTTACTGGTACAATCGATATTATAATGGCTGAGTTCGATAGCGATATAGAAGAAATTGAGCGCTCTTTTCATAATATGAGTCTAGATGGTAAGTATAATATATTAGTTTAATTTTAACAAATGCATAAAATGTTATAATTTACTCAAGTTTATATTAATATTGATGCAAGATTAATTAATATCATTCGATTGCCTTGATATTTTGGCAAGTTTCAGAAGTGAAAGTATTTACATATGTAGTTATGTTAATTTTGCATTGGCTTGCATATATTAAAATCGTCGTCAGCTACAGGCTACTGTATTTATATATTTTTATCGTATATTTTGTTTTGTTTTCTGTTTACACCACTGAATGCAAGTGGTTTACACTATACTGGCAGTTCATTGTATAAATCTGTAAACTACAAATTATTATCCATAATTGATTATCCTGAAATTTGTCATAAATCAGATAATGATGAAGATCTTGGTTGTTTGCCAATGCCACTTGAGAGAGATGATGGTAAAGACCTTGCTTGTTTTCCTATGTCTGCTGAGAAGGCTGGTGATGAAGACCTTGGCTGTTTGCCCATGCCAATACAGAGTGCTGTATTGACAAGTACTCCAAAGAAGGTGAAACAACGGCAACTAGTACCTGTAGCTGGGAAGCATGATTTGACACCAGATTCAAAAAGACAAAATGAGCCACCTTCAAAGATCATGAATATGCAATCTGGAAGTCCTTTGTTAACATCTGGTAATTATTTCATAAATTATTCTATTGTTATGTACTGTATATTGCAAACCCTGCCTTAAACTGCTTGCTTTATTTTAGGTAATTTGACAGTCTGCTGGTAGGCTGGGCGAAATTCCTTACCCCATGTGCTAATACAATGTGCTTCATCTATGATGAAAAAACTCAATCTGTTCTCATGACTAATCTGACTCAAGCAATGTTTCAATTGTTCAGTTACAATAGCTTCTGGGCTAATGAACAAAAACTGATATTGACAATCTGGCTGTTTCAGATTATGTAATATATTCTGTCTTTCATTATCAGTTAGCATTGTGTTGTAATAGCATGTGTTGATTCCACATTGTTGTAGTCTTGCAACTTGGTCACTCATTAACATAATAAGAGGTGATACTACAAATGCCAAGCCAGGTGTCATTAGACAAGGAAGAGTATATATAACTGTTTTACCACCACCTGTTGGAATAATTACAACTGTATCTTCTCCAGACAATATAAACTCAATAGCTTCACCTTGGCCTGGTCTGAATTCTTGATGTCCAAAAACTGTTTGGAGAAACTGCAAAGGTGTCTTACATTCTCGAGAAATTTGCATTTGCAAGCACTTGTCTGGCACAGGTGTTTGATGTCTTGGCAATAACATAGACTGCAATAGATACAAACAAGAAATACTACTTTATACAATTATTTTAAATTATTTGAAATTTTAAATGCCTGCACAATTTAAAGCAACGCCAACGAGTATTCAATTAAAAAGACTAAACTTAAATATCCACATGCTACAGGAACCCTGGCAAGTATTAATGTATGTTGCAAATTTTAAAAACGGTAACTTACCCTCTTAGGGGAAACAAAACATTCAGCATAAATTTTTGCACATGCATCCCAAAGTTTAAAACATTGGCCAAGGTGATCAGTTACACTAGAAGATATTTTAACTCGAACATGACAAGGATTCCCGCTAAGATGTTTTAGAATGCCACTGTGTTTCAAATATAAGCCATATAATTTTGCTGCCTCCCGTCTCGTGCTTGCCATAACTTTAAGAGTAGTCATCTTGTTAGCCAAATTTTCAGTAATGTGTTCCACCGAAAACTCCTCGTACTTTTGCAAACTGCAACAGTTCACATTCTGAAATATAAATATTTTAATAGATATTTATATTTTGCCTATTGTGTGCGCAAAGATCAGTTTGTGCAGTTGTGGTTTTGTGCTTTTACTGCTCATAAAAAAAAATTGACAAAATTACAAAAGTATAAAGAGATAAACATTAACTTACTGCTTCGCCGCGAATCTTGGCTAGTTTTTGCAATACACTGAAAGTTTCCTGCCCATGCAAGTCTTGAAAGCAACCTACATTCTTTAACAAGTCTTTCGTCAAGGGCCATATGTCGATGTTTCACCCGAAAATGTTGAATTAAACCTGCATCTTCTAAATAAAATTTTATTTCTTTCGTATTTTCATAACATTTAGAACAGATTACTTTACCGGAAACATTCGCTTCTTGAAATGGTCTGGTAGTCAACGACAAAACATTCTTTGTTTGATTTATAGTCTCATCCATATTTATTTTGAAAAATATTCATGAGATGATACGTAATTATAATATGATATGTAATTTGACGCCATATTGGAAACATTATATGGCAGAGGCTTCTCAAATTTCATTTTTCAACCCGCAACCGCCCGACTCCCTCCCGTCCGCCCGCCACTCACCGCTACTATTATTAGCTCCCTCCCGTCCGCCCGCTACTACGAAATATTACATATAATTCTCAATTGTATTATATAATTCTCAATTATTGTTAGATTACCCAAAAAGCCTCTGCGGAGGAGAGTGGTTCTGATGCATGCTGATGAGCCCTAATATATGGGGTTTGTTTTTTTGTTAATAACCACCACAGTATTATCATCATGAATGACATCATGGATCACGCCATACGTGACGTCATTGATGACGTCATAAAGTTTTGAGAAAGGTAAGAAAAATCCTAGATGCACGCCCACAAGGGTACGACTTTATGATTTGCAGTAGCTACTGTAAGTCAATTGTTTTTAATGTAACATCACCTACTCGACGTTAATTCCTTGAATCCGTAAATATTGGAAATGACTTTTTTATCAACATTTGGAAACTTTTTGATGGGTAGTTGAAATTTAGTGATATATCCATCCGTTAGAAAATGCGCTCTATTGTTTGGTTCATCCACACCACCAGGTAATCTCATCGCTCCGGCTAGAAATAAAACAAAACTTAACGTTTGGCATGGCAATATAAGAAAGGAAAAATTTCTTTATAATGCATTCCCTTCTCTTGAGCACCAGATTGACAAAATTAGACTAGTTTCGCAACAGTACGACTTTTGCACACGTCTTTTAAGATTTACAATACAAAAAATATAGAAAGATGGCTTGGGGCTTGTTTCAAATAGTTCTAAACTTCATCTCAAACCACAACTAAGGAAGTGGGAATTTCAGTCTTTGTATTCTGCGTCCGGTGCAAGGATTAATTAAATATGGGAAATATCAGGAAGATATATAGTGACCGAACAATGTTATTACGTTCTATAATATAACATTTATAGTACGCGTGTGCTGATTGGTCGAGAAGTGTGATTCTATAACTATATTTAAAACTATTTATGCAAAAAATAAAGAAGAATATCGCTCGAAAAATATACTTGACGTTCATAAAAACATTCAATGGGATATTGACCCATACCTACCTTCGCCATATAGACCAGGTGCAAGGCCTGCATCTTCCCCATAAGTGAAAACTCTTCCACCATAACGATCAGTCTGCTCCAGGATTTTCACTTTTAGCCCAGCTCTCTTCAACTCATACGCTGCGGCAAGACCAGCCATACCAGCTCCAACAATGATGACGTCATATTCCACATCCTTTGGTGGAACATATTTCTGGGATGCGCCCATTGTTGGAGGAGATGGGCCAGATGGACAGTCGCCGTATTCCAAATAGGCCGCATTCAATCCGTTATTCTGGATTTTCAGCAAGAAATTCTTTAAATAATTACTCTGCTGAATAACTTTGTTGGTTTTTTCCTCCGGCAATCTCTGCGTAAACGGTATCAATCCCGTTATCAGATGAAGATTGTGTTCAAGAAAAGATGTTGCCATTGTCCTAGAAAATATATAATAGAAAAAAGACTCTCTTACTACAATGGAAGAAAAAAATGTATTTGCTGTAATTTGGTCGGCTAATCAACTAAAACACAGCCGATTCATTAAATTAATATCAACTTTGACCTTTTATAATAAACAGAAAACCTTGAACTTTTAGACTATAATCTCGCAAAGCATATTTGGGCAACGCGATTTGAAAAATTTACTTATAGACAATTTATCACAACCAGCAGGGGCGGGTGTATGAAGCCCGTTTAGGTTAAACGGTGGATTGATTGAAAATAGAAAGCAAGAATTTTAATTTAATTTAATAATTTAATAATAATATTTATACAGGAGTGTCCAGTTCAGCGAAGGCTGGTTTAAATGGAGTCCTGATTGACCGCCATAGAGTTACACTACATATACATTTACAGTTTACACTTCTACTTAACATACATACAAAGATAAAGTATGAAAGTATACACTAGATTAATTAGTATATCTGATTTCTATAATGTTTCTTAGTACCCATTTTAAATTTTACAAAATTTGTTTCGTTTCGAAATTCTTGTGGCAACAAATTCCACGTGTTAGCTCCATTTATTCTAAATGAGTTTTGATATTTCTGTAAACGAGCACGAGGTGGTCTCAGCATATCTCTATGTCTTGTATTGTAATTGTGTACGTCAGAAGAAAAGCTAATTCATCTAATAAATATTCTGGCTCCTAAATTGTTTAAACATTTGAAAACCTGTAAACTTATCTGATACGATCTTCTAAATTGTAATGACGGCCAAGAAAAGGTGGCATCTAAGTTAACTTGATCTAAATGATTAACCCCCTCAATGACTCTGGCAGCTCTACGATGCAACTTGTCCAGGTATCCCTTGTTAGTCTTTCCGCAATTATCCCAGACGGCGCAACAGTAGTCATAGAGGGGCAAAATCATGGCATTATAAAGTGTGATACATGCCTCTCTAGGAATAACCTTTCCAGCTCTGTGTAACATGCCAATCCTCGATGAAATTTTGGACGCCATATAATCGATATGGTCATTCCAGGATAAGCATGGATCAAGCACAACCCCGAGGTTCTTAAATTCATAAACCCTATTAAAAGTTGTTTCTTTAACTTTGACTGTAAAATCATTTACTTTGGCTAACTTCTGATGTGTACTAAACAACATTATTTTGGTCTTAGAGTAGTTCAAAAAGAGAAAATTACTGTCGAGCCAATTGATTACATGAGTGAGATCATTAGTTAAACAAGATTCTATGTTTTCGACAGATTTACTTCCGAAATAAAAGACAGTATCGTCAGCATAGAGTTGTATACTACAGTCTTTGACTACGTCGGGAAGGTCGTTTATATAGATTATAAACAATAAAGGCCCCAATATGGAACCTGTGGTACACCATGTAAAATAGGTTGAGGTTCAGATACTTCACCATTGATAACGACACTTTGAGTTCTATTCGTTAGATAGGTATTACACCAAACTAGTGTAGAATTTGAGAATCCTAACGAAGATAATTTTGTTAGCATAAGGTTGTGATCTAAAGTATCAAAGGCCTTACTCAGGTCAAAGAAAACCATTCCGGTAAGTAATCCTTTGTCCATATTATGAGACACCTGGTTAGTCATTTCTATTAAACTAGTGGTTGTTGAATGGAGAGGTCGAAATCCTGACTGGTAGGTGGAGAGTATTTTGTTTTCATGTAGGTACATATAGAGTTTATTGTGTATTGCTCGTTCCATAATTTTCATAAACACCGGTAGGACCAAAATTGGCCTATAATTTGAAGGGTCGCTTTTAAGGTCTGACTTATGTATTGGTGTTATAAGAGCATGCTTCCATTCTATTGGTATAGCTCCTTCAGCGATAGATCTGTTCATGAGTAATGTCAGGGGTCTTGCTAGTTCTCTAGCACCGTCCTTTAATAGGCGCACCGGAATATTCTTCAAGCCAGTAGACTTCATTGTTTTGATGTTATTGAGGCTCTCTTCCACAAAATCTTCCGTAATGGAGGAAAGTTATAGTTATTTCTTAATTAAATTTCGTACATAATTAGACATCCAGTGAGTACACCAGGTGGGAAGGGAGGTACCTTCCTTAGCTCCTCCTGCTCACGCAGAAATTATATTCTTATATCGCAGTCTTTCGTTTTATCTCACTTGTGTTCTTAGAGGAAGATAGCGAAGGTCCAAAATACCAGAATGTTGTACATTCGACCTTGGTTTGAAGGAATACACTAGATATATATATATATAGTATGATTTTTCGACCTTGGTAAGATTGAATACACCGGAACGTGGTATAATTATTCGACCTTTGTAAGATACCGAAATTTGGACCCCCCAGAGATTGTTCAAAATATCACACAAGAGAGAAAAAATGCTGGATACGTATTTATAGAACTGAGTAGAAGTTTCGCGAAGCAGAAAATTCTTTGGTTCTCCAGAAAAGCATATAATTGTATGCATGGGGATAAATGTCAAATTACTATACCTGTAGGCCTAATCGAGTGACTCGAATATTTAATAATCACAGAAACACATATCGGGAAACCGAAATGCGTCATTATATCTTATAAGTTATTCCCTGTGGGCTGTGGAGTCACAAAGAAATTCAGTCATGAGATCTCAGTTTAGCTCCTCCCAATTTACGTCAATGTAATATTTTTACTGCATCAATTAACGGGTTCGTGTTCCTGTTTATCCCAACCAAACGGTATAGTATCTTCGTAAGTGAACGCTAACGAAATGGTGCTATGAGCTGCCACGCATGTAGTCAGAAGGAATGATTTATAGACTGTCTCAACCGTTGAACACTAAATTCTTTGTTTAAGTTCATTATTTTCCTCCTTTTCATCGTATGTTATCTCTCATCTTATTTGCATTCGAGTCGTATCCTTATTTTGTCTTAGCTATAAGTTCGAGTTATGAAAGAGCCTTTAAACATACGTTATGAGAATTATAATAAGACATGAAATATCCACACAAAGGCAAAAAATTAAATGTACGTAATTGGCAAAAAATAAGACTATATTTATTTTATAGTCTCTGGAAAGGTACTGAATAAAACACGATAAAAATAGTAAAGATCGAATATAGCAGAATGAACAAACGCGAAATTTAAATACGAAATTGTCGGCGAAGTACAAAAAATATGACCATTTAGTCTCTCAGTAAAACACGACAAGAAGTAGTGAAGATCAATTGTCGAATATACAAGAATATTGTATGATTATTTGCAATGACCTTGCATGGTAAGATTGTTGAATACACCAGAATGTGTAATATTTAACTTTACTAAGCTCGAGTACACCAGAATATGGCATAATTATTCTACCTTGGTGAGCTGGCGAATACCAGAATGTTGTATATTTGACATTGGTAAGTTCAAATACACCAGAAAATATATAGCTCTAATTATTTGACCTTGATAAGCTTGAATTCACCTGAATGTATAGTATAAATATTCGACAATGGTAAAAATACCGAAATATGGACCTCCCAGAGGTGCTGCAGAATTCAAAATATTAATGTTCAAAATATCACACCAGTCAGTGGCCCTGATCCTAAATAAACGTTTATCCTTCTAGCAATGTCTGGTTAAAAGACTCAAAGACAAGGTGCTGTGAGCTGCTATGTTATCGCCATTTATAGGCCTTACTTAGATGTCGAACTCTAACGTCTAACTCGTCTTTGTTAAAAATTTGCATGTGATATTATTTTCACAAAGTTAATTAACTGTAATAGACGGATACACATACAGATCCTAAATAGTTTGTTATATAATCAGTATAAAATTATATCAGTACTTGTAACATCATGAAACATCTGCACCTGAATTCTGAAAGTTTTTAAAATTGAAGTAAACAGGAAGAGCGATAATTATTAGGAGAGCGAAATTAAAGGTCACATGCTTGGACGAATTTTCATGTGTGGCGAAGTTTAGTGGAGCACAAAATAGTGTAGTTTAGGTCTCCAGTGAATTTGAAGAGATTCTAATTGTATTCAGGGGGATAAATGTCAAATAAGTATAGATTAGAAAATTGTACATTAATTTATACTTAGGTCGTTTTACAATGTGCAATATTAGCAATTCCTTTATGCTGTAGGTCTGATTGAGTTACTCGATTATTTTGTTATGGCAGAGAGACATTTCGGGAAACCGAAATGCAACCTTTATCTCAATTCACAAAGAAATTCAGAAAGATTCGCAATTAGTTTAGTCATCCACCTTAAATGTATGCAGTTGATTCGGAAACTTTACAAAAAATGATATAACAACGATTATAACATTGATATTAAACAACACTAGCTACATACTTCAACAGGATACACCCATATGCTTAGACGGGCAACATGACGGGAATGAGTTAATATTCAACATGAATTTCGCGAGTGAAATTAATTTCTTTATGCATTTATACTAATTTAATAGATATGCGTCCATTATATCGACTATTTATATCGTCGATCGTTTAAAATTCCCCTATATATATTATTATACGCTTAATGTATGCTCCCGAGGGAAATAGTGAGTTTTTCTCCTGTTGAATGTGTAGGTCCTGAGGTTCACCAGCAGCCTTGTCTGTAGGGATTCGAGAGCGAAATTGGAATGAATCGAACACTGATAATCTGACATATAAATGAGGATAGCGGAATAGAACGTCGTATGCTTGAACGATTTCTTAATTAAATTTCGTACATAATTAGACATCCAGTGAGTACACCAGGTGGTATGGGAGGTACCTTTCTTAGCTCCTCCTGCTCACGCAGAAGATATATTCTTATATCGCGGTCTTTCGTTTTATCTCACCTGTGTTCTCAGAGGAAGAGCTACTGGTACAAGGAAATACTGCATAGTAATACAATGACTGAAATTTCAGGTATGCGTTGAAATTCTACCTATATATTAAATTAATAGTTATTCGGTTTAGCTATGGCATTAATAAGGTTTACGTGCATGTAGTTATTGACTGTAGGAGTTAATAAGCGATATACGGGCTTTGTCTATGTGAAATTGAAAAGCAATATTCTTTTACATGACCTGAACGATCAAACAGTTGAGCTCATGAAACGGTCATACAGGGAGATTAATTGTGATTGAGGTGTTTTAGGGGATGGGGAAAAGGTATTTGGTGGATATCACAGCGTTTAAATAATTACACTGGCATTTCAATTATCACTATCATTTCAATTATTGAAAAAGCAAATTTGCCGTTATAAATGCTAAACAAAATGTATTATCAATGAAATTTAAGCCACACAGTCCGACCAACTGAGACAGAAAGAAATGTATCGCCAAAAATCTGCATTCTACCTTATTATATGAATTTAAGATCAGTAGAAAATATGTTGTGTTTGTAAACAGGTAGTATACTAACTTAGTGTTAAGCGCTGTTGAACTGCTGATAACCACTTGAAATTCAGAATCAGAATTAGATATTCAGACTTAAAATACAGCTATGGAATAAACGCTTTCAGTTCTAATAAGGTTTCTTATGAACAATGTGCGAAATTTAAGATTTTGCAATCGCGCGTAGTGCCCGACGTAAAGTCGAGATTAGATTAGAACACAGAAGGAGATATAACAATGCTTTATTCCTCAAGACTTCAACCAATACCGTATACAGCTGATAAAACAAAAACAACGTCACATCCGCTTCAGTTCGTATTCAGCAACAAGTACAACAACCTAATACACTATGTAAATAAACTAAACCAACTAAACTATAAAACTTCAGTGGAGACTTGAGTCCAAAACTTGCATCAACCAAAACATGAGACCATGTTGTTGGAAAGGCTCAATAACACGCATCCGAAATCTAATAAACATAAAATAGAACAAAATGACAGAGGAGATGGGCGGGTGGGATTGTTATCTATTTCATGACTGTGTAAATGAAGCAATCTGATTGGCTGAGAAGCGTTTCACATGTAGCCCGCTGTGAAATGAATAAGGCCCGCTGTGAAAAATGCAAACAAAACGACAAAACCAAAGCAACGTACAGCTAAAATGTTTGAAAACCTTTCTGGAAAAGGCTAAAAGACTTTTAAAAAAAAACAACCCCGAAAAGCTACCCCTTGCGTTCGCTTGCGTTCGCTTGCGTTCGCTTGCGTTCGCTTGCGTTCCCTTGCGTTCGCTTGCGCACCCTTGCGTTTCTTTGCGTTCCCTTCCGTTCGCTTGCTTTCCCTTCCGTTCTTTTGCGTTCACTTGCTTTTCCTTGCGTTCCCTTGCGTTCCCTTGCGTTCCCTTGCGTTCCCTTGCGTTCCCTTGCGTTCCCTTGCGTTCCCTTGCGTTCCCTTGCGTCCCTTGCGTTCCCTTGCGTTCCCTTTCGTTCCCCTTGCGTTCCCTTTCGTTCCCTTGCGTTCCCTTGCGTTCCCTTTGCGTTCCCTTGCGTTCCCTTGCGTTTTCCCTTGCGTTCCCTTGCGTTCCCTTGCGTTCCCTTGCGTTCCCTTGCGTTCCCTTGCGTTCCCTTGCTTCCCTTGCGTTCCTTGCGTTCCCTTGCGTTCCCTTGCGTTCCCTTGCGTTCCCTTGCGTTCCCTTGCGTTCCCTTGCGTTCCCTTGCGTTCCCTTGCGTTCCCTTGCGTTCCCTTGCGTTCCCTTGCGTTCCCTTGCGTTCCCTTGCGTCCCTTGCGTTCCCTTGCGTTCCTTGCGTTCCCTTGCGTTCCCTTGCGTTCCCTTGCGTTCCCTTGCGTTCCCTTGCGTTCCCTTGCGTTCCCTTGCGTTCCCTTGCGTTCCCTTGCGTTCCCTTGCGTTCCCTTCGTTCCCTTGCGTTCCTTGCGTTCCCTTGCGTTCCCTTGCGTTCCCTTGCGTTCCCTTGCGTTCCCTTGCGTTCCCTTGCGTTCCCTTGCGTTCCCTTGCGTTCCCTTGCGTTCCCTTCCCTTCCCTTGCGTTCCCTTCCCTTCCCTTGCGTTCCCTTGCGTTCCCTTGCGTTCCCTTCCCTTCCCTTCCCTTGCGTTCCCTTGCGTTCCCTTGCGTTCCCTTCCCTTCCCTTCCCTTCCCTTCCCTTCCCTTCCCCTCTTCCCTTCCCTTCCCTTCCCTTGCGTTCCCTTGCGTTCCTTCCCTTCCCTTGCGTTCCCTTGCGTTCCCTTCCCTTCCCTTGCGTTCCTTGCGTTCCTTCCCTTCCCTTGCGTTCCCTTGCGTTCCTTCCTTCCCTTGCGTTCCCTTGCGTTCCCTTCCCTTCCCTTGCGTTCCCTTGCGTTCCTTCCCTTCCCTTCCCTTCCTTCCCTTCCCTCCTTCCCTCCTTCCCTTCCCTTCCTTCCCTTCCCTCCCTTCCCTTCCTTCTTCCTTCCCTTCCCTTCCCTTCCCTTCCTTCCCTTCCTTCCTTCCCTTCCCTTCCTTCCCTTCCTTCCCTTCCCTTCCCTTCCTTCCCTTCCTTCCCTTCCCTTCCCTTCCTTCCCTTCCCTTCCCTTCCCTTCCTTCCTTCCTTCCCTCCTTCCCTTCCCTTCCCTTCCCTTCCCTTCCTTCCTTCCCTTCCCTTCCCTTCCCTTCCCTTCCTTCCCTTCCCTTCCCTTCCCTTCCTTCCCTTCCCTTCCCTTCCTTCTTCCTTCCCTTCCCTTCCCTTCCCTTCCCTTCCTTCCTTCCCTTCCTTCCCTTCCCTTCCTCCCTTCCCTTCCCTTCCCTTCCCTTCCTTCCCTTCCTTCCCTTCCCTTCCTTCCCTTCCCTTCCTTCCCTTCCCTTCCCTTCCCTTCCCTTCCTTCCTTCCTTCCTTCCCTTCCCTTCCCTTCCCTTCCTTCCTTCCCTTCCCTTCCTTCCCTTCCCTTCCCTCTTCCCTTCCCTCCTCCCTTCCCTTCCCTTCCCTTCCCTTCCCTTCCTTCCTTCTTCCTCCCTCCCTTCCTTCCTTCTTCCCTTCCCTTCCCTTCCTTCCCCTCCTTCCCTTCCCTTCCTTCCCTTCCCTTCCTTCTTCCCTTCCTTCCTTCCCTTCCCTTCCTCCCTTCCCTTCCCTTCCCTTCCCTTCCCTTCCTTCCTTCTTCCCTTCCCTTCCTTCCTCCTTCCCTTCCTTCCTTCCCTTCCCTCCCTTCCTTCCTTCCCTTCCCTTCCTTCCCTTCCTTCCCTCCTTCCCTTCCCTTCCTTCCCTTCCTTCCCTTCCCTTCCCTTCCCTTCCCTTCCCTTCCCTTCCCTTCCCTTCCTTCCCTTCCTTCCTTCCCTTCCCTTCCCTTCCCTTAAATAACATGGCCTAATTTCAATTACAAAATACCTGCCAATGCTTATTCACTTCTAAAGAATATTTTTACATAAAAATCTACCAATATGATTGCCAGTTAGAACTGCATAAATTTATTCTGACTCACCCTGGATCCAGAACTTGTATGATGTTCGTCTGCAAATTGTGATGTGATTACGTGTTACTATGTGTCCAAATTAAAATTGTAAGTGAATATGTGGCTGAATGCAACGTTTATCACCAGAAGAAATAATCAGTAACCACGAATAAGCATGCGGATGTTCAGCAAAAGCGTAGTTACAAGAATACTTTTATGATAGTAATTGAATGACAAAAAAGTATCAGCTTTAGTTGTTAGCAATTATATGCAATGTATATAGCAATAAATGAACAATATATATATATATATATATATATATATATATATATTTATATATATTTTGTACTTTTTTGCTCTTAATTGAGCCATGTTAATTTGCTTAATGAGCCATGAGCCATGTTTTTTTGCTCATGTAATTGAGCCTCAATTAAGAGCAAAAAAGTACAAAATATATATCAACATTTGCAGAAGTAACTGCATAACGACATGCAAAAGGACGAAACTCCGCATTGTCAATAACATCTTAAGTAAAATCACAGTCGTTCCCAACTTGGCCTTGTAGCTCAGACGGTAGAGCATCGTTCTAGAAATGCGAAGGTCGCGGGTTCGATTCCCACCGCGGTCAAGTAGAATTTTCTGCTTGCCCGGTTGGTCATGCTTGTGTAGAAAAAAAAAAAAAAAAAAAAAAAAACAAAAAACAAACAAATACACCTTACACATATTATATATATATATATAATATATATATTAATATAATATATATAATATATATATAATATATAAATATATATAGTTGATTTATTGCTATATACATTGCATATAATTGCTAACAACTAAAGCTGATACTTTTTTGTCATGCAATTACTATCATAAAAGTATTCTTCTTTCTCTGGAAAATACTTCACTCGATTTCTCCTCAAATTTTCAGTTCTTAAAGATCGATAAAATTGTTTATGTTTGGGATATGGACAAATATGACTTCTCCATTGTGAGTTAAATAGAAAGAAAATTTTATTGATACCTCACCAGTGAAATCAAATAAGACTGGAACGCTATATAGCTCTCTGACTTTCCCTAATTAATGAGTGAAGCCAAGATGGCAAATCATGAAGCCGTTCTTGTAGGTAAGATCCAGGCCTCTGGCGCAGAAATTTCAAAGGAAAAAAAAATTGCCGCCATTTTACCTACGAAATTTCCGCGTGGAGGCCTGGGTCATACCTACAAGAAAGGCTTCAGTGTCCGCCATCGAGTTCACTGTTCCTCACTGATTTCCTGTAGGCGACTCCATCCACAAGACATGAGAATTAATTTCAGAAGACACATGAGGCAGGTGGTCACGCTATTCGTTTTTTTTGCGTTTATGTAATGTCATTTTAAACAACCATGTGTGATTGAGTGATTTTTGATTGACGTAGGTATAGATGCTAATAATCATGATTGATATTGATGCACCCGAAGATTCATTCTTGACAGGATTATTATTTCGCTGATAAGAATAAATGTAACGATGCTTGATCACTTGTATAATAAACTGAAAAGAGCGGTACAAACACGCCTCAGAAGTTAGAACTGTCTAAGACCATTATGTTGACGTGAGAAAGAATTTATTCGTGACTTAATTCAGCCCCTGCCTCAAATAACCGTCAATGAATAATCCTATATTTGAACAATAAATCAATTATAATTAAATTAGCTTGTAGGTATCCCACATAAGTATTTAATACTGCAAATTTCTGGTCCGTTAATCCAAGACTTCATCAATGCAGCTAAGGCACGGGTTAACGGACCGAAAGTTGACCTAATAAACGATCTTGAATAATTGAACTGACGTATAATTGAACTAACGAATTTCCCAGCGGAAATTGGACTCGACTTTGCGGAAAGACAGCTCGGCACGAAAAAATGAGCTGGGATAAGCATATAGATGCAACATGTAAAAAAGTTGCGTCCGGCATTGGAATTATTAAAAGAGTAAAACAATTTGTACCGTACGAAACTTTACAAAATTTGTATAATTCTCTCGTGCTCCCATATTTTGATTATTGCTCTCCTTTATAGGCATTGACCGATTGTGCTCGAAAATTTCTGAAAAGTTGCTGCGTAAAATGCGAAAAGTTGCTGATAAAAGGCGAAAAGTTGCTAAAAAGTTGCCAAAAATACAAAAAGTTGCTACGTAAACTCGAAGTGTTGCACCTAATTTTTAATCAAATTTCGCTATATTTTTACGCATACTTAATTAAAAGTTTCCATATTTTAAAATATTATTGCAAAAATGATACCTATAAATATAAATTTCTAGAAATTTGAACAAATTTATAAAAATATTTTAATAAATCTTTTGCATTAGCGTATTTTTATTCTATTGACCGGACGTTTTCGCTTACGTGCTATATGAGCTTCTGCTGGGGCACTTAGACTTGCACCAGCATTTCTGGCTCTCAAAATTGGATCTTGGATTTCTTGGTTCTCTGAAATCTCCACATCTTCGTTTTCTGTTTCTGATATAAGTCGTCTCGGTTGGACAGGTCAAGTTATTCGTCCATGGCATCAAATTAGGAATTTGAATTACTGAAATAAACGGACGCCATTTTTCTTTTATTGTTAAACACATGCACAGAAAACCCTAGTAAGCTACACGACATTCGATATTAAACACTGTCAGTTTTGTCATGCAGTGTTACACTGAGCATATAGGTATAGTGCTGTAGTGCATACATGTGATACATGATACTGGACGTCACTGGGACAACGTGGGTTCGTGCAAAAAATAACTAAGAACTACCGACATCAAAACATCGTTTTTCATTGTCGAATCTAAATTTCTAATTGACAGTAATTGTCCATTTTTGCCAAAAGACGCTAAAAAGTTGCCCTGAAAGGCTAATAGTGCTCGAGGTTGCTACCGATGAAAAAAGTTGCTCCCAATGAAAAAAGTTGCTCCGAAAGCCAAAAGTTGCTAAAAAGTTGCCGAGCACAATCGGTCAATGCCTACAGTCCTTTATGGGATAATTGTGGAAGCTTACTCATTGAAAAATTGCAAAAACTACAAAACAGGGCGGCAAGAATTATGACAGGGGCCAACTACGATGTTAGATCAACAGATTTGCTCCATGCTATGTCGTGGAAGAATCTGAATGATAGACATAAAATGAATAAATCTGTTTTGATGTTTAAAATACTAAACAACCACTCATCCCCTAACCTAAAACATAAATTCATTACCAGGGAGACAAATATGAGAAATTATAATCTTAGAAATGGCGACATAAATCTCTCACTTCCTAAACCAAAAACAGAATATTTAAAAAAGAGTTTTGGTTACAGTGGGGCTGCGCTATGGAATAGTCTACCAAAGCAAGCAAGAGAAACAAAATCTTTAGGTATCTTTAAAAATATGATAAAATAATGTAACTACTGAGTCAGACATCGATTATTCCTAGTTTTTATCTTCTTTAATACTTACATTGCATGTTTATTCGTTTATATTATAAAACTATTTTTAATACTTGTACATAGGTATTTTTAATCTATTGTAATTGTGTGACGCCCCTCACGAAAACCATCCAAATATGATGAGGGTAGCGTGGTTAAATAAACTTTTATTGATTGATTGATTGATTGACTATGCCACTGTGGATTCTGAGAAATGTGGGATCTAAAAGGAAATTAAACAGGGGGGTGTTATGATTTCAGTAGTGAAACATTTTTTCTTTACATTTAGACTGTGTTAAAACCTTTCCAATCAATCCATTCATAATTGGCACGATGGAAGAATTCTATGACGTAATTATTGTTGGAGGAGGACCAATGGGTCTCGCCGCCGCTTACGAATGTAGTGTTAAAGAAGGAAAGAAAGTTCTTCTCCTGGAGCAGTTTAACAATTTTGCCAACGTTCACGGTTCAAGTCCTGGATACAGTCGACAATACCGCATAGCATATTCCGAAATGAATTTGTGCGATCTTGCCCTGAAAACCTACGATATGTGGATGAAGCTCCAAGAAGAGATGAACGACGAAAGTCTTCTTCAAGTAACAGGTTGTCTCTGGTTCGGTGATTCCACTGTTGAGAGCGGCGAGGGAAACATTGACCAAGCAATTAAAAACCTCAAGAAACTTGGCCAAGAGGAGGGGAAGGATTATATAGTTCTTGAAGGAAAGGAGGAAGTTATGAATGATCCTAGGTTCACATTTGTCTCCTGCGCTGTGGCTGACATCGATAACGCGAAAGCTCTCTTTACGGAGAAAGGTGGGACTGTAAATGTCCCCAGCGTTGTTCAACGTTATGTTGAGAAATTAACAGCAAGTACGAATGCAACGTTGAAACTTAAGACGCGTGTAATTAAGATCGACCATTCCTTGGAAGATAGCGTTAAAGTTACAGCACTGGTTGATGGAAACGAGAAAACCTACAAGGGTACAAAGATCATCCTCACCCCAGGCGCGTATGTGAACGAAACCTTGGACGCTCTAACTCCCTGCTTCAATCAGCGTATCAACCTGATCATCCACCTCTGGTGTTCCACTTATTACACAAAGAAGAGAAAAAGTGCATCAAACACCGATCCGGCTCAATGGCCTATTTGGTATTTCTTTGGACCTAAACCAGAGGATGACGGTAGCGATGCCCCGAAAGATTACAACGATTATTACGGATTCCCAAGCGAGGCTGGTAGTCCGGAATACTTACGAGTTGCACCTGCGTATACCTCACGTAAAGAATTCGACTTCATGTTCTTTCCTCCTGATGTGAACCAACGACCAGTCGATGTGGACGCACTGAAATTCACAACAGATTTCGTGGAAAAGTCCACGCCTGATCTGGGTCCGTCTAGCAATGCGGACAAAGAAACAACGTGTATCGCTGGTTTTGCGCAATTGAATAAAGATGTTTCCGGACCCGACCAAGGTGCTGGATTCGTTTTGGATTTTCTGCCCAAGTCAAAGCGTATCGTCGTGTTCACAGGTGGTTGGGCAATGAAATTTGTTCCAATGATTGGAAAGATACTTGCTGATCTGGCTATCCGAGGAAAGACAGAATACCAAGATCTCATCGACCCAATGAATATAAACCGCGGAATATTGGTCGACGTCAGTGATTGCGAAGCAAAACGATTGATGGTATCAAAAATGCGCGTTATTCAGAAATGGAAAACATTTCGAAAAATTTGGTGTTGAATTTAACTTTATACTTTAGACTTTTTTCAACCCCAAAACTCCTGCTTATTAATGTCTTTGTTCCATAGAGAATAGGTATTAAATGTAGTTGTGCTTGAAACCACTGTTGTTAATATAATTTTGACATGAACTGGTATAGCGTTTTTGTCGATGAAACATTTCAATAGCTTAAATGACTGCGTATACAAACAATTAACTAGACGTGAAGTATTTTTTCAGGTTAAAGACGCATAAGCTCATTCAGATGCATAAGCTTCATCCTATTTTTTTGTTATACTTGTAACAATTTTGACACTAAATAACATTACTGCATGATTTAATAAATCTGACTCGTTTGAATTTTTGTCACTCACCACAATGTTGCAAAGTTTCAAACTTTGAAAACACTTTGCACTAAATTTCAGGCTTACATGGCTGTATGTTCGCAAATGCTGGGAGAAAGAATTAAAAAAAAAAAACTCGTATTGTCCAATGGGTTAAACAAAAGGCCGGAATGTAATAGATAATTACTATTTTAATTTATGTAAAGCTAATATTTGAGGTTAACCATTTGATCGTTTCTGATGAAGGGGCCTGCCTCGAAACGTAGTTATATAAACGTTATTTTCTGTCCGTATAAAAGAGAAAAATATGCACTAGATTGCAAGACAAATTATATATTTTATCAAGATGGGGTGAACGACAAAACAAAGTTGGTTTAGTAAAGAAATTAGCCGAGGCACCTAAAGTTGACAAATACGAACATTCAATCTAAATCACTCTTAATACCATCCCTAAAAATAATATCATAAATCCATTCAATTTATCTTTGTCCCATGCTCATTAACTTTATTCATGTCCCATGCTCATTAACTAAAAAAGTAATTATGCTGTATCTTTAACCGTTAATCTTTAAACATAGAATTAATGCTTTCAGTTAATCTTTTCCTCCTTTCCTAACTTCACTCTCTTCATGTGACGTGCATAAACTTGATATGCCGATTTAAAACCACTTTCCAAAGCTCCTTGAATCCAACCAGCCGTAAACGATATGTTATCGCCAGCAAAATGAACATTTCCCATTGGTTCCCACAAATATCTGTCAGTTAAAAAAAAATTATATTTATAACACAAAATAGGGTAATATCGAAGAAACCATTTTTATTCTACGTATCTGGGGTGCTTACCATTTACCTCATATAGGAAATGAGAAATTGTAGTCGAAAAAGGAAATAGTTCAAGGAATTTGCATCGGAAAGTGTGCAAATATCCGATGTAACTCAGTAACTGCATAATTATTACGATAGGTGAGAGGAAATGCAGTTTACAGGGCAAGAACTACCCGCCATGAACCTATTTTTTAGGCAGGGAAATTGTCATCCAATTCTTAACCAAAACTAATCATCTTAAACGCAAATGAAACCATAATGTTAGATCCGGTTCATAGGATAATTCTGGCAAAAAAAAACGCGACAAAATTATTATTTATCAGGGGCGCCGAACAACATGGGCAGCGGGGATAGATGCCCCCATTGCCCTTCTATACTTACGGAGCGAGCGGAGGTAGGCGTGTGCCCTTTGTTAGCATAAAATAGTATAATATATGCACCATTTGATCTCAATTTAGAACTTAATGCTGTTAGTATAGGTTATCACACGATTATATCAGTTTTATGGCTCGAGGGACAATATCGTATGATATTATCGCGATAAATTACGATAGCCTACATGCTCTTTGCTTACAAACTAACCGATAACATTTTGAAAGTAATTTCCAGTGGATCTGTGTAAGTCCTTACATACATACATGCAGGTTTAAGTTTCCTCTTTATGTAGTCGCTAAAGTTAAAGGAATGTGCCATTTTCTGAAACTTATTAGTCTTATAGCTGGCACTAAAAGTGGCACACGAATGACAAAACATGGCAATTTGGCCTGTATTGAAATACAATAGGACCGGTCTGGCTGTTTTTACCCTATAAAGGAAAGCGCCCTAAGACTCAAGCTACTAATTTTAATTTCGTTTGATTATTGCGTATGTAATTACTGTAATACTCTTACGCAAGTTACATACCTGATATTGTTGAACTGAGTGGTCTTCAAGAGTCCATAGGCACCTTGATAAGAGGGTTGGTTGTACCAAGCATGGACAATGCATTTTTCAACTGCTCCTTCTATTTCAGGGTGTATTTCTGCAACTTGTTCTATGGCCTCCTTCTTTGCTTGCTCTTTTGTCAAGGAACCAAAAAGCAGTGCTTCATTTTTCCAGGTGTAAATTAGAATTATTCCTTGCTTGGTGGACGTGACATAGTCAGGATCCGGCTTCACGTAATGTATTTGACCGATGGGTAGGTTGGTCTTAGAAAAGCCACCTTTGATTGCATACTTCTCCTCTTCCCAGAATCTGGTCTTGGTTTGCAGGATAATCTTCGTGGCAGGTCCTGTGAACATGTCTTCAATAGCTTGAAGATTCTTTCTCAGGGCCTCGTTGTCTTTCGTGTTTGCTTGAATTGGTTCAAAGGTAATTTGTCGCAGTATGTTCACTTGAGTGGTGAGGATTACAGCCTGGATTTAAATGAGATAAATCAGAACATGCAGAACTGCAAAAAGACACAGTGAACACACTTTTCTTATGCTAACTTTTTTCTTTGTAATTTGATGCGTGTTACGATGTAAAGACTTAAGGAAACTTTTGGATTACTTCACAATGGAATTTACAATTAAGAAATGACAGCTACTGAAAATGAATTCAATGAATCTAGAAGGAAAAAATATTTACAAATATGTTTTTTGGATATAATGCATGGCCAAAAAACAATGCTTCATGGTAGTTGAACGAGCTTCGAGAAATCATTGCATAAAGCTTTAACAAACCCTTGTAACTTAACATGCCAGTAATGGAGATAAGTTTAATATAACCAGGGAGCAGCGTGGCAGCGTCTTTAAAGAACTTCGCATCAAATGTTGCATGTATAACAACTGCCTAAATTAGGCAACACACTTTTCGACGTTTAGACCGAAGGCCACTTTTTTGTCTATTGTTTTGTTATACCACATTTAATAGAGATATGGAACATAGAAATTAGAGCCAAAGATAAATAATTTCGTAGACTTACCCGTGCTTTGTACGTAGTTTCTGGATCTTTTCCTGACGCGTAGCAGGTTACAGTGACACAATCCTTGCTAGGGTCACAGGGCGAGGAAAAATAAGATATCTTGCAAACTTGTTGGTTATGTTTCAAATCATCAGAAATCAATGGCTTCGATCGTTTTGAACTGAAGAATGATTCAGCTAAGCTGTGCATACCACCAACCAAGGTATGCATATCACGTGACCACCAGTTCCCAAGTTGATCACGAAGATACTGAACCAATGATTGGTCCAGTTGCTCTGTGTAAGAAAACACCGAGTAGCCACGAACTGCATCGTCGGACCAAGGCAAAAGGTTTTCAAGCATGTCAATGTCTAAGGAATCCAGATTATCACACCCGTCTTCGTCTTCGCTTTCCAATTTTGCAAGAATAACCTTAACATTGCTCTCCAGAAAGCTTTCCAATGTAAACTGGCTCCAAATGTCAATCCAGCGATCCCAAACTGCGATTTCCTCATTAATGGTGGTTGTTTTATTCAACCAGGCAATCAATTGATCGGTGACAACGCCGGTTGTTTTGCTGTAATAGTCATCTAAACATTGTTAAAAACGAAAGAAACGATTAAACGACAATGATGTTTTAAACAGGAAACATAACACTGTGTATCAGGCTCACATCTAATTTTACTGCTGAAACTACTGAATATCATTGCTGCAGAATTGGACGCCCTGACAAAATGTTGGGCCAATAATTATAATATTTTATTCCTAAGGCTATAGGTGCTGAAAATTCCAAACCAATCAATGCTTGTCTTTCCGGAGAGCAACTACTAGTAAAAAGAAATGAAGTAAAAGTTCCGTGCTACATCACATTAGACTAGGCTAGGTCGTGAGTATCTGAGCACAAAAATCATATAAATGCTCAGATAAATGTGAGTAGTTCAAACATTCGAATTTGAAATGGGATAAATAATACCAATATTGTTAATAGCGACGTCCTTTTTTCCTTTCTTCTTGCATCCCGTCTTAATTCCTTTCCTCCAGTTTGGCCAAACAGTGTCGAAATGGTTTTTTTCCCAGGCTAAAAAACCGGTAAGATGATAATTTTTACTCCTTTACAACGTTTAGAGAATTGATTCATATGATGAAAAATTCATCACCAAATGAGAAAGACATCACGACAATGACGTCCTTAAATTTTTGCTATGTGTTTAACCTTACGACAATAGTGATTTCTCTTAGATGACATTGGGAAATAGCAAAACATCAAATGTTTTTACATACCAGCAACATACCATCCACATTTTGACGAAGTTTGACATTATGACAAGAATATGACTCTATGATATACAGTAGCTACTGTAGGTCAATTTTTTCAATCTAACATCACATACTTGCTGTTTTTTCCTTTAATCCGTAAATATTGGAAATGCCATTTTTATCAAAGTTTGGAAACTTTTTGATGCTTATTTGAAAGTCAGTGACGTATCCATCCGTTAGAAAATGCGCTCTATCATTTGGTGCCCCCACATCACCAGGTAATCTCATCGCTCCAGCTAAAAATAAAAAAAATTAAGGTATGGTAAGGCAAAGTTTCTTTATAGTGTTTTCTTTGTAAACGGGGCTAAAGTCTGTCTTTTAGGTCATATGTGCTAATAAAAGTTTGATGACTGAGACAGGCCTTATCTACAGGTTTTATCAGTTTTATGGAGGAGTTTGGAGAATAAATTACGTAATTAATTACTTGTCATTTGGTGAGAACGTGCGCACTAGTAAACTAGTTCTATACAAGGGACTAAACTATATACATGGGATAGCTGGGAGATGCATATTCAATCCTATATTCGTTCCAAGCGACGGATTTGTTTTGTATGTATTCGTATTTTCAAAAGAAATCTATCGGGCAGAATTTTGGATGACCATGAAATTAATTCCTGACCTCCAACTATTGTTAAAAGAACGTTAGGTGGATTGGTGGTCGCGTTTGCCTTATAGAATAATTTCTACACTTCTGAGTACAAATAAAAATTGTGTAAAACATTTTTCTATTTAATAATGCGAAAAATAAAGAAGAATTTCGATAAAACGAATTAATATGACGTTCAATGAAATATTCGAAGAAATTTTGTCTTTTTTTAGGCCAACCTTCGCCAAATAGACCAGGTGCAAGGCCTGCATCTTCCCCATAAGTGAAAACTCTTCCACCATAACGATCAGTCTGCTCCAGGATTTTCACTTTTAGCCCAGCTCTCTTCAACTCATACGCTGCGGCAAGACCAGCCATACCAGCTCCAACAATAATCACGTCATATTCAATATCGTCTGGTGGAACATATTCCTGGGATGCGCCTATTGTCGGAGGAGATGGCCCAGGTGGACAGTCGCCGTATTCCAAATAGGCCGCATTCAATCCTTCTTTTTGGATCTTCAGCATAAAATCTTTTAAATAATCACTCTGTTGAATGACCTTGGTGGCTTGTTCTTTCATTCTCTCCTTAAATGGTTTCACTCCCTTTAAAAGGTGAGTATTGCTTAAAAGAAAAGATGTTGCCATTGTCCTAGAAAAGATACAATAGAAGACTCTGATATGTCAGCTTTTGGGACCTGTTTTAAATAATGCCGTCAGCTTGTCAAGTAATACACGGCTAATTAAATAAATTCGATCTGTTTATAAACAGAAAACCTTTAGCCACAGACTATAATCTCGCGAGGCGTATTAGGATCATGATTTGAGCAACTTTATAACGGACAGTTTATGGACAATTTTAGAGCTTTGATAAACGTCTCTAAATGAACGCATTTGTAGCAGTATTTAATCGACCTTTCTCCTTTTAGCTTTCAAGCGCACAATGCATGACTGTGGTTGAAGGTCAATTTGAGGTCAATTTGAGTTGTGTTTTTTTCGGCAAGGTTTTTTTACGCATTGCGCGCTTCAAGGTTAAAGGGGGATAGGTCATCTGCTAAAGCTCACGAGAGCTATCAGCTGAGCTAGCGAACTCGCGAGGCAGTTAGCTCAGCCCGAAAACCATCCGCACACGAGAGTAACTTGCTGAGCTAACGTTAACAGCCACGCGAGGACTTTAGCTCAGAAAATAGCTCTGGTGTGCGGCTTGGCACTTTGCACACTTTGTGCACTAGCGATGGTCAAGTGTGCAATATTAAATGTGAAATACACACATATTCTCTTCAAAAGCCAACTGAATAAGTTCGTTTTCTAAAATAGATTTAGCAAAACACATTTTAACGCTTGCCGCGCCAATAAATTGACTGTAGTGTAAACGGGGCTTATCACCTGTATTCAAAAAGCTCACTCACACTCAAATTCATTGAGTGTGACATATCAATTTTGTTAATGTTGATCAATGAGAAAGTTTTTTCTAAATAGATGGAAAGATATAAGGTAAATAACTGAAAATCAAGCCCCTGTTCGGCTGGAAATACCGCCATTGAAACGTTATGAGAAGATTAAGATCTCCCACTCAATGAGTTTGAGTGTGAGTGAGCTTTTAGAATACAGGCGTAAGTCTTTGTTTTAGGTCATATGTGCTAATAAAAGTTCGACGACAGGACCTTATATACAGGTTTCAGTTTTATGCAGTTTCCCGATGTGAGTAAATACAATTAAGTAAACATAAACTGTCCAGTTTATCTCCCCCAGTAACGCATTGGTAAAATGTTGTGACGCATTTTCATAACAGCATGTATCCGATTTGATATTTGTCTCCGTATATCCCTTTAACTGTATTAATCTTAAATTACCAACGAATGCTATTCCGGGTTTTACAGACTTTGTTTCCCATTACAATTATTCATTTCTCGTTCCTTTCCTCATTCCCTTTCCCAATCCCTCCTTCCTGTTTTTCGAGGTGTTATGAGCTTCTATATGCATGGCCAGAAATGATTTATAGACCTAGCTGTTGCCTGTTTTTTTGTACTGTAAATTCACTTGGCCTGGCCTCTGTCAGGATATCTACAGCCCAATATCGACATTTGATATATTGATATAAGCATACAGGCCAAGTTAGACGTGCATGGCGGCTACGGCAGCTGGTGTTTACACTTTCATATATATAGTATTATGAATTGTTAGCTGTTTATAACAATTTGTGATATTGTTTTCAAATAGTTAGTTCTAATAGCGCAATGGCCAATACACAGCTTCTCAATAGTTTGTCATAAAATTGGGATATATCAGTACATGTATATACGGACGGTAATACCATGAAACATCTATTCAATATTATATTAGCTACCTGAAATCCACGCAGCAGAAGTAAAATGCAGGAATTCTGAACTTTTTCAGCCGTCGAAGGTAAAATAACCAGCTAGTAGCTTTGTTTGCTATACTACGAGTCGTTCAAGATTATATTTGAATGAGGTAAACAGGAAGAGCGATATCAAGACAGAGGAATAAAACTTCACATGTCTGAACGAATTTCCGGTATCATGGTACAAATCTAAGGGCCTTTAAACTCTCTAAACCTGAACAGCACCTATATTTTTATTCCAGGAGATAATGTCAAAACATTTATATCATTTATAGATCTGAGTGAGGGGGGTTCAGCGAAATATTTCCAGAAGTGATGATATTTTCCGAGGGCTTCGCTTCGACCTATATTTGTATTTAAGGTGATGATGTCAAAACATTGTACATTAGACTGCAGACATCAATAAAAAATTGTACGAAGTTTTACGTAATGTCATTATTTAGCATGCCTTTATTCTGCCTGTAGGCATAATTGAGTTACTCATCACGGAAAAACATTTCCGAAAACCAAAATACATGCTTTATCTTATATTTGGACATCCTGTGGAGTCACAAAGAAATTCAGTAAGGTGTCAGTTAAGCTCCCCCCATTTACGTCAGATGTGTTATTCGCGATCGAATATTTGTGACCTTGGGTTCGCCATTCCGCCGATTCGAAGCTCTAAATCATGATAAATTGCTGACCTAGGTAGGCTTATATGCAATTTTCACCAATTTTGCTATTTTCTTTTCATATATAGCACGAAAATATTTATCCACTCGGAAGCTTAAAGTTCGATCCACCTTTGTATGGAAATTAAGCGGATTAATCAAGTAAATTACGCATGTATAGCCATATATGTAACCATATGATTACTCTTATATCGGTAATAAACATGCACAATGGTGTATTTGGCTTCGGTTACACAACAAGTTGCGAGCGCACTAAATAAACTTATTGATTCGCAATTAGTTTAGCCATGCGGCTGATTCAAAGTTTTTACAAGAAATAATATATACAACGATTATAACAATGATATTATTAAACAACAATACTTAAACAGGTCATACGTACGTACACAGACATATGGGGTAAAAGCAGAATGAGTTAAAATGCAACATGAATTTCGCTAGCGAAGTTAATTTTGTCATGCATTTATAATTTAATAGCCCGTACACATCCATTTCATAGACTATTGTATATCATCGATCAGTTAAAAGGCCGTATATAGCCGATGTACACGCAAACCTTTATGCTATCCGGTTAGCATTGATGCAAGAAGTATGCATGCTACAGGATTTGTCAACGCATACCTGAAAAATTTTCTCCGGTAGAATGTAGGTTCTGATCACCAGCAGCCTAGTCTGCTCTCCTTCGAGATTGAAATTGAAATGAATGGAACATTGATAATCTGATGAATAAATAAGAGCGGAATCAATGGAACGTGCATACTTGAACGATTTCTCTGCTAATTAAATTTCATCAACATCATTATCATCATCATCAATGTTTAGACATCCGGCCTGTGGGACACCTCAGGATGTGAGAGGTATCGTGCTAAGCACCTCACGTAAAATGAATGAATGATTCCGAATGAATTATACATCGCTACGTACTGCCTACAAAGCTTGTACTGCATGCATAGAAATTTTCAAGTTGAAATTTACACGAGGGTTTGTATGTAATTATTCGATTAAACAATCCATACGTGCCATTAAAACACAAATATCCCGCAGATTCTTGCAATTGAACAGGGTGAACGAAAAATTACCCCCTATTGAAATGAAGATTTTATTAAAATTTGAATTCATTAAGACGAATTATTATTATACATGCTCCACGGATTCGTAAAATTGAAAGCAAGATACTCGAGGGGCTGATTACATGGAGTCTTTTCAGCCCGGGCAGTTTACAGCGGTGGTTTACAGGGCTGAAAATTTATCCCGGTATTGTTATGAAATGCCGCCCTCGCGATTATACATATAATAATTTCAGCGTGGGCTGAAACTTAGTGTTGTTGTCATGCATGTAATGGTAAACCGAAACTTATTTCCGGACAGAAAAATACTGATAAAAAAGCAAATTAAGGCCGTTCAGATGTATTTCGTCAAACAGTAAATTCTGCTCTGCTGCGTGTGATTAACGTTTGTCGCGTGTAAAATTTGATGCTTGAACGACTGCATATACACTTACAATTCCTTAAGGCATTAATGTCCTGTTCAAATAGAGCGAGTTATGACACTTATTCCGGTTAGGCGAGGTAAAAAGTGCATCACATCACAACCTGATTAGTCTTTAATTATATGCAGTTTTCACCTCGCATATAGCCGGGATAACTCGCTCCATGAGTCCATGTAAAAAGGGCCTAAGTTATATATACGGCAAACTTGAAACAACACTGCAAACCTTACCAGGATTTACTGTTTGGTAAATCTTTCTTGTGAAGTGAGCGAGTTTCCACGAACTTAATTGTATTTTCTTTTCTTTCATATGGCACGAAAACACTTAACTGAAAAGTTTAATTTTTTTCACAGCTCTGTTTAAAAAATAATCCATTTATATATAGCGCGCATATCCTAAAAAGTCCAAGGCGATCCGATTAATGAAGTAGATCACGCACATATAGCCATAGCTATACATGGACACATATTTATGTTCTCTTGGGATAACCCTTGATGTAATAAAACTCGAACTGTGTGTACTGAAAGGGTGTTTGGCTTTTTTAAGGAGCGAGCTATGAGCTGCCCCAAAGTTACCGTTTCGCAATTATAGTTACCGATTCAGAAATTTTACAAGAAATTTTGGCCAACTAGCTGTATGCCATGGATTCGTAAAAGGTCTATATACGTAATCCCCCCATATGTATATAACATTGTTCCAAGATGTATACAGGATTTATCAACGCATACCTGAAAATTCTTCTTACTCTTATCACACAGCGGTCAAATATATGTAGCTTCACCTGTAGCTTAGTCTGTCCTCCTTCTATATTGAAATTGAAGCCGTGAATCGAATCCTGATAATTTGATAAATAAATAATGATAGCGGAATGGAACGTTTTCTTACAAGCAAAATCGCTTCTAAACAGGGAGATATCGCAACTGACAGTTGCTTGATAATCATCTACCGTCACGAATTGCGCGCTTAAAAGCTAAAACAGGAAAGTCTATTGAAATCAATATTTTATTATAATTTGAATGCTTTATTATTATGCTGAGCCCATGGATGCGTAAAATTGAAAGCGAGATGCTTAAAGGACCTGTTTACCTGGAGTGAGTTACCCCGGCTGACGAGGAAAAAAGGGCATCACATCAAAGACTCCTGATTAGTCTTCCATTATAATTATGCACTTCTCACGTCACCTCTATTCAACAGGCCCTTTATTTCAATTCCCTCAAACTCATTACTATATGCCATTTACCCACCAGGGACCGCTTGTATAAAACTCATTAACTACATTTTGCATAGTTGCATCCTAGTAAACTCTAAATACATGCACGACCTTGATTGGGGAATTCTGTCCCTATAACAGCTATAACTACAGTTAATTTCCTTCCATGACCTTCATAACAGAAAAATTACTGCCGATTTAGGTGCTCTAAGCGGATCGCAGCCTTTAAAAATACTTGCATTTCACTTATTCCCACGGAAAGGAAAGTCTTGCCGTTCTTAATATCAACGATCATGTCTTACCGTTCTTAATAATTATTAACGATCAAGTCTTACCGTTCTTAATATTAACGAAATGTATTCCCAATAAAATTTTAAAAAGGGCACCCGATCGTACGCACGAAAACATTTATAACCAGAAAATATTCCACCTTCTTATAAATTTTAATATAATAAAACATGAAGTAATTAGTGTTCAAAGTCCAATGAGCAATCGAATGAAGACTGTTTGAGCTGTTCCTCGCTCGCGTTGCTAGTATCGGTTGTTGCATATTCAACTGAATCAAAGCTGCATGGCCAATGCATACGTCGTAGGCGTAGTGCGTTTCGTTTGAATAGGTATAATTTTGTCTTTTCAAAGAGGGAGATGGCGTCTCTAATATGCACCGTTCAACTCATCAGCAAAGAGTTGTTTCAATCAAAAAGTCCATAATGTACCTGTTTACATGCAGGATGGGCCAAAGCACCCTAGACAACGTTGACGTCTTTGATTTGTATTTTTTTAAAGGTTTATATTGATAGAAAAGACAGAGAAATGGTATCTTTTTTAAAAAAATTGCTTATAATTCAATCAATAACAACTAATCAATTTAACGTGATGAATTTAACTTTTGAATGAATTCATGACCCATGCTAATTAACTAAGAAAGTAACTGTGATGTATATTTAACCGTAAATCTAAAATCATGAATGCATTCAGTTAATCTTTCACTCTTTTTCCAACTTCACTCTCTTCATGTGACGTGCATAAATTTGATATGCCGATTTAAAGCCACTTTCCAAAGCTCCTTGAATCCAGCCAGCCGTAAATGATATGTTTTCACCAGCAAAATGCACATTTCCCATCGGCTCCCACAAATACCTGTAATTCAGCAAAAAAAAATCTTTATAGGACCCTGGGTCGTACCTGAGAAACCATAAAGAATAATTTTACATAAAAATCTACCAATATCCTGGATCCGCCACTAATAACACACACTCAATAGGGGAAACATAGTAAGGAATACCCACCGAAAACACAAATACAGGCAAAAGATATTACTTTGAGGGCGAAAGAATATGATGTCCCATATTTAGCATCAAATGTGGTATAACAACTGCCTAAAATAGACAAAACACTTCTCGAAGTTTTCTCTATTTTAGGCAGTTTTTATGGCCACATTTGATGCTAAGTTTTTGAAGACGCTGCCACGCTGCTTCCTGGTTATATTTCCCTTATTATTTTAAAATCAAGCAACTAATTTCAAACATTTTCGAAGTAACCTCTTCGGCCACGATCAACATGTATACTTTGTTGCGCCAGGGAGAGGTCTCTTTTTCCCATTATAATGGTCCCCCCACTCGAAACTCCTTAAAAGAGGCCATGAACGAAAATCCAATGCCACGAACGACTTTGACGTCGTTTTATACGGCTTAAACTTGAGTCCTAAGCATGAGGTTCGAAGTATTATATGGGATCATATATTCCCTAATTCATTAACTTTATTTTCGATGGGAAAAGTTTGTCCAGCGTATTATCAGATCATGCAGTGATAATAGATCATATGATCAAAAAGGGAAAGTCGTGCAAAATTGGGGAATAATTAAGTGCTCGGGTCTGTGGTCTCTTTTGGTGTCATGACTGACATCCCATTTGCATCCATGCGGACAGGTAAACTAGCTTCGTTGTTTTCGGCAAAAAGACGCTGTGAAAGAAAGTTGAAGGCGAAGAGTCTCGGACTTAATTGCCCCGGTTGTCAGGAATAATAGTAAATAATATGACACCTGAGTTACGTAAGAGGATATATTTTTTGGTCGGACGTTTATATGTCAGTTCAAAAATTCATCTTTCCAATTACATACCTGATATTGTTGTATTGTGTGGTCTTCAAGAGTCCATAGGCACCTTGATAAGAGGGTTGGTTGTACCAAGCATGGACAATGCATTTTTCAACTGCCCCTTCTATTTCAGGGTGGATTTCTGAAATTTGCTCAATGGCTTCCTTCTTCGCTTGCTCTTTGGTCAAGGAACCAAAAAGCAGTGCTTCATTTTTCCAGGTGTAAATCAGAATTATTCCTTGCTTGGTGGACGCGAGATAGTCAGGATCGGGCTTTACGTAATGTATTTGACCGATAGGTAGGTTGGTCTTAGAAAAGCCACCTTTGATGCCATACTTCTCCTCTTCCAGAATCTGGTCTTGGTTTGCAGGATAATCTTTGTGGAAGGTCCTGTAAACATGTCTTCAATTGCTTGAAGATTCTTTCTAAGAGCTTTCTTGACCTCTTCGTCAGGTCGAATTGGCGCGAAAGTGATTTGTCGCAGTATGTTCACTTGAGGGGTGACAATTACGGTCTGAATACAAACAATTTAAATTACACACAGAATTTAGAACTGTAAATTAATACATCAACATACACCGAGTCTTTCTTTAATTACGCTAACTGATATTATTTTCCTCCCTAATTTAATGCGTATTGCGATAAAAATTTTGAATAATTATTATGACTTTTGTGATTTAACGCACCTGCGTGAGAAATGCCAGAATTGATTACACAGATTTCAACAAATTCTTGTAAATTAACCTCACATTTTTATCTAGTGAACGTCTCTTTTATTCTCTTTTATGATAATTGTAATTTAGAAGACTCACCCGTGCTTTGTATGTAGTCTCTGGTTCATTTTCAGTGGCGTAGCAGGTTACCATTACGCAATCCTTGCTAGGGTCAGAGGGCGAGGAATAATACGAAATCTTGCAAACTTGTTGTTTATTTTTCAAATCATCAGAACTGAGCGGTTTCGGTCGGTTTGGACTGAAGAATGCTTCAGGTATACTGTGCATACCACCAACCAAGGTGTGCATATCAGCTGACCACCAGTGTCCTAGTTGATCACGAAGATACTGAACGAACGATTGATCCAGTTGCTGTGTGTAAGAAAACACTGAGTAGCCACGAACTGCATCGTCGGACCAAGGCAAAAGGTTTTCAAGCATGTCAATGTCTAATGAATCCAGATTATCACACCCGTCGCATTCCAATTTTGCACGAATAACATTAGCATTGCTCTCCAGAAAGCTTTCCAACGTAAACTGGCTTCAAATGTTGATCCAGCGATCCCAAACTGCGATTTCTTCTTTATTTGTGGTTGTTTTATTCAACCAGGCAATCAATTGGTCGGTGACAACGCTGGTTGTTCTGTCGTAATAATCACCTAAACATTGTTACAAAAAGAAGAAACGGATTAAACGACGATGATTTAAAATGTTCTGAAGCATTAGTACTATAGTGCATAGTGCCATATTTTATAGGGCGAAGCAAGTTTATGACAGGAGTTCTGAAAAAGATTTCCCCACAAAAGTATAGTTACATAAAGCTTTTTATTCTAATATTATTTAGTATAAATTTCCTGGTGACCATTGATTTTCCTGCATTTTGATTGGTCAAGATTTGCTATCTCCGAAACGATACTGGTCGATGACTATAGCTTTTTGTTGTTGTTTTTCAAATAAGATATTTGAAGTAATTATAAATTTTTATGAAATTATGTTGATTATTATTTGTAAGCACCTCGACATTTAGGAGTGATGCTTGAAAATGTTCCCAAAATTGGACGAGCCGCTATTTTTTTTTGCATAAATATTTAATATTTGCATAAAAAAACTGTACAACTTTCGTAGCGCTTTTCGGCGAACTTTTCCGGCGTAATTTTCAATGCAAACACGATAGTTTAAAATACAGTCCCAACAGACTTTTATCCAATTTTTACTTTTCTGACTCAGTATTTTTAGTTAACCCAGGGCCGTTTAACTTGGATACAAAAAACGTTCCGCCATTTTGTTTATCTTAACAAAATCAGTAATGAAATGAAATATCATCCGACGAATAAGCATACAGTAATTTTAGTAAGCTAATACGACAAATAATACCAATATTTTTAATAACGACGTCCTTTTCTCCTTTCTTTTTGCTTCCCGTCTTAATTCCTTTCCTCCAGTTTGGCCAAACAGTGTCGAAATGGTTTTTTTCCCAGGCTAATAAAAAGGATTAAAAGAATAATGTTTACTTTCATGCGCAGGGCCGCCAAGAGAGTCTCGAAACCCGAGGCTGAATTCCCGTTAGGGAACCAAAATTTATAACAAAAAACTGCCATGATAAGTTCATGTAAATGTTAATGCGATAATTAATGCATGGCCTGAGATTTCAGAGGTTAAGAATGGTAAATTTTTGGGGATAGGGCACTGTTAGGTGAGATTGGGGGCATCCTCTCCTAAAAAAATTTGAAATTTTAGAGTGCAGCAAATGTGATTTCCTGTGTTTTTCGCGGTGAGATTTCTGCAATATCGAATATATATTGTATTACCTGGGGGGCGGTCGCATAAAAGTAATTAACTACACGTTGCATAGTTAAATCCTAGTTAACTCAGAAATACACGACTCTCATTGGCGAATTTTGCCCTTAACTACAGTTAGAAGTTAACTAGTTTTTTATACTACTCCCTATGAACCATAAATAACCCAACGTATTCTGACACAGGACTATGTACTTCCAAAAATATAGTTTAATTTCATTCTTGTAGCATTTTGGAGGTCCTTTCAAACCTGGGACCCGGGACAAATTGCCCCCTTTTGTCCCCCCTATCTTTGGGCGGCCTTGTTCATGCGCATGCGCTACGGAGAGCCCAGAGACAATGCCACAAATTCATCACCTAATGAGACAGACATCGTGATATTCAACCTCGTTCCCTGGGCTTTTTACCTTGATGCTGGGGAACGAGATTGCGTGATAGTGACGCCGTGAAGAAACCACTATCACTTTAACATGACAATGAGGATCGAGACACATCAAAGTCATTATCATGCAGTTGGATTATTTGGATAATGAAAATTAAGCTATGAAAATGTAGAACGGTGAAATTTATCAAAATTAAAATTGTTTCAATCTAGCATCACATACTTGCTGTTTTTTCCTTCAATCCGTAAATATTGGAAATGCCATTTTCATCAAAGTTTGGAAACTTTTTGATGCTAAGTTTAAATTCAGTGATATATCCATCTGTTAAAAAATGAGCTCTATTGTTTGGTTCATCCACACCACCAGGTAATCTCATCGCTCCGGCTAAGAAAAGAACAAATTTAGGCTTGGGTAGCCATATCAATGATTTGTACTTAACGTCCTAATAAATTCAAATTCATTTTGTGAAGTATTTTTAATCAATTATGAATTTGAAATCGTGTCTTTTTAAATCTACCTTCGCCAAATAAACCAGGTGCAAGGCCTGCATCTTTTCCATAAGTGAAAACTCTTCCACCATAACGATCAGTCTGCTCAAGGATTTTCACTTTTAGCCCAGCTCTCTTCAACTCATACGCTGCAGCAAGACCAGCCATACCAGCTCCAACAATAATCACGTCATATTCAACATCCTTTGGTGGAACATATTCCTGGGATGCGCTTATTGTCGGTGGAGATGGGCCAGGTGGACAGTCGCCGTACTCTAAATAGGCCGCATTCAATCCTTCTTTCTGGATCTTCAGCATAAAATCTTTTAAATAATCACTCTGTTGAATGACTTTGGTGCCTTGTTCTTTCATTCTCTCCTTAAATGTTTTCACTCCCTTTAAAAGGTGAGTATTGCTTAAAAGAAAAGATGTTGCCATTGTCCTAGAAAAGATGTAATAGGAAAAAGACACTAAGGTAAGGCCTTAATCAGGAGAGCTGTAACGGTAGCGGAAAAATAGACGGATGAAATTTTAAACTGCCAAATAGTCTACCAAATTTCACCTATAGGTACCAATTTTATTCGTTTACACAACGTTTAATTTCAGTTTTCGTACGGATAATATTGCGAATGATGTGATTTGAACGACTTAAATATAGATGGTCCAAATTTCATCCCTACCAAACCTAAAAATAAAGGAAATAGTGCGTACTGTAAATGGGGTGCAATATATAGCCCACAGCTCATTATCGATATAGTTTGACTTGTGTAAAAAGCAAAAAGAAAACCTTAAAGCGTATAGGAAGAATATATAATTTAAGCAGTTTAGACTATTTCAATACATATGGAGCTACCACATGTATACAGGCTTGATGAATGTCTCGAAATGAAAAAGAAAACATGGACCATCTAGTCCAGTTCACATATTGTACTATACCAAGAGGAACTAGAATCAATCGGTAATGGAATCGTCAAAAATCGTGACGCATTTTCAAAACTGTATATTATCCGATTTCATATTCGACGTGAAATAGCCTGATTTCTAAGTTGTAAAATAGCCTGATTTCTGGGTTGACGACGATCTAGCTTTGTGTAGGCTAATTATATATAAACCTAAATTACATTTTGCATAGTCAGTTCAATGCTAACTCGAACATACATAATTCCAATTGGTCAATTTTGACTCTGCTATATCTACATTTAATACAGCATGTTTTTACAACCAGAACAATAGACCGACTCACGGCAACAAATTACCAGTTCACATGTTTATTGATACTTTTGAGAGACGTAGCTATATTTGGCAATGAATTTGCAATAATATTGTCATAAAAACTGCCTGCATGCATTGTACCCACCTTGTGTTCTGACAAGAAATCTCGTCTGTGAGTATTTTAATTGAATACGAGGCAGAATCCGCCCAATGTATAAACATTCAAATCGTTTAAACTTTCTGACGTCAAGTGGGAAGAGCAAAATTCAATTTCCTCCCTGACAATGCAGCCCATTCCTAAACGCGCGTTGTTGCCGATACGATGATGCAACAGTGACGTAAACGGATGTCTTATTTCAGATGAGTGATGTCAAGGCCGTCGCAAGGACATGACCAAGCTGAAATTATAATTCGTGTCGATCGATAATCGTCCAACGACCGAAGGTAACGAGCTGAAGTCTTTAGGTTAAAGTCAACGAAGATGTCGAGAACTGAGCCGAGCGAATCCGGTACCGTGAGAATCAGCCTAATATACGACACTAGCTGTGACTGACTAGACCTACATGCCCGGATTTTTGTACTGTGAATTAATGATCGAAGCCGTTTTAATGATTGCTAGCAAGCGGGTTTTCTGCCAAACAATACACGTATACACACGGGTCTTTGAGCAGAGCGATTCGCCAAGTGAGAAGATTGAGCTTGTGCATGGTGTTTATGCGACCCTCTGAAATGCTATTGGTTGTTTCTTCGCGCCAAATGGAAAAAGAGTTTAATTGATTGGATTGAGCAGATCAAACGATGTTCGCGTGCGGTGCCATATTGGATCTACAAATGTTCTGAAGTGCCGGTTTGACACATGTCTGAAATGCCACCCGCAAACATGTTTTTTTTTGTCAAAACCGAAGACACACCTTGATTTGAACGTTTCCTCATTAACTTTATTCTATTATTGATATGCTAAAATAGCTTTAACGCATTTTGTTTTGACCTTTTAGCCTGGCCACTGCCATACTCTGGTGCCCTGCGCAATAGATATGAACTGTAGACTATAACGAAGCTTAAGGCGGATTTCCATTCAGTGCATGCAAAATGTTGCGCGATCGATTTTTGCGATCCCTTTTTTTTAAATGTGTTCAGTGAAGCACGTCTACGGTCTAATGCCTGTTTCCGTAGAGCAGCCGAATAATATACCATTATATCAGTATAGCTATATAAGCCCAGTAATACCATGAACCATCAATAGAAGAATATATTGCGAGATTCATCGGGAGGCAAAAATAAACGCACTCCTGATTTCTGGACATTTTCAGTCGTATTTGTAAAGTGCAGAGGTAACCAGCTATTAGCATTGTTTAGCCTTAATTTTCAATATTGAAATTGAAGTAAACAAGGTAGGGATATATACTGTATCAATATCTCGTAAACATTCAATCATTTCGGCCACCCTGTTGAGTCACAACGAAACCCAGTTAAGATGTCAGTTTAACTCCTCCCATTTACGCATGCAGTTGCAATACTCCCGATCAAATATTTGTATAAACAACATGGCATCAAATGTGGTATAACAAGTGCCTAAAATAGACAAAACACTTTTTCAAAGGCAGTTGTTATACCACATTTGATGCTAAGTTGTTTGAAGACGCTGCCCCGCTGCTCCCTGGTTATATCGGAATTTGTACAGACAATATAAACTTTGCTTTGCTTTCTGCGATTAATATTTGTCGAGTAAAATTTGATGCTTCAAGGACTGCATACACTTACAAAAGCCCTTCAGGCATTAAATAATATACGACAAATGTGAAACAACACTGCAAAGCTTAGCAGCCGGGATTACAGTTTGGTAGATCTTCCCAGCGAAGTGTATACGAGTATGCACGAACTTGTATTTGCTTTCCTCTTATATGGCACGAAAACACTTCACTTCAAAGTTTAGTTTTTTCATAGCTTTGTTTAATGAAGTAAATTACGCACATTGCTATACATGGACTTGCACTTATGACTTATGAATGTAATCTCGGGATAACCAATATAATAATGTAATAAAACTTTATTGAAAGGGTTCTTTTTTTAAGGAGCGAGCTATGAGCAGACCCGAAGTTATCGCTTCGCAATAGTTACTGATTCAGAACTTTACAAGAAATGTTGGTCTACTGTATGACATAGATTCGTAAAAAGCCTATATACACATGTAATCCCCCCGTGTATGTATAACATTGACCAAAGATGTATGCTACAGGATTTATATATCAATACATACCTGGAAATTGTCTTCGGTCAAATCGCACTGTGGTCAAATATAGCTTCGCCAGTAGGCAGTAGCCTAGTCTGCCCTCCTTCGAGATTGAAATTGAAATGAATCGAACACTGATCTGATGTACATATGTATAAGGATACCAGGATATAACGTCGTATGCTTGAACGATTTCTTTGCTAATGAGATTTCGTCAACATTAATTAATGGTATGGATATCCGGTCTCTGCATGCGACTCCTCGGGCTCGGGGCTCGGGACATGGGAAGTATCGTGCGAAGCTCCTCCTACTCACGTAATTCGTCTAATTTATTCCGCTTTCCTGAGGTCGCGGTCTTACAATTTATCTTCACTTTGATCTCGAAGAAGAGTTACTGGTACAAAGCTACAAGTAGCCTATAAGGCTTATTATATGGGGTCTTTTCAGCCCGGCTACAAGGCTGAAAATTCAGCCCGTTATTGCTATTGTGATATATAGTTATTGGGTTACAGAACATGTAAATATACAGGTGTTATGTTACCGACAATATATATAGAAGGAATTGAACGTTACTAGAACTTGGTTAGCGTTCAGACTACATGGCCATTGTAGTATTAATAATCTTAGTATACAAATAAATGAACGTATACGGATAAAATAGCTATGAAATGCCAATAAAATATACCTCGCGGTTATATGACAATATTTCAGTCCGGGCTGAGTTTCAGACAGCCCGCGATTTCAGCTATACCCAAGCTGAAATTTCAGCCAGGGTTGAAACTTAATAACTTAGGGCGCTTTCTTTTATACGAAAAAAACGGCCAGATCGGTCCTGTTGTATTTCGGAACAGTCAGATTATTGGTATTTAAGAGTGTTTCAAGAACTCTGCATTCGAGTTTATCGTTATTTACATCTGCCTAGCGCGGAAAATATAGTTTTATAATTGCTCTTCAATTTCAAGTAACATATGACCGGTCTGACCATTTTGGCTGCTTAATAGAAAGCGCACTTATATAGTGTTGTTGTCATGTAATCGTAATACATGGTGTATTTTCAGCCCAGGCTGAGTTTCACCCGGAACACCGGGGTCTAGGCATGGCAAGTTTCAGCCCGGGCTGTGCCATGACACGTAAAAATTATTTTAAGACCAGGGGCGGGTTGTATAAAACTATTCAACTACACGCTGCATAGTTAAATCCTAGTTAACTTAGAAATACACAACTATGATTCTCCAATTCTGCCCCTAACTACAGGTAAAAGTTAACTATAGCCTTTTATACAACTGGCCCTACGGCGACTTTCAGCAAGGGCTGAGTTTGTGAAGGAGGTTGTTAGACCTATTTCGATTCTTCGAGCGCGTTAAAATCCCGAATGACAATAACCTGACTTTGAAGGGATTATGATTGCACATAAAATGAAATAAACAAACGAAAAAGCATTGTCAAGGCGAATTTTTCTGTCCGGGTTAGCCCCTAAAAGAGTTAATGTGCAATACGCGTTGGTACTCGTATAAAAAATACTTAACTTAAATATATTACATGCAGTCCTTACGGCTTTATTGTGTTAAGTTATATGCACATACATAGTTAATAGGAAATATCAACTGGTATGAGCAAATATAATTTTTGGCCATTCACAAATATCAATTCCTTCCAAGCTTGACATCAATCATTTTGTCCAATCTGTCGTTCTTAGGTAAACAGTGGGTTTAGGTAAACATGTAAAGTTTACATATCTTAAAAGCCCAAGCAAAGCTAAATTTGAGCTTAACTAAATTAAATTTTAACCTTAAAACAAAGGTGCTTTAGGCGGCTGCCAGCTCTTATGTCAATCAATTGTGTTTTAAATTACGCACCCTCCATTAAACGGCTACATATCAAAGTCCCGAAATTTTTTTAATACAAATAAATATTAAGGGGCTGATTACATGGGGTGATTTCAGCCCGGGCTGAGTTTCAGCCCGGTTAGCGGGGCCGAAAATATTGATGATTACATGGACGTTTTTAACGCAATTCAGCCCGGGTATTTATCTCGCGCATTTACGCGCGAAATTTGAAAATAAAAACATGGCGCCTGCAATAAATATTCAAAAACTTGCAGTTCTTGTATTTTTCCAGTTCGGATTGCTACTTACCTTAATAATACAATGCTATGGTATCGCTATGCTTTATCAACTTCTCCATGCAAAGCAGAATTTGCTATTGTGTGCATATTTATGCACACAGAAAAGAAAAATGGCAAGAAAACTGAAACGTCTTAAAATTCGTCGACTTTCCAGAAAAAAGAGATCGGTGTGGGTTGCTAAAGGAAGAACTGGCCAATGGTGGGATAATGCTGTTCACGGAAATGTTCCTGCTAGTGTTTGGACGAAAAATTTTCGAATGAGCAGAGAGAATTTTTTTAATTTAGTGCTATTATTAGACCCATACATAAAGCCAGATCCAACCACCCCCAATCGTCGGTTTTTAGCAACTGAAAAGAAGATAGCGATCACCCTCTACTATCTTAAAGACACTGGCTCACTGTGGATGACTGCAAATACATTTGGGGTCCATCAATGCACAGTAACTAAGGTTATCACCCAGGTATGCCATGCTATAAACACTGTACTTGGTCCAATGTATTTGCACTTACCTCACGATGTAAATGAAATGAGAGAAAAAGTTTCGGAGTTTGAGCTCAAATTTGGGATGACTCAAGCATTTGGGTGCATTGATGGAACTCATATCGCACTCAAACGTCCTCCAGGAAATTCTCAAGATTTTTATAACTATAAACAGTTTTTCTCTCTCAATGTACAGGCTGTATGTGACAGTAGGCATTACCAGAAATTTGGGACAAGATGGCGTCTTGCATTCGGATAAAAACAAACATGGCGGCCAAATTTCATGCGAAACAATATGGCTTAATCACAAAACTTTAAATTACGCTTCCTATGTGTGTTTTTTTCTTGGTTCGGAGTTCGAATTCTGTAAATCGCTCAGAAAGGAAGAGTTATAACAAAAAATATTCACTCACTAGCAAATCCTCTAGGTTCCTGAGTGCGATTTATATACAAGTCCAATTTGAATGATTCGGCTATATAAACCATAGTAATATCGGTAAACATGCTCTACAATCTGGTCAAATACACCACTTTCCTTTTGGACGATGTAAAGTTCGGAGTCGGAAATGTCTTTGGTTGTGATATAGCTACCGATATAACTCATAAATATCTTCGTATTTTTTACCGCCACGGTTCCCACAGCGTTTGAAATTTCATGATTCTTCAGTGTGTTAAGCATCCGGCCATATACATTTGAAGCATAATTATAATTGCATAATTATACCATCGAGCCATTTTATGAAATTTTCACCAATTACTCTGGTCAAGAAACGGACGCTGCCCACGAACGCGGACGCAAAATGTCCCAAATTTCTGGTAATGGGGTTACTTTATGGATGTTGAATGCAAGTGGCCTGGTTCAGTACATGACGCTAAAGTTTTTGCAAATTCTTCTGTCTGTGCAAACCTTAATAGTGCCAAACTTCCCATTACCTACATTTCAATACTACCTGGTTATGAGCCTATACCAAGTTACATTATAGGGGACCCTGCTTACCCACTTACTCGGTTTTGTATGAAGGAGTACCAAGCCTGTACAAATAATGCACAGGTGATATTCAATTCAATGCTCCGATCAGCAAGGAACCAAATTGAATGTGCCTTTGGCAGGCTTAAAGCTCGGTGGGGATTTCTTAGCCGAAAAGTCGATTTAAAATTTGAATCAATACCAACAGTTGTGTACAGCTGCTTTGTACTCCACAACTATTGTGAAAGAAATAAAGAGGGTGGATTAGATGAAGAAGCAGTTCAACATCAAATTCAACAACATCAAGAAGATGAAGAGGAACAACCTAATATACCTGACAAAGTGTACTCTAACAATAATTCTGAAGGTGAACTTGTTCGCTCAGTCCTCACAGAATACATCACACAAAATCTACCAGATAATTACTGTGAACAAGACATGTAAGCACACATAATGCGAGTGAATTATGATATAAAATCTAATTTCAAGAAAACTTTACAACATTACAGGGCATGATGGGCATCCAGTAATTGAGTTTAAGAAATGTCAAACAGGTTGTGTTAATATAAGTTTTGAAAACCTCAATAAGCAGTTTGAAAAATGAATTATTTGTTGTTTTAAGTATATCATGACTCTTATACTTTACAACTTGTTAAATATTCAACAGTTTATTTCATGCTGTGGTTTAGATTGTAATCCCAAACTATGTTATACACTTTAACAATATGAAGGGAGATATAAACAATGAACTAATAAACTTTACCTCCAACGAGATTGACATTAATGATATGCCTTTGAATGTTAACAAAACTGTATTATATAAGCTTTCAATTTAACATGAACATCAACTATTTGGTCCATTTTGTTACCTTGATCTGGCCAAATTATTAAAAAGCAAAATATAGTTTAAAATTTTGTCAAAAGGATTACCATTTTAAAAAGGCTGGTATGTCCAATTGTCAGCAACATTTTCACCATGATCTGGTTCAGGATCATGCACCCGATGAACACCATAGTTAATATGAGTAGGACCTATCATATGACCAATTTGGTGAGGTCTGCCATTTTGAATATTTTGCTGTGTCATAGCGTGGGCCATTACTTCCATACTTTGGGTCAAACTTTGAGCCACTTGAACTATAGATGAACTCATTTGTTGCATAGAGTTTTCAAATGTACTATTTGACTCTTTTATAGCCTGTGTTATATCACGCTTAAATTGTGCATCCTCTTTTGATTCTTTTAATAGCAATTGGTCACGCTGAGCAGCACTTAATTGTCGCTCCATATTTTTGCGTTTTTTATCTATAAGTTTTGGCACAGCATTTTCTGGTTTTCTTTTTCTATCACTTGACAGACCACCAGGATTCTTTTGTGAGGTACCTCTGCCAATGACATCATGTATGGTATCCTCAAATGAAATAAACTGGTCATCATCTTCACCATTTGTTTCTGCATTAACATTATCAAGTGCACAGGATGAGGTAGGGATTAAACAAACATTGTTATTAACTTGCTCTGTTGAAGTCCCACAAAACAATGGCTTTGTTGCCGGCGAGCCTCCCCATATTTGAACTAACTCGTCGTAGAAGTCAAGAACAACTTTACCACTACCGCTTCGGCGACCAGTAGTAACAGCAACTGAAAAATTTTGCCTCACCTCTTTGATCTTTTCTTGCACGCGTTGATAGCCTTTCTTTATCAGGTTTTTTCATCTTGACGTTGCTTTATCAATTTATTTTTTTCCCGCTTCTCTTCGGGGTCAAGAATTTCATCACTCTTACTGAATAATGGACTGGATATTGCTGAAGGAGGTCCAAATAGCGTAGGATCATTGGCATAAATGGTTGCCAACGCTACTCGAAGTGCTTCATATTGCTTCACCCGATCTGCATCAAAATCCGAATTTTGAAATTCCATTTGACTTTTATAATTCGCTAAACAGCGAATAAGATTTCCTACTTTATCATCCTTGTCCCAACGAAATCGCGTTTTCTTTTCGACATTTTGTTTAGAGGTATTTAACTCAGATTCTTCTATTATTTCTAAATCACCACCTTCCAGAGACGCCATTTTGTTCGCGATAGATTATACAACGCATGCGTGTCAATACTTCTAGCCCGGTTGTGCCCGATTACATGATAAAACTTCCAGCCCGGGCTAAGTTTCATCCCGGGCTGAAGTTTCATCCCGGGTAGCTCAAACCGGGCTGAAATTCTAGCCCGGGCTGAAACTCAGCCCGGGCTGAAAACACTCCATGTAATCAGCCCCTAACTATCCCTCTATTAAACGGCCACCCCTTAAGCGGCCGCGGCCACCAAAGAGTAGTCCCAAACGATGTTTTATATCAATTTTTACTTCTATTACGCGGCCAGCCTGCAGAATTGAGTCTAGGTAATTGTCGAGAGTCGAGAGCTAAAAGTCGAGCCAATTTGCTTTATTTGTAATATGATGCTTAAAACGTAGCTATATATATGTTATAACACATGCCACATTACACCTCAAAAGCATTGTTTGGCTGCATAGAAATGCGAAATATCATTTCCTGCTGTTATTTCGCATCAAATCCCGCCTTTTTAAGCTTTTCCTTTAGCTAATTGATCGAAAATTCATCTCCTGTAAAATGGAATATACAACCTCCACATCTATTTACTCTCTGAAATTCTTCATTACCTACTGCGTGATAAGTCTGACCTATATGAATAACATCTTGAACAATTAATTACAGGTGAGGTGACCTATATGAATAACATCTTGAACAATTAATTACAGGTGAGGTGACCTATATAAATAACATCTTGAACAATCTTAATCCACGAAAGGCAGTTGGACGCGATAACATTTCTCAGCGCTTATTACGTATATCGGCTCCTGTGATATCACAGCCACTAACTAATTTGATAAATCACTTTATTACCAAACGATTATGGCCTATACAAGGTGAATAAAAAAACCCGGACACCTTTGAAATTCAAATTAGTCTTATAGCGGCTGTAATGTGACAGAAGTTGCTTAAAATATTTCATAGGTATACGAAGCATATCATATTAATTAACCTAAAACATAAAGTTTGTCTCCATTGGGACTTAAAATGCATTCTAAGCTCTCTAAATACAAAAGAACAGTTTTATCAAATCGTTTTTGTTGATTGTCATGGGAATTGTCATATTCCAGCCATAAGTTCCCAGCTAATTTGAATTTCAAATGTGTCAGTTTTTTTTACTCACCCTGTACAGGGTGTATATCAAAAAAACGTCAACTACCATAATTTGTATGCACTTTAGAATTTCAATTACTGTGCAACTAAATACGCTTCTAGGATTTGAAAATACGTTTCCCAGAGTTATCAAAACAAGCAAACAGAGTGAATTAAAATTAGGTCGATTACGAATGGCTCAGCTAACAACAGAGCAAAGAGTATATTTCATATTTTAAAGTACGCCCAAACTCAAATCGAAACTCGTAATCGAACTCATAAGTTTAATTCACTTTGTGTGCTTGTTTTGATAACCCTGGGAAACGTATTTTCAAATCCCAGAAGCATAATTAGTTGCACAGTCATTGAAATTCTAATGTATAATTTCGTGCATACAAATTATGGTATTTGCAGTTTTTTTGATACACCCTGTAGTTTGGCGGAGCAGCAATTATGTTAAACCAGTGAGACGCAATCATGCATTGCGACATATGTCAATGCCCGTACAGACCAGTACAATTCGGCAACGCGGCGCTAATGTTTGAATTACGTGACGGACAACTTTGAATCCGGATCCAATATTCTACTTCATGTAACTGTTAAACAACTATCACCATTTATTCGCCCAGATAGTTATCAACCATTATTATGATATTTTCTATGCAGTTTTTCTACAATGTCATTTATTTTTAGGCAAATCCGTGCAATTAATCTTTCCCTTCGCACTTAACTCTCTTCATGTGACGTGCGTAAACTTGATAAGCGGATTTAAAGCCACTTTCCACAGCTCCTTGAATCCAGCCAGCGGTAAATGATATGTTATCGCCAGCAAAATGCACATTACCCATTGGTTCCCACAAATATCTGGAAGTTATAAGGAAAAGTGTTATGTTGGAGGAGCCACATTGTTTCAGTTTGCTTTTGGTCCATGGTAGCACACTGCCTTACAAAAACAGTATGTTACGTTGGAGTTAATAAACTGACTTTATTGACGAGAATTCATCCTGATATGAATCAGTACATAATCCATAAAAAATACATAATCCTAAAATATATTGAATTCAATCGTCAATTCGTTGGTCGGCCTATCACAGTATTCAAAATAATTCTTACCAGTTAAAACGAGCATGGTATTAGGCCTATGTAATATTTTCACGACTACAACGCACCTGATATTGTTGAATTGAGTGGTCTTCAAGAGTCCATAAGCACCTTGATAAGAGGGTTGGTTGTACCAAGCATGGACAATGCATTTTTCAACTGCTCCTTCTTCTTTGATCTCAGGGTGAATTTCTCCAACTTGTTCAATTACCTCCTTCTCTGCCTGCTCTTGGGTCAGGGAACCAAAAAGCAATGCTTCATTTTTCCAGGTGTAACTCATAATTATTCCTTGCTTGGTGGACGCGAGATACTCAGGATCGGGCTTCACGTAATGTATTTGACCGATGGGTAGGTTGGTCTTAGAAAAGCCACCATGGATGTCGTACTTCTCCTCTTCCCAGAATCTGGTCTTGGTTTGCAGGAAAATCTTTGTGGCTGGTCCAGTAAACATGTCTTCAATGGCTTGAAGATTCTTTCTGAGGGCCTCCCTGTCTTCCTGGGTTGGTAGGATTGGCTCAAAAGTAATTTGCCGCAATATATTGACTTGAGTGGTGAGGATTACAGCCTACATCAAATAATAGATCATGATAAAACTGATGTTTTACATGTATTTCCTTTAAAACTACGAAAGGCGGGGTGTGAAGTTTCCTTCTAAAGATTTACTGATGAATATGAAGCATATTGATAATTTTTCAATATTTCAGGGAGAAGTTCGAATTGTGATATGAAACTTTTGTTGAAGAATAAGTTAACAAGTGGTTAAAACTACATGAAATAAAAGCCTTAAAGGCGATGCACCTCCTACAGAATTCACATCGTATATGTAAATGTATTACTTGGTAGGTTAATCATACTCTATAAAATATTTGTGCATTTACCCGTGCTGTGTATTGACGTTCTGGTTCTGGAGAGTTTGCATAGCAGGCTACAATGACATAATCGTCGTTTGGCTGAGAGGATGATGAATGATAACGAATTTTGTAAACTTGTTTCTTCATATCGATATCGTCAGAAACCAACGGATCTTTCTCACACGTGAAGAAAGCTTTTGGTAAACTGTGCATGCCACCCACTAGGGTGCGCATATCAGGTGAGGACCAGTTTCCCAGCTGACCGCGAAGATATCCATCCAATGCTCGGTCCAGCTGTTGTGTATAACTAAATACAGAGTATCCACGAACTGCATCGTTGGACCAGGGCAAAAGTTTGCCAAGCATCTTGACATTTAAGCAATCTTGATCATCCTTTGTTAATTTTGCACGAATAACATCAACATTGCTCTCCAGAAAGCTTTCCAATGTAAACTGGCTCCAAATGTTGATCCAGCGTTCCCACACTTTAATTTCTTCTTCTATAGTGGTCGTATTTTTTAACCAGGCAATCAATTGATCTGTGACAACCTTGGTTGTTTTTGAGTAATAATCCCCTGAATATATTTCAGAACCAGGAAAATCATAATTTAATGATTGGGATTGTGGATGATTAATGCTGTTTGTACCCAACCAAATTTCGTGAAAAAGGTCACGTGTACACCCCTGATACGCCTAACAAATTAATTTGAATACATATGCAAATTGATTACAAACACTAGTGGTTGTACTGATTTTTTGAACAACTGAGCGGAAATATTTCGATGTTAATATTTTTCAATGGAAGTACATAATTATTTATCCACGGTTTTAACCTAAACGCCTTTCGAACAACTGGCCCCAGCATATAATAAGCAAAAAGGCATATTAAAATTAATTAATACGTTTCGTCACAGCGACGTCATCAGACTAAATACAGTTATTAGTTAAGCTCTTCTATCTTCTGTATAGCTGGTACATTTAAATTTGAAATGAATAGTAATATTATGATAACATTAAATTTTGAAGTAATTGTATACTTTGTTTATTATAATAATATTATAATAGATAGAATAGCTTAACTGTATTTAGTCCGTCACTTGTAGTGCGACGAAACGTTACTCAATACGTTTTAATATGCCTTTTTGCGTGTCATTTCCTGGGCTTCGATGTTTTTCTCTGAAAAAAATATCCCACTGAAATAAATATTTTTCACTGAAACAAATATAGGAAGTAACATGTACAATACCTATATCCTTTACGTCGACACCACTAATCCCTTTCTTCCAATCTGGCCAAACAGTTGCAAAATGGTTCTCTTCCCAAACTAAGGAAGAAATTGAACAACATCAATTGCATAATTTTATCGTTCATTAACCTATAAATCCTACTGTTTGATGGACTAACCCTTATAGAGTAGGAAATAATAATCGGACTATATTTTTTGGATGGGAAAAGATCGTTAGGTTGGTACGTCATGTTAATTAGCAGAGCGTGGAAGCAATAATTTTCAAAATGAACTAATAATGCTGAACGTGAATAATATTATACAAATATTAGCATTAAATTTAACCAGTATTTTTGTTAATGCGCTTCTGAACCACTGTTTGCTTTAAAATTTTAGAAAATATTGCTTCTGCCGGTGAGGAAAATATTTATGCAAAAAGATATTCAACTTTGTAATCATGCGATTAAAAATTAATATAAGGATTTGCTTTAACCCGGGGTTAAATGAAGAAATAAGATATTTAAAAGGAAATCTGCATGGCGGCCGAAAAAACGAAAGAGGAGAAAAAAATGTTGCGGCATTTAATATTCCATAAAGCATATACTATAGAGTAAACATTTATTTAAAATCTAGCTATAATAGCACATACGGTTTGTTTGCTCCTTCAGTCTGTAAATTAAGGAAAGGCCTTTTTCATCGTAATTTGGGAACTCTTTCATCTCTAAATTAAATTTCGTTATAATTATATCCATCTGTCATAAAATGCGTTTTAGCTTTAGATGAGCCAACGTCTTTGGGAAATCTCATCGCTCCGCCTAAAAATTCAAACGGCGATATATCAATAATTAGGTAGCCACGCGCATTTCTACAACGGTGACTTACTGCTAAATTCAAACGAATCCCAGCAGTATGGATAATAATTGCTATTATTATAGGAGTGAAAAGTTTGTGATACAATCAATTCCCGCACTGACTTCATGGAGAAGGAGGGAAAATATTCTGTGTACAAAAATTTATGGTCGAAAATACTAAGAGCATAGAAACAATTCAACTTAAAATTAATGTTTGTTGGTAATTATCGCAATATATTTCCAGAAATTTTGCCTTCAGTTGGCGTACCTTCGCCAAATAGACCAGGTGCAAGGCCTGCATCTTCCCCATAAGTGAAAACTCTTCCACCAAAGCGATCAGTCTGCTCCAGAATTTTCCCTTTTAGCCCTACCCTCTTCAACTCATACGCTGCAGAAAGACCAGACATACCAGCGCCAACAATAATCACGTCATATTCCATTACGGGGGGATGGCTCGATGCCATTCTTGTTGTTGGAGGGGCAGGGCCAGGTACAATATCGCCGTACTCCAAATAGGCCTCGTGCAAGTTATCATGGAGGATTTTCAGCATGAACGTTTTTAAATAGTTACTCTGCTGAATGACTGGAGGATCTTCTTGACCTTTCATTCTTTCCTTGAATGGTTTCACGCCTTTCAAAAGGTGAATATTTGCAGAGAGAAAGTTTGATGCCATGGTACTAGAAAAAATGAAGAAAAGAATCAATAGATATCACCGAATGTTATAAAGAATATCGAAGATGATGGAGGAACGTTATAAAGGGGGTGGGGGGATGGTTGGGGAATAATTATATAGTCACATTCAACATTATTATATACTTTCTTTTAGAATTGAATGTTTTCTAGATCATTGTTTTATTTGAACCGCCAGAACCCAGATATTTATTTACGTTTGCAAAACATGTATTTTCTACAACAGTGGCAATAATACAGCGGAATCCATTTGACTGCAAAACAAGAAGAGTTGTGCCGTTTAATAAAATTATATGCCGTTTGAAATGACACATGCATGCACTGCTTCCAAGGAATGGACGCAGCGTTCCATTTCTTTTCTGACATTGATGCAGTGTTGTTGAAAGAAAGTGTTTTAAAAAAGTGCTTGTGTTAAAAGAAAGTGCTTTCCCATGACTTTAGAATCGCCCTTTCGTATGACTATCCACATTCTATAATACCGCAAGTGTTTCGAATATGTTTACATGAAAGAATGCGCGCCAAAACTGTATGACATTTCAAAATTGAAACGTCATACTTTTTCTAAACGACACAACATTCGTTACGAACGCTTTTTATTTTGCAGTCTACCGGAATCCGCTGTAAAGTATTCAAACTAATTTTGAAAAAAAGCTAGATTTTAATAGGGGATACTTTTTTATACACCCTGTAGAGTCATCCCTAATGCGACTGCTGCAGATATTGAGAGGTTTAAACCGCTTCAAGTAGGGCAGCACGGCCAGCACCTTTTTATTGATCTAGTCAATCTTGTCTGAAAATCGTGCAGTGTTGAATTAGGCGTCGTTAACCAATTAAAATGATTATTTATATTGTTGATCACAAAATAGAGGAGGAAAGGACACCGCGAATGCACTCTAGTAGGCAAATTTGAGTTGTCTGAAGGTCGCAAAGCTTCGAATTGTCTGCGAAATAGAGTTATAAAACGAGCTTGATTGTTATTGATGATACAATCTACTTCATGAAGAACACTGCACGCGAAGAAATTGCCGGATTTATAGCTGTGAGGATCTACCTATATGTAATATGATCCACGAGTTTTGTGATTTGCTTTTTGTAATTAATAGTGAACAAAGATGATCATGCACCCAATACCAAACGTTCGTATAGGTAAGTACAGAACGGTACTTCGGTTCCGTGTATAAGTCTTAATTCTGGGTTTAAATTTCAAATTCAAAATACTTTAATAAGAACGCTATTGGTTACAAAATACCTTAATAAGAACGCTATTGGTTATTCATTTGTAAAGAATATTAATTTTTTACATAAAAATCCACCAATTTTAACATGATTGCAAATTAGATATAGTAATTCAATCTGAATTGAATTGAAATGAAGCAGTTGCTGCATGCATGTAGCTATTTCCAACAGCAAGTGTGAAGGAGGAAGTGCGTTTCATGACTGAAGTGCATGCGTAAGTTTGTATGTAAGAATGTGAGTTTGTGACGTGGTTCCTTCTAATCGTACGCAATATAGAATAATTATATATCCGAATATTATGACGTCATAACAACGAAATGTGAATTGGAAACATGAGACAAGAAACTGAAAAATAAATTTCGCCAAGTTAAATTCTTCCTGCCGTTGTTCCACACATTCCATGACGTATATTAATATAAATTTAAATGTATACGATAATTATCACAGGTTTTAATATAATATAGTATGTTTTTTTTGTGTGATGCCGGCCTGTATTACTATTACATATACGCTATGGAAGACACTCATGCAAAAAAATAACATGTTTCACAATTTATCGAGCAGAAATTAAATGCATACCTGAAAATTTCCTGCGGTTCAAAGACAATGTATGTTCACCAGTTACCTTGTCTGCACTCCTTCGAGATTGAAGTTGAAATAAATGAGTCTGATATATATGTAGCTATGAACAAAGATTCATTATATATTTATGACAATGTATGACGATAGCAGAATGGAACGTCGTATGCTCCAATTCTTTGGTTATTATTAGAATGATAAAACTACTGGATGCTGATTGGTCCAGAGGAGAACAGTGTATATAACTACGTGCTGCAGCACAAATAATTATTTTGCCCAAAATAAAACGGCGGAAATTAATTGAATAAAAAATATAAACAGTCCTGAATGAACGAAAATATTTCACTCAAACTACGAACACACTGAATACTGCAAACTGAATTGATAAAAGTCTGGCATGCAGGCGTATATTTTGACATGAAAGGTATGCATGCATGCATTAGAAATTGCGTCCGAAAAGATTTCGACAACTGAGGGCTTTGAAAACGTAACGATTTTATATCATGATTATAATGAACATATAAAATAGTAATGGAATATTGTTCATAATTATATGAATTTAGGAATTCACAGCACTCGTAATGATTGAATATTTTCGAACTGATATTATTAACCAGAGGTGTACTCGCCATCTCGTGACTATCTATGCTAATTACATTTCATCCACGTCCTGTAGAGACACCAAACACTATGGTATGGGAAGCTTTGAGGCCTATCAGCTCCTCCTACTCACGTAATGAATAAATTATTTATCCCTTGTGATATTGGTCTTTCCGTTTATCATACTTTTCAGTGAAGGAAATTTAACAAAAAAAATTCTTATGGAAAGGTTTGTCAGGCCTTGGTTATAAGATTTGCTCATACGCTCTAATTTTGTCGAATCCATTTCACTTGTGATGTACGTCTAATTTTGGCAAAATATTCAAACACCACTCGATCGTAGTATTAAGTCCAGTTGTACTCGCGATTGCATGACTACCTATGCTAATTACATTTCATCCACGTCTTGTTGAGACACGAAACATATGGTATAGGAAGCATACAACCTAATCAGCTCCTCCTACATACATAATGAATAAATTATGTCTTTCACTCTCAGTTTTTCCGTTTATCACAATTTTTAGGTCATAGTGTCTGTTCACACAACCCAAAATGTCGAATTCAATTCACTTCTGATTTATGTTTTATAATTATAGTCTGTTGACTTGCAATGTACGAGGGTAGAAAATTAACTAAAACCAATGCAGTCAGGGGCGCCGGAATATAGATAATAACGGGGGCAGATATTCATATATTCGTGTTCTGCATTATTAACTCCTTTTGAAATCGATTGTTTTTACGATCTGCGAACACGAATATATGAATATCTGCCCCCGTTATTATCGATATTCCGGCGCCCCTGCATGCAGTACAGCTATATAACCTACTGTAAATTTATCGATCGTAATTATCGCTACTCTGGTTTTAATAAATGAACGTAATCACCACACAAAGATTAACTTTCACGACCCAACGTTTCGACACTCCGGTCTAGTGTCTTCATCAGGGGTGACTATATACATTTGATTTGGGTCAGACAAAACTTATTTATTGACTTTCATCTCATCTATTGTCTGAATTGCATTCGACTTGACCAAAATGCGACGTATTACCCATATGTCTCCGTAAATTGTGTTTTGAAAATTTTACTTGTTTTTAACGTGCTCAGGCTATACATTGTGTTGAAAATCTTTCAGTGCAAATCCAATTTTTTGTGAATATAAAAAAACAGTAGCAGTTGGAGTTTGTGAAGTTCTTGGAACATTATTAGTGAAAACGTGAATGTAATTGATACTCCAATATCGTCTCCGAGGATTGAACTGATGATTTCACATTGTTTATTAACAAATCCACAACCTCCTAATTAATTGAAGCATTGCGGCGCAAGTCAGCGCCCGTAAGGATCAACACCATTCTGCAAGGCGTTGTGATTATTTGAATTTACATGGCGAGTGACTTTAGTCCAGATCCCGGCAAGACTCTGATTCATGTAACTGTTACACAAATCCTTTCCAAAGAAATATTTATTTTTACCGTTTTACCGTTTTCTTATAGGACATAGTTTGATCAAGAAATCACTATTTATTTAACCCAGATAATTACAAAGCATTATTATGATATTTGCTATGCAGTTTTTCTATAACGCCGTTTATTTTTAGTAAATCCGTGTAGTTAACATCTCCCTCCAAGTTTAACTCTCTTCATGTGACGTGCGTAAACTTGATAAGCGGATTTAAAGCCACTTTCCACAGCCCCTTGAATCCAGCCAGCCGTAAATGATATGTTATCGCCAGCAAAATGCACATTACCCATTGGTTCCCACAAATATCTGTATAAGTTATAACGAAAAAGTTCCTGGGTTGGCAGAATTGGATCAAAAGTAATTTGCCGCAATATGTTGACTTGAGTGGTGAGGATAACAGCCTACATCAAATAATTGATAACGATAAAACATCAACATGTTTTTCATTTAAAAGTACGAACCACGAAGGTTGAAGTGTCCGGCGCAGTAAAATTGTCTTCCTGTTCAGTTCGGACAGAAAGAAAATTTGGGCAGAATTTTTGAATGTTCAAGCGAAAAACTTCACAATAGCCCTTTTCAGCGTGTAGAAATACACAATACACCTTTTCAGATTTTTAATTTCATGCCCATCTTTTTTTACATCTTTATGAATATAAAGCATGTAATATTTATAGCTACATTTTCAATATTTCAGGGGAATTTCGAACGTGATAACTATCTTTTGTTTAGAATAAGTTAACAAGTCATCAGAGCTAGATGAAAGCCCAAAAAGCGATATTTTCTACCGAATTTTCATCATAAATGTACTGCTTAACATGTCAATCATACATATGGCAATTGACATAATGTGTTGCGATATGTGTTACAAAAGTTAGCAGGGATAAAAATAATAATAAAAATAGTCTTCCTTTGCTACTTTTGCTGTTCGATGACTGTGAAATCAATGAAAGAAATGAATAGTTAAAATACCTTTGAAATTTATAGCAGAACCAAGTCGTCATGCAGGCTACAAAACTGAATAAACTTACCCGTGCTGTGTAGTGAGATTCCTGTTCTTTGCATAGCAGGAAACATTTGCAAGGATTTGCATAGCAGGAAACAATGACATAATCGTTGTTTGGCTGAGAGGGTGATGAATAATAACAAATTTTGTAAACTTGTTTCTGCTTTTGGATATCGTCAGTAACCAACGGGTGTTCTTTGCACTTGAAGAAAGCTTCTGGCAAACTGTGCATGCCGCCCACTAGGGTGTGCATATCAGCTGACCACCAGTTTCCCAGTTGATCGCGAAGATACTCAACCAATGACTGGTCCAGCTGTTGTGTATACGTAAATACAGAGTATCCACGAACCGCATCGTTGGACCAGGGCAAAAGTTTGCCAAGCATCGTAACATCCAAGGAATCTTGATCCTCCTTTGTTAATTTTGCACAGATAACTTCTTTACTGCTCTCCAGAAAGCTTTCCAATGTAAACTGGCTCCAAATGTTGATCCAACGTTCCCACACTTTGATTTCCTGGTCTATGGTGGTCGTATTATTCAACCAGGCAATCAATTGATTTGTGACAACACCGGTTGTTTTTTTGTAATAATCATCTAAATATATGTTATATATATTCGAGTGGAATTATACACACTTCAAACTCAAGCAAGGAACAGTCGATGGAAAAGTGAGTCAACCATAGGTCCTCCGGCAGGAATCGAACCTACGCTTTTGCGACGCTGATGCAATGCTCTTGCCACTGAGCTACAGGTGTTGATATACAGGGTGTCCCAAAAAAACGCAACCACTTAAATATGCAAGAATATTAATATTGTTCGGGTTTGCACCATAGTTCAGCTAAAATGATTTTTAGCATTGTAAATGAAGGATTAATAGCCATTTCCCATTCCCAGAGGTGCTTATCTACTGCGCTTTAGGGCTGTATTAATGTTCTGCATATTTAAGTGGTTGCTTTTTTTTGGGATACCCTGTATAGCTATACAATACCGATATCGTTAATGGGGATGCCACTAATCCCTTTCCTCCAATCTGGCCAAACAGTTGCAAAATGGTTGCTTTCCCAACCTAAGCAAGAAATTAATTAAGGAACATCAGTTGCAGAATTTGTCGTTGAACAGCTCAAAATAGTTGCCGTTTTGCGAATTGCTAGAATCTCTTTCTTTTGCAGGGCAATGACAAAATTAATCCATTCCATTACATGAGAAATTAAACATATATGATTTGACAATAGTATAATTAATATAGGAAAATCAAGGTCAACGTGCCATCATCCATGACCAAATTCGATTTTTTCAAATAAGAAAATAAAATCCAGCTCTTAGAAGAAAGAAAGCAGCCAAAAAAGGACGCGCTGTGGGGCATTTTATTTAGGGTTGAATAGTGGGGGAGAAATAGTTCGCTACCGAAATATTTAGGGCGTATGAGATCTGTAAGTAATGTTTACACCAGTAGCTTGTTGGATTGAATATAACATTTATGTGAACAGTAACGTAGCCAGCCTGATATTTTGGTGTTCCCTGACTGTGAAAACAATAGATTTCTGAAGACATGAATGATTATAATAACTCGAAATTTACATAGTGGGACAAAATCATCAGGCTGGCTACGCCACTGTATGTGTAATGAATTTGTAATCAATCAGATTTGAATAGATATGCAAATCAGTTACAAACACTAGTGGTTGAATTAGTTAACATGCACCGAAGGACTTATAACCTCATTAACGAACGAAACTTACGTTAAGATCATTGTTCCCTATTGGCTGGGACTGCCAAATTCGTTCGTAACCGTAAAATGCCAGGCCTTCATTGGTTGAACGTTTAGTGTCAGGTGTGACATATTCATAATCGAAAATAAGTTTGCAGTTCTGTTTTGCATAAGTTCTTTCAACGCAAGTTGAATGCTTAAAATATATTCTATTCTTAAAACGGTCTGGTTCACACTTGTCTTGGATTCCCTTTGGGCTTTGTCTGAGGCCGCTGGTGTGCAAAATGCTTTTCTGAGACTATCGGAAAGTAATATAATGGATCCCCGATTCTTAGGAGCTAGTGTGAACCAGGCCTTACACTGATCGATCATTATGTATAGCTTATGCATGTACATTCAAGTTCATTTCACATAATGTAGACCCTAAAACTCGCTCGACTTCATGGATTACCCTGCGTCCTCTCATTGAAGGCAGTAAAACTTTTAGTTCTATAAAAGTTCATCTATTCTCGCAGCTTGGTAATTTCAACTAAATAAATTTTTGTTTGTAAAAGATTGCTTTATATCTCTATATTTATTAATTGTGCTGAGAGAAAGCATGTCTCTTGCATGGACTAATAGTCTTGATCTATCTTATGAGATGAAAATTTACACCGGCATTGCATGCGAGTTATAATTGTTTTCTAACTTCTCACAATGTTGTGCATGTTTCGCGACGTCATACAAAAATTAATAGTTTCAGGTGCAGGTATATGGGATGCTTTGTCGACAATCTTATATGCTACAAAATTTATGGAAAATACCGAAAATATAACGAATTTTGAAAATATTGTAATCGACTAATTACTTTTAGCGAACATCAACATGCTTAAAAGCATACATCGTCTCATTTGCAATTATTATACATCTAGCCAATCACAATTAGAACTTTTACGTTCGCACATTTGCATAACTGAATATAACGTCGCTTACGGTCTTCGGTGCATGTTAACTATTTTGCCGATACATATGCATATCTATTCAAACTAATTTTCAGAGGTATGCAGGGTGTGCGTGTGACCTAATTCACGAAATTTGGTTGGTTATAAACTATTCAATTATTCTTGAATTTTACAATATCACATACACGTGATTGCTCCTTCAGCCCCCTGCGCTATTAAACTAGTATTCCAATTGGGCATTAAAGCATGTAAGAGTAAACATTTATTAAGATCTATAATATCTCATACGGTTTGATTGCTCCTTCAGTCCGTAAATATAGGAAAGGCCTTTTTCATCGTAATTTGGAAACGCTTTCGTCTCTAATTCAAATTTCTCTATATACCCATCGGTCATAAAATGGGTTTTAGTGGCAGGCGAGCCAACACCATCAGGCAATCTCATCGCTCCGCCTAAAAATTCAAGCGAAAAAGTTCCAATAATTTAGCGAATTTTAAAGTAACGCAAATTATATAGATTTATATCAAAAAAGTTTGTGATACAGTTAAACCCTGCAGCGTCTTCACAGAAAAGGAGGGACAATAAACTGTGTTAATGGCATGGTCGGAAATACTAGGGGTATAGAAACAATTCAACTAAGAAAATTGTTGGTAGTTTATTGCGATATATCTTTAGAAATTTTGCCTTCAGTAGGTGTACCTTCGCCATATAGACCAGGTGCAAGGCCTGCATCTTTTCCATAAGTGAAAACTCTTCCACCATAACGATCAGTCTGCTCCAGAATTTTTACTTTTAGCCCTACCCTCTTCAACTCATACGCTGCAGAAAGACCAGACATTCCAGCGCCAACAATAATGACGTCATATTCAATATTCGGGATGTGGTTCGGTGCCATTTTTGTTGTTGCAGAGGCAGGGCCAGGTTCGTTATCGCCGTACTCCAAATAGGCCTGATGCAAGTTATCATGGAGGATTTTTAGCATGAACGTTTTTAAATAATTACTCTGCTGAATGATTGGGGGGTCTTGATCTTTGATTGTTTCCTTGAATGGTTTCACATCTTTCAAAAGGTGAATATTTGCAGAAAGAAAGTGTGATGCCATGGTACTAAAAGAAATTAAGTATAGATTTCTTATAAATATCGAAAATTAGCAATGAAATCATAGACGGTGAAAGGCTAGCTAATATTTACATATCCATTCACATTCAGCAATTCTATAGTTCCTTTTGAAATTGTTTGTTTTAATGGGCGTAGCCAGAAGCTTAATTGTAGGGTGTATAATTTTATTCATATAATCGTCTTATGCCTGAATGATTTCTTTTGTACGCTATTGTTGCAATGATATGGCTGTAAACATGCATATTTAACAGTTACTCTGCGAACTCGAGTCCTATGAATTATGTGCTGATAACACAACTTTCGAATTTATTAGTAATTTATTTAATAGTGTCAGTGAGTACAATTTATAAAAAAAATTGAATAACTATCCGGTATCGAACATTTTATTTCAGGAAGGCGAAAACAAAACCCTGCATTTTGTAACCTATATTCTTAGCCTACCGTTGAATGCATTTATTTCAAAGTTTGTCGTCCTTTCGGTGCACTTTGGGGTATTTTTATCAAGGAAAACTTGAATTTCATCGTCGCTTAAATTCCCAAATCTTGCCGCCAATTTGTTTACGTTTCTCTAACATTCTCTTCCGATGTGTATATAATAAATGAATACAACCTCCCAATTAAGCAGTTTAGCAACGGCTATTGATTGTTTCTTATATAAAATTAATATTCCCTCCACATGCACACTTAAAGTGCCTATATCAACCTCAGGGTTGATATGGGTATATGGGTCGGAAATATCGCGAACTTTCAACAATAGCAGTGAGTTAGTCGCCAATGGTGAAGTCAATAATGGCATAAAGAAATCGAATTTGCATGTGAAAGACAAAAGAGGCGCTTTATCTATGGAGGCGAATTTGCATATCGAGGTCAACAATCATGAAGCGGAGGCGAATTTACATATATCTGAGGAGGCTAATCTGCATACTCAAGACCCTAACCATGATACGGAAACAATTAAAATAAAACCAGGTTTACCACAATTTAATGTACAGCCCTCAACGATAAAATCTAAGATGTGGGGAAATATGAGCCACCAGAGTTTTTGCGACGAAATACATAAAATATATAACGAAGTTTTGCATTTTAGGAAAAATATCTTTAAACTACCTTCTGGCAGAGCGGGTAAACTCTTTATTGAAGAAATGATATTCTGGCTTAAGCAGTTCAACTCCAATTCAGATTTGAATTCGGTGGCCCTAAAAGCATTTATGGTGCTTCCTTCAATTATTTTGCAAAAGCCGTCAGCTACTTCCAAGAGTAAAGAGCATAGCGTGGCGGTAGGTCGGAGATTAGCTCTGTGGAGACAGGGAGATTTGAAGATGCTAATGAAGGAAGTACGATTTATCCAAGATAGATTTGTTAAATGCTCGAGAGCCAGATCCGTTGAAGACGTCTCCAGAATCTTTGCCAAGTTAGTTTTTCAAGGGAAAATTACAGCAGCTATAAAAATGCTTGATAAAGAAGGTTCGACTGGACTATTAAAGCTATCTGATGAAGTTATAGCCCAACTGAAGGAGAAGCATCCCTTACCCGCTGAGATTGAGGAGGAGTGTCTTCAGCATGGCCCTGTCGACCTCGTTCCACCAGGCATTTTCGAGTTAATAGACGAGCAGCGAATCTTTGATTCCGCCTTGAAGACCAAAGGCTCTGCAGGTCCCTCAGGTATGGATGCAGATCTATACCGCCGAATTCTGTGTTCAAAGAATTTTGCTGCATTGGGGAAGACGCTTAGAGAAGAGATCGCAACCCTTACGAGAAACCTACTTAAATTTAGTTACCACCCGTCCCTACTTGAAGGCTACACCTCCTGTCGATTGATTCCATTGGAGAAGAACCCAGGCGTCAGACCAATTGGGGTGGGAGAGGTTTTACGTCGCATCGTTGGCAAAACTATCTCTGCCATGTTCAAGGAGGAGATTAAGGAAGCTGCTGGCCCCTTGCAAGTCTGTGCAGGTCATACTGCTGGAGCAGAAGCTGCCATACATGCAATGAGCCAGGTGTTCGACGAGGAAGGCACGGACGCGGTGTTGTTAATCGATGCGTCAAATGCTTTTAATCGTATGAACAGGGAAGTAGCCATGCATAATATTCAGATAAATTGTAAAGAGATTGCTTTGTATGTCATTAACACGTATAGAAGTCCCTCAAGGTTATTCATTAGTGGTGGAGAAGAGATCCTCTCCCAAGAAGGTACAACCCAAGGTGATCCTTTGGCGATGCCCTGGTATGCCATAAATACAGCCCACCTAATTCATAGGCTTAGAGAAATGACACCACAAGTTAAGCAAGTTTGGCTTGCTGATGATTCTGCGGGCGGGGGGCGCATAGAGTCACTCTATCAATGGTATAAGTCTCTTTGTAAAGAAGGAGTTAAGTATGGATACATCGTTAATGGGACTAAAAGTTGGTTAATCGTTAAGAGTAGTGAAGTGATAGAGAGTGCAAAGAAGATTTTTGGAGATGAGGTAAACATAACTTTGGATGGAAGACGTCATCTTGGTGCGGTTATTGGTTCTAAGGACTTTAAAGATCAGTACTGCCAGGAGAAAGTCGACATGTGGTGCAACGAAATGGCGACTCTAACAGAGATCAGCAGGAGTCAACCACATGCTGCCTATGTGGCCTTCACTAAGGGATTCAAATCCAAGTTCAATTACTATATGCGAACGATTGAATCATTCGAAGATTACGCAGACCCTATTCAAGATGTGATCTATACCTCATTTCTCCCTACATTATTTGGTCGAACAGAGCCTCTACCTGAAGATGTTAAAGAACTGGTTTCCCTATCACCCGCACAGGGCGGATTAGGAATTACTAATCTGAGAAGTACTGCAACAGAGCAATTTAAAGCTTCAGTAGAAATTACAGCGTCACACGTCGATGTTATTGTTGCTCAAAGCTTTACCAACCCAGCGCGGGAGCAAGTAGAAGAGAGGAAACGCGGAATCAACGCCCGAAGGAGAGCCAGCGTTAAGTCTACAATCGACAAGATTGACGAGAAATTATCGCCCGATTTACTTCAAGCAGTGCAGCAAATACGGGACAAGGGAGCAAGCTCCTGGCTGAACGCAATACCAATTGAAGAACATGGACTAGCACTGAACAAGCAGGAATTCAGGGACTCCCTTTGCCTCCGCTACAATCTGGCTCTACCAAATCTACCCAGCCACTGCGCCTGCGGAGAGCATTTCACAGTCAATCATGCACTGTCTTGCAAGAAAGGAGGCTTCGTGGCCCAGAGGCATGATACCATTCGGGACCTCTTCACTTCACACGTCAATACAGTATGTAAAGACGTAGAGAGTGAGCCATCTTTACAACCCCTTGATAATGAAGTGTTCAACTTGCAATCTACAGTCACCGGTCAAGAAGCGAGACTAGATATGAAGGCAGGGGGGTTCTGGACACCAGGAGTGACAGCATTCTTCGACGTTCGTGTTACGCATGTCAACTCCAGGTCTAACCAGGGCAAGCCAACTGCAACGATCTTCAGAGAGCAAGAAAATGAGAAGAAAAGGAAATACAATCAGAGAGTTATGGATGTGGAAATGGGAACTTTCACACCTTTAGTGGTGCGTACAAACGGAGGCATGGGAGCAGACTGTCAGAACTTCCTTAGAACTCTTGCAGAGAAGATTTCACGCAAGAAAAATGAATCGTACGCCAATGTTATTTCATGGCTACGCATACAACTCTCGGTTGCCATCCTGAGAAGTACACATAAATGTATCCGAGGATCGAGAAGACCTTTTAAACCACGTGAGGTTTCAGAGGACTTTGCACTAGCCTCACACACAGCTGGACTGTCTTCTTACTAAGCATATAACCTCAATAGATTTTGTTGGGAATTTTTAATCTCAAATTTTGGGAAATTTATATATATTATAGATTATTATCTTTTTCTTGCCTTATTTTATATTTTATATTTTTTCATAAGATTTATTAATTAAGACAATTCGTTTTTAATGTAAATAAGTAGTCATGTAACCTAAACATTTTTTTCAATACTTTGTAATTAGAACAACAGAAATGTTTTATTAAATTGTTCGTTAAACTTAGATAGATTAGACGATTTTAAGAACACTTGCAATATATTTGATAAGTCGAAAATTTGATCTTCATGTACTTTTGGGGCCTCAAAGTTGGCTTTTTTCGTGTTTGACCGTGAGGTGCTGTGAGTGGGAACTAGTTGCCCTTTTTCACCGGAAGTGACGTACATTGGAGAACACGCCAATTTTGTAAACAAGAAACACGTCGTTTTAGCGAAAAACGAACCAAAAAGTTTATATACTACAATATTTCGTAGTTTATTGCCGCAATATTTCTATATTTTAAAGCGTGTTTCTTGTTTACAAAATTAGCGTGTTCTCCAATGTACGTCACTTCCGGTGAAAAAAAGCAACTAGTTCCCACTCGCAGCACCTCACGGTCAAACACGAAAAAAGCCAACATTGAGGCCCGAAAAGTACATGAAGATAAAATTTTCGACTTATCAAATATATTGCAAGTGTTCTTAAAATCATCTAATCTATCTAAGTAGGTTATTTCCCTGAGGTTGATATAGGCACTTTAACGATCTTCCGCCGTTCATGAAAATCATTATTTTGCATGATGATACTGTATATATATTAGGGCTGACAATAGACTAATCATCCATTTCAAAAATGCAATAATGGATTGCTAATGAATCAACATTTGATGATTCATGTTGGCTTTCGAGTCATTTTATTTATATTAAATTTTACTATATATAGTGTCTTAAATCAGAGCAGTGCGCAAGTGTCATAAGAAAGTGAGTTTGGGACGTGGTGCGTAGTATAGAAGAAGTGACACATTGTCAAAACTGTATCCGAGCTGATATTATCTCTATGTCCAATAATGTCACGAAACTCGAACCATGCTATAAATACATTACGAGGGAAGAATAAAAAAATCTTCAGCCGTCGAATACAGATCTTGAATACGAAGCTGTCATCCTGGTTTGCCCTACACCGACATTAGAATTGAAGTAAACAAAAAGAGCAATTTTAGGAGAGCAAAAAAAACGTCAGATGCATGAACCATTTTTCCGGTATCGAAGTTTCCTGCATTAATGCACAAAGGAGTTAGTCTCAAATACAGTAAATTTGAAAGTTTTTTGGGGGTGGTTTTCATATAAATATGTCTAATTACATTACACCGGACAAAATATACAATATTAGCAATTTAACATGCCAACTGTAAGCAGCTGATTCAGAAGTTTTACAAGAAATGGCATAACAACGAATTTATGATCAAATGAGAATTTAAAACATGCATGGAGCAAGATGATGAAACATAAAATTCGCCCATTAAAATTAATTTCTTCATGCCGTTGTTCTACACGTTCATTGATGTAGCCCATATTAAAAATGTATATATTATATTCGACGATATTCGTGATGCTTGTATTATACGCTATGGAGGACATTCATGCAAGATATTACTATGTTTCACAATTTATCCAGGAGAAATAAAAGCGCATACCTGAAAATTTTCTGCGGTCGAATATAGGTTCACCAGTTCTTCGGGTTACCTTCTTCAAGATTGAAGTTGAAATAAATCATATGAATGAATCCAACATTGATATATATGTATGACGATGTATCACGATGAATGACGATGTATAACGATGTACGACGATGTATGACGATATGCAAGGAACGTTATTTGCTTGAATGATTTCTTCGGTTATTATTAGCATGATGAAATTTACTGGATGCTGATTGGTCGAGAGAAGTATAGTTATTTCATGAAGTACGTAACGCGCTGTACAATTATTCCAAAAATAAAATATAACGGAAGTTATTCCGGCAGCTCGTCCAATTTTGGCAAAATTTTCAAACACCACTCGATCGTCGTATTAACCCGAGTTGCATTCGTCATTGCATGACTACCAATGCTAATTACATTTAAGCCACATCCTGTAGAGATATGTATATATGGTATAGGAATACATACATACAGGTTTATCAGCTCCTATTTACGGCCCTTTACGTAGGATAATTATCCTTTTCGATAATAAATTTTGACTCATATTTCACGCTTTTCTGCCATTTGTTTGGCAACGAGAGCCGGCCGTATTAGGTCGTACGTGCATGCCGCGCGAATTTTAAATCCCCAGCGACGGCAATGATTTGGGATAAATTTACGCAAACAGTATACAGTCTAAATTCTGTGTGAATTAACGTTAATTGTGTAAAAATTGTTGCTTGAACGACTGCATACACTTACAGGCATTAAGTTATATTTAGCTCTTTAGCTAAAACAACATGCACTGCAAAAGCTTAAAAAGATTACTGTTTGATAAATCTGGCTAGGTAAGTAGTTATGTGCATCAGTTCAAACGAACTTGAATTTGCTTTTCTTTCACTATAATATGGCACGAAAACACTTAGCTCAACGAAAGTTTAAAGAATATTTTCTAAGATTAAATGTATAGGTTCAACAGCAGCTTAGTCTTCCCTCTTGGAAGGTTATATTTCATCAAGATTAATCAACGTATATGGACATCCGGTCTATGACAGGTATCGTGCTAAGCTCCTCCTACTCACGTAATAAAGCAGTTATTTTCATTAGAGTGTATATGAACCGCTTCCTTAGTGTTAATGCAGCAGATGTTTTGAATTTAAAATTATGCTGCGCAATTTATTGTGCACACCCCTAGATCCATCACCGTTAAATTTCGAATATAATATAGAAATGTTGGCTTTTGAGTTATTTGATTTGTATTAAATTTGACTTTATTTTACTAAATAGTGTCTTAAATGAGAGCAGTGCGCAAGTGTCATAAGAAAGTGAGTTTGGGGTGTTGTGCGTAATATAGAATAAGTGACACATTGTCAAAACTGTATCCGAACTGATATTATCTCTATGCCCAATAATGCCACAAAACTCGAACCATGCTATAAATACATTACGGAATTCACGAGGGAAGAATAAAAAAATCTTCAGCCCTCGAATACAGATCTTGAATACGAAGCTATCATCCTGGTTTGAGCTAGACGTTAGACATTAGAATTGAGGTAAACAAAAAGAGCGATTTTAGGAGAGAAAAACAAGACGTCAAATGCATGAACCACTGATTTTTTTCGGTATCGAAGTTTCGTATGAATGCACAAAGGAGTTGGTTTCAAATACAGTAAATATGAAAGATTTTTGGGGGAGGTTTTCATAAAAATATGTCAAATTACATTACACCGGACAAAATATACATTATTAGCAATTTAACATGCCTTGCCTTCTAGGCTTAGTTGCGGACTTGAATTCTTTTTCTAGATCTAGTGTTCACAGCAAAATATTTCATGAAACTGCTGTTGGGTTTGTAACTCTTTGCTCTCTGCCAGATAGGAAGCTGATGACCCAATTAATGACACTACCCGGAATGTCCAGAAGCTTCAGTTTGGCAACTAGCAAGGAATGGTCAATGAGGTCGAAGGCTTTCCGAAAGTCACAAAGCAAGATTCGTATCATTGAACCATTTCCGTCTGTATCTTTGTAACATTTATGTAACATACTAACTATAGCTGTTTCGTAGATGAATTTGGTATAGAGCCAAACTGATTGGGGTCAATGATTTTCATCACAGCTGGCTTGATATAATCTGACACTATAAAACCCTCGGCAATTTTAGAGATAGTAGGTGTAAGTGAGATAGGACGAAGGTCATTTTTGGCGTCGACAACCTGGTTAACTTTTGGAACTGGTGATATATTTGCATATTTCCAGGACGAAGGAACTTCTTGTTCTCTAAAAGAGGCATTCATTATGTTGGCGATTTGTTCTGCTAAAACATCAGTAAAATATTTTAAGAGCCAGTTGAGAATACCATCAGGACCAGTGGCGTAGCCAGCCTGACGATTTAGTCATGCTATGCAAATTTTCTGGTTTTACCATTATTCATTTCTTTAGAAATTCATTGTTTTCACAGTCAATGAACACCAAAATATTAGAATAGCATGACTAAATTGTCAGGCTGGCTACGCCACTGATCAGGACCAGATGCTTTGTGTTTATTTAATTTTGACAGAGCACTATGAACATGCGGCAAATCGACTGTGGGGATTTCGTCGCCATCTTTCACGATAACTCTTGCCGCAGAAGGATCTAGGGCTTGGAAGGACTCGAGAGGTTCCAAAAAGTCCGAGTTAATTTCATTAGCAATTTGTTGATGTGGTAGATTATGAAAGTGAGGCACAGCAGTTAATTGATCGATCAGGTTAGAGGAATTCTTCCGAGAGGATCCACTTAGCCTGTTCACCTCTTGCCACCATTTCCTTGAGCCTTTACCTTTCAGGTCTTGAACTTTAGACCGATGGAATTTTGCCTTACAATTTTTCCTTTCTCTGTTAAAAAAAAAAAAGAAAAAAAAGAAAAAAAACTGATTCCTTAAGACCTTGTATCGCTGACTTTGATTGTCTATATTGAAGGCCTTTTGACGTTGGAGGATCATATTTTTGAGTTTGGTAGACATCCATGGGGCGTCCTTTGGGTATATACGAATTAATTTTTCGGGCATGATCATATTCATGCCCAGTTTAACAATTTGCTCGAAATTGGAAAGCATACTTTCACAGTCATGGATATTACAAACAGAGGACCAAGTGATATTGGTGAGGTAACGACCAAGGAACTTTTTTCTGCTCTCCCTCATGTCTCGAACTATAACACACTTCCTAGAAGGCTGTTCTGGAACTCTTATCTTGGGTTTTAACAGGATAGTGTTGTGGTCAGACAAGCCAAACGGTGGTTGGATTTTAGGCTTAGAAAAACGGTCGCCCATGTTCGTGAGAATGAGGTCCAACGTTGCCCGGCCTCTAGTAGCAGATTTAGCAAGTTGTTTCAATTTAAAATGCCGTTTTAAGGAATTAATGTCCAGCCGATTAAAATCCCCGGCAACAATTAGACCGCAAACAGGAAAAGATGATTCGGCGTGTGACAGGCTGTTGAACAGATGGTTTATCATGGATAGCGGATCAGATCTTTAGGGATGATAGACCACAGCTACAATAATACACGTAAAACCTCGAGGCAACCTGCTCGGTCGAAGTCTAAAAAAGAGAGTTTCATGGGTGTTGCAGCATTGCAGGTTTTCAGGGATGTCGTACGTAATTCCTTGCATAAGGTATATATAAGGAAACACCACCAGGCTGGGAAAATTCCCTATCCTTCCTAAAAATGTTAAAACTTTGAATATCGACTACAGAGTCACTTATGGTATCTTTAAGCCATGTCTCAGTTATGAAGGCAATATCTACCCGGTTTCGTAGGACAAATTCTTGAACTTCCACCATTTTTGGAACAAGTGACATGGTATTAGAAAGCATTATGCCTGGAACATAACTGGACGAATTTTTCTCAACGAATCGGTCAATTTAAATCAAATTTGACGAGAGTACCTTTTTTTGACCTGGAGCATTGACTCTCCAATTTTACCTTGTATTAGTACAGTTTGAAGGTACATGAGACCTCACTTTATCACGTGACGTTTCAGAACGTGTAGCAATTCTTACTGGGATCTGGTTCTGATTGCCTTCGTCAATTCACAAGATTATTATTATGATTATTAATTGTTGTTCGTTGTATTACATCGGGTATTAGAAAATTATTCCCACCAGAAGCGTTCGCGCTGGAGGTGTTCGCGGAGGGATGAACATCTAATAATGAAATTGATAAAAAATCATTTTGTCTCTCGATATTTTCTGTGTTCGATGCGGTAGTTTGGGTTTCCGTTTGGGGGCGGTACGAAAAAAAACTTTGTTGGATCCATTTAGATTGGTATTGTTCATCTTTTAAAGGTGTGACTGCAGTGGCCTGCTATTTACTTGTTGATCGTGGTATGCATTAAAGTGCCTATATCACTTGTGGGATCTTTACGGATTTGAATAGAGCTTGAAAAATTAGTTTATAAGTTGTACAACCTTTTTTGATATAATTAAATAGTTTCGAAAATACGTCGGTTGGGGGGACTGGGACTCAGGAATGATTTGCAAACACGCCGTCTTTTATAATGTAAACATGAAAAGTTTCACTGGCGATATTGTTTGCGCTTTTGAAGAAAAAAATGCGGGAACGGTGCGTTGTGTATGGCTGTAGCAACTGGGCGAGTTTTTCTCAAAATATTTTACGTTATTGGAAGATCGAAGTAAAATTACAATTGATTATATTATGTTTCACAAGAACTCAGTTCCTGAGTCCCAGGCCCCCGAGCACGACGGAAATTTAGGCAAATCGTCATGTTTAGATGTAAATATTTCCAAAACTATTTAACTATATCAAAAAGGGTTGTAGAACTTATAAACTAATTTTTCAAGCTTTATTCAAATCCGTAAAGATCCCACAAGTGATATAGGCACTTTAAGCCCTGATTCCACGGGCGAAATTTTCAAGCGAAATGCGAAATATTTCGCCTGTTCCTTTTGAATTGTGAGCAATCAAGCAGAATTAATATATTCAAGTGGTCACAATTCAAAAGAACCATGTGAAATACTTCGCATTTCGCCAAGAAAATGCGCCCGTGGAATCGGGCCCTTATGTCTTGGATGTTTCTTCTTTCGGGCCAGAGGTTCCGCTCGTTTTGGTCTTCTGGTGACTTCTGCTTGTAATACGGACGGGAATGATGTTAGCATGGTCTTCTTCAGAGGCTTCTTGTTGCGCTGTTAAAGTTACAATGTTTGGCCTGTTATGATTTATGAGAGTTTTTCTTGAATTGGCTATATGTAAATAAGGATTGTGATGCCCGTCTACAATATCGCTTACTTGATTACCATATACTTGTTGATGGTGGTGTGCAGTGCGTCTTAGGTTTTTGTTCTTTTGGGCTGAAAGTTCCATTCGGTTTGGTTTGAAGAGACTTCTGTTCGTAATACGGACAGGGATGGTCTTCGCATTGTTATTGTCAGGGACATTTTGTTGCGTTGTTTGAGCTACATTGCTACGTCTGTACTGATTGACCTATATTGGTTATATGTGAGTCGGCGTTGTGAGGCTGATCTTCAACATTGCTTACTTCATTACAATTTTCACCTTCCTTGAGGGTTGATTCAGCAAACGCACTGTTAATAATCAGACTATTGGCGCAGTTATAATCCTTCCTTGAGGGTTGATTCAGCAAACGCACTGTTAATAATCAGACTATTGGCGCAGTTATAATCCTCTATTGTATCGGCTGTTTTATCCGACTGTCGGTGGGGGACAGATTGGTTTTAACGCATTCAATATCAATTTCTTAAATCTCTGATTCTATTCTTTGGGTGAATTTGCCAGTACTATTCAAATTAGGACAGTTTGAGCAGTGTTGCGGTAACACTAATCCTTCAGGGGATTCAAACCGAGCAGGCAAATTAAGAATCGCATTGCATGGTGTGGGCGGATTCAAATACACATTATCTTCGTAAAGTGCAGGATATTCCTATGTTTAACATTTTATCGAGGAGAAATAAAAGCGCATGCCTGAAAATTTTCTGCGGTCGAATATAGGTTCACCAGTTCTTCAAGTTATCTTCTTCGAGATTGAAGTTGAAATGAATCATATGAATGAATCCAACATTGATATATATGTATGACGATGTATCACGATCAATGACGATATATAACGATGTACGACGATGTATGACGATATGCATGGCACGTCGTTTGCTTGAATGATTTCTTCGGTTATTATTAGCATGATGAAATTTACTGGATGCTGATTGGTCGAGAGAAGTATGGTTACACGTTGGTCATATTCGGCAAATTTTCTCCCGGTAAAGAGGGCTAAGTTTCCAGCGGTCTTCGCACGAAAAATTAGAAGTTTTTCGTTTTACGCCTTGCTCTCAATTTTGTGTAAGTTGTCCGCTGACAATATGAGCCTGCACGAGTGGGAGAAACTTAGCTAAGTTGGACCTGCGTGGTTATTTCATGAACTACGTAACGCGCAGTACAATTAATGATTATTACTCCGGCATCAGCGACGGAGTTGAAAATTCGCCCCGGTTTTGTTTTGTTTTTGTTTTTTTTTATTTTTCGTCGTCGCAAGTCTGTAATGGCGTGAAATATACTAGTACTTAAAATGTGTATGTGACCGTATTTATCTACGTCCCAGTCTTATCTCCCAAGAGTTGTGGTGCACAGCTTTGGCTAATTTTCCAATGCGCGATTCGATTTCGCTCGCATGATACGGCAATTCCTCCAAGAGGAACAAATAAACCGTTCTTTTCATGCTGTTCGATTAAGTTTAGATTGAATTGGGGTAAGAATATATTTAATACATGGATGTAGACCCGGTCCTATTTTAATAATATCGCTGCTATTTCGCCGTTTAACAAGATGATGTGGTCGTGTATGGGCGCGTTGACACGTCGCGTAGTTTGCACAGGATCGAAGATTTAATACAACTATATAAGCGCGAATTCCAAAGGCAAAGTGTAAGACGAAGCGAATGTATCATGCGGTTTATTTACATTTGTGAACAATTGAACTTCTATACTGCGATGTGCTTCTGAATTTCGCGATCGAACATTTAGGTTCGCAAGGCATCTAAATGCGAATATGTATTCGAAACAATACGCGAACTGTATTGTTTATGTTCAGAAGCTTTATATTGAAGACTGGCACGTGCGCCGGAGTTAACGCCAGAACGGCGTCTTGTTCCAATATAAAATATAGCGGACGTTATTCGCATCAAACTGAACAGTCCTGAATAAACTAAACAGTGGCGTAGCCAGCCTGACGATTTTGTCCCGCTATGTAAATTTCGAGTTATTATAACTATTCGTGCCTTTAGAAATCTATTGTTTTCACAGTCAGTGAACACCAAAATATTAGCATAGCGGGACAAATCGACAGGCTGGCTATACGCTACTGAAACTAAAAATAACCAGAAATTAAGGCTAACTATTATCATACTATGTTATAATATAAGTATGATATAACGAGCAATTTGATTGGCTACCGATTTTTGTATAGTGGAAGCACCGCAAGATGGCGGTTGTTTATTTTGAGCTCCTAAAAATTTTAAGTTTTAACCTAAATTTATACCTTTTTAATAGCAGTTCCATTTAATATGTTATGAGTTTCTATTTCGTAAAGAACCAGTCAACCTCAAAGAGAAGTTTGTTTGTAGAAAAAGTCGTGTATTGGGCCATAGTTTGAGTTTGAACAATATATATATTTTCGACTGATCGATTATTTTAAGGGGCCAAAGAACATAATTTTTGCATTTAGTATGGCGGACGGACATGACGTACTGTGTATAGATGGAAAAGATGTTAGTGAGCTTAGAGTGAATGAACTAAAGAAAGCTCTAAGGGAAAGAGGCTTGAAGATCTCAGGCAACAAGCCCATCTTGAAGGAAAGGCTCATGAAGTACATGGCGGGTTATGACACTGGAAGGAATAAGACGGTGGATTCTTCTTTGGAGAACTGTAGTGACGAAATTTCGCCTGACTTACCTGTTTTTAAACAGCTACCCCCAGGTTTCCCGAATAAAGAAATCTACAACACCAAAGGTCCGGATTTCTGTAATTTCATTTTGTCATCATATGCAGAAGCAATGAAGAACTTATTTAAAGTTCCCTCTGGAAAAGGTGGTAATTATTTTATAAAGTTATTGTCTGAGTGGATGATGAAATTTAATAATGAGGACGCCTTCATGGGGATTTCCTTAAAGGTATTTATGATATTGCCGAATCTTCTCCAGCAGAAACCCTCCTCCTCTTCAAAGGCGAAGGAACACTCCCAGGCATTAAATCGCAGAATTGAATGGTTAAGAAATGGAGAGCTACAACGGATTTTCACTGAATGTAGAAATATTCAAGATAATTTGCGCCAAAGGAAACGTAGCCCGAACTTGTCAAAAACTTTCGCAAATTTGGTTATGCAAGGGAAAATTAATGCTGCCTTACGTCTCCTTGAGGAAGATTCTAGTGTTGGTGTTCTGCCTCTATCAGATGAAGTAATGAAAAGTCTTCGTGAAAAGCATCCCCTACTAAGCAAAACTAAACCTGATAGCTTACTGTATGGGCCCATTACTGATCTCCATTAGTTTGCTGTGGACATCAATGAGCAAGATGTTTTGTTTTTCGCGAGATTGATGAGAGGTTCTGCTGCTGGTCCCTCCGGTTTAGATGCTAACCAGTATGTCCGCATCCTATGTTCGAAGCAATTTTACCGTGAAGGAAAATCCTTACGTAAGCAGATTGCCATTTTTGCGAAGAAAATTGCAACAACAAGCCTGGATCCCTCCTGCCTTGAAGCCTATACCGCTAGTAGGCTCGTACCGCTAGATAAATCCCCTGGAGTACGACCGATTGGCATTGGAGAGTGCTTGCGGCGCCTAGTTGGAAAGATTTTATCCAGAATTTTTAAACAAGATTTTAAGGCTGCAGCTGGTCCTATCCAAGTGTGTGCCGGTCATGACGCAGGAGCAGAAGCAGCAATCCATGCAATGCAACAAATATGGGAGGAAGAAAGCTCTGAAGGTGTTCTACTTATAGATGCCAGTAATGCGTTTAACTCCCTGAATCGTAATGTCGCTCTTCATAATATCCAGATTGCATGCCCAAGACCAGCACTCGCAATAATTAACACTTATCGTATTCCATCACGGTTATTTGTCATCGGAGGAGGGGAATTGTTGTCTAGAGAAGGCACTACACAGGGTGATCCATTGGCTATGCCTTTCTACGCGGTCTCTATTTGTATCTTGATTTTTTATCTTCACAAGAATTTTAATGACGTGAAACAAGTCTGGTTAGCGGATGATTGTAGCGCCGCTGGCCCTTTGGACTCCCTCTTAGCATTCTTTAACCAAGCAATAGTCGAAGGCGAGAAATTTGGTTACTATGTGAACTCTACGAAATCATGGCTGATTGTTAAAAAACATTGTGATCGGGAGAGGGCGGCTGTATTATTTAAAGATTATGATATCAAGATAACTATTGAGGGTCAAAGGCTACTTGGTACCGTAATTGGTTCCACGACCTTTAAGGAAGAGTTTGTTAATGGTAAAGTCGAGACCTGGTGTAATGAATTAAATCGACTCAGTGATATTGCTAAATGTCATCCGCAAGCTGCATATGCTGCATTTGTGCACGGGTACAAGCATGAGTTTACGTACTGTATGAGGACAATACCAGATATATTAGCCACCTTTTGAAACCTGTAGAAGAAGTAATTGCCAATGTTTTTTTACCTACTTTGATTGGTCAAGAGATTTCAGATATAGATAGACAAATTTGGTCTCTTCCCACACGACTTGGCGGTCTTGGTATTCCGTGCATTCCAAACGAAGCAGAATTCTATCTAAGCCCGTCAAAAGTTATTAGCGCGCAGTTATGCGCCCTAATTGTTAGGCAATCGATCAATAGGCTTCCATCGGCAGAGGCCTTGTCTCATGCTAAGATAACTGTTCGAAATGAAAGAAGAGAAAGATTGCATGGAGCATCTCTCTTACTCCATCATCAACTATCTGCAGATCAGTCCAGAACCAATCCTTCAACCAATAACCGGGGAATGTTTTGATATAAAGTCAGCTAATACGGAGAATGGAGCACGTCTGGATGTAAAAGCAAGGGGGTTTTAATCAGTGGACGGTTCCGGCAATTCTAAAACTGGAAAAATTCCGAATCTGGAAAGCAAAATTTAGAGAAAATCCATCTTTTGACTTATGTACTTCTCATCGACTGCACTAAATACCATACCCTTTTCAATGGCATAAAGCATTTCTGAAATACATACAATATCCCCACCTTTTTCCGAAAAAAAGGCGATGTTTATCGCTCAAACGCGTCGTTTTCGAACATTATGAAAAAGGGTACCCTTTTTCGTCGATCTTGTTGTTAAGAAGTAAGACGATAAAAGGTACCCTTTTCGGTCTAATACGTCATTATATCGTTCGATGAAAAAGGGTACCCTTTTCGATGACTTATGACCTTGGTAATAAGACGGAAAAGGTACCCTCTTAGATTGGAATTTGATCTGCTGAATTTAAATAGGATTATATAGAAATGGTGTGAAATATTTATACCATTGATATCAAGGCTGAGTGTATAATTTATTCTCTCTTGTTTTTTATTAAAAATGGCAGGGAAAATATCGAATATATGCTAAAGACAATGTTCAAAATAATTATACTTATCAGGGGCCGGTTGTATCAAGCCCATTTATAGCTTAAACGGTGGATAAGTCAAAATTAAATAACACTTTTACATCTCTCTTGAATGAGTCAACTTGAATATTATGCACTGGATATGTAGTTTTAAACAGTATCTTTGTATTAAGGTTGAAAACATTTAGTTTGCTTGTTCAATAAAACGATAGACTTGCTTTCTATTTTGAACTTATCCACCGTTTAAGGTAAACGGGCTTGATACAACTGGCCCCAGCAGAATAGCGCATATTAATGAAACTGGATTTCCCTGAGGTTAGTCAATGTTCCTCGAAAGAAGCTTCCGGTTCTTATTCTGTTAAGGCTAACACTCAGAAACTAGACATTTTTAAGGCGACACAGCCGACACTAGAGAATGCATGTGCCGTATACTATACTGTGTCGCACACTATAGAGTGCGCTGTATACAGTATACAGAGTAACTAAAATAATTCTGGCCATGCAGTGATGGAAACAGTCACATTGCATGCGCTACAAAGCCAAAAATACTTCGCTGCCTGTATCTGCATGCAACTATAGTCTATCAACTATAGTCTAGCCATAATATATAATCTAGCCATAACATATGTAGTACGGTATGCCCATTATCATAGTTATTATATCCTTTCGCAAGGGCTATATTAATCTGTGGACAGGCTACACTTATATATATACCGATCGATTTAAAAAAATTATTATAGACTGTGAAATAATGGTGTCCTCTTGCAATGCCATGCTTTAAACAGGAATAGCCGAATGCTTCTACCGAAGGAACTTAACTAACCTCAGGGAAATCCTGCTTGAAGGTGCCGCTAATCTACCGATAGTAATAATTATTTTGGACATATATAGTCACTCTTTCGCATGCACAAGGTGCCCTTCAAAAAAACGGAACCTCTATACACAATTAGTTAGTAAAAGAGTTCTTACATCAGTTACATGTTTGGTTTTTTATGCTTTCACTCATACGTGCATGTCAAAATATGTGACCTTCCACGGGAAAACGTACGTTAACGATATTTCGTTGAAACGGCAAAACGAACGGATAACGAACGGGTAGTGAACGATCTGTAATAACGTTTCAACGAACCCAAAAAACGTTTTGACGAATTCAGCTAAAAATGTGAACGTTTAAAGTCGAGAATACGAACGGATAAATAAACGTTCAATCTGAAGCCGTTTGAACGATTTATGTTTATGAACGGTTTTAACGAATTAGTCTGAACGCCTGTTGCGCGTATGATTGACGCAAGATATTATTGACTAATTAAAAGAATAGGAAATATTTTCAAACACGTAACATGTGTTGGCGCAAGTATGCGTGTACATATAAATAGCTATACCTTCATTTGAATGTTTAACTAAATTTATTAGCTAAACTACCTAAATCACATTATTTTATACTTTATATATATATACACATTTGCATTTTGCATCAAAATTCGGGTTTATTAATCGTTAGAAAGCCGAACACGGACAAACTATATGTATGGGTGGTTAAGGACATATAACACATCATGCATGCATCCGTTTTATTAACACGGCTCTAAACCGAGAGTAAACGAAGATTGCCATAAATGGCCTGGCTTCGATAATAATATCATAGGCAATGTCATTGGTCACCGTCTAAGTTTGGTTGAGTTTCAGCTACTGGATACATATTTTATGTTAAACTAAACACAAGAGATTCCATTGTACACTATTGCTTATACTCTTTGACGCGCAAACGACTAAATTAATTATCGCAAGGATCAAGTTGTTTACAGATGATAACCAGACATTAATAACAGTTATACAGAATATCGCATACGCAAAGCTCGTTTGTATACGAACCAGCGTAGTAACGTGTGCTTGCATGCTGTCAAAACTTATTTGGTATAAATAGCCTACTACATTAAATATCCCAACCATTTATGCACGTGAAAATCCACATTTCAATTTCAGCAATGCATTACGCGGTAATAAAATATTTAAAATATAAGCTTGAATATTTACCTAATGCTCACAATATGTTCCGTGCGGTCAAGCTTGTCGCGGAATGTCGCCTATACACAGTACTGTCAGTAGCAACTAAGGGCATCATTATACCTTAAGAATATTTAAAAATTTGATAATAATCTATTTTATCCACTGCATGCACCATCGCCATATTTTCTTCGCAAAGCTAAAGCTGAAATGTCCCTATTTCTGCCGCCATATTTTTTCATGTAAGTGATATGTTTTGTAACCATACGATCACATATGCATGTGTTATGACTTATGAACCAGTATATCGCTAATTAATACTTGTGATATTAAATTAGCTAACTAAATTCCTGGTGGTCATATTCATCAGGAAATATTTTATTTTCCCCAAATATTCGACCATCTACATAGGTAACTGTGTAAATACCTATGCTACCTGCATGAGCCTAACAATAGTGACCTAAAGAAATAGAACGCGCGTAAATTAATGGGATAATTTTCGAAATCTTCATTTCAAACCACCGCGGCAATCCGCAATCCCGAAGGTCCGAATTCAGTTCCGCCCTGCAAAACAACTTAATACTCAACCCCGGCAGCAAGAAAAGATTGCACAGTATTTTCACTAAAGCATATAGCAATAGCAACGCCCATATAGAAACCGGATTTTTAAATCACAAAGAGTGCAAATAATTTTTTCTGCAAAGCATATAGCAATGCTGCCGCCCATATAGAAACGACAATGCCAAATGCATGCACAGGGGAGTTTATACTCACCATTTTAAGAAACAAACGATCCTCAACATCTTCGAGACATCTACTTGTGACACAATTTGTGCCTCCTGCTTACAGTAAAATTAACTAATCAAGATTATTTAAGACATGCATGAAAGCATTAATCCATTTTGTCTGGCGAAATCTTTTTATATCATATAATTATATATATTTCGAGGTAGCATCTACCCCTTTTTTATGAAAAATGTCAGCAAAGTTTGTAAACAATTGTTGTTTCAATGTAAGTAAATGCATCCTATAAATTGTAACCACCACGGCCCAAGCTAACAACTTTTCTAACCTCAGCCAAGCCATTTTCAAGGTCTGGCAACCTTTCATGTCATGTTTATTCGGAATGATTGGATGATCGTGGCCCAACTTGATTCCACCGGCCATGATAAGCAATCTAAAGAGTTATATTGCAGTGCGCATTTATATCCGAATACATTTTACTCGCGTTAACATAGCTACATAAAATGCAATTGAGAACGTCTTGTTATATACAATTGCATGATCATCTATATGAAATCTTACTTCGAATGCGTGTCATATTTCGATATATATGCATGGTCAATAGAGAGCTACAGTTTAGCCAAGCAAATACACTCAAGGGAAAAAAAACTTTAGTTTAAATCGAGAGAACCGTTATACGAATTCTGTTGATGATTTCATCAATAAGCCTGATTTCAATGCTTGGAGGAAAATAATTGCAAGCGCGCCTAATAAAGTGGCCAAGTCATGACTTTCCTTATATCATAGCTGATGTTTCATTTAGTGTTCATACCTGGTAGCCTATTAACCTTTATATATGCTTGCGTTAAAACGCCTTGACTTCTCCATAGATGCTAATATCCAGCAAATATTTGACACAGTCTTCGCGAAATTATTGGTAAAGATCTTTACCCGCGCGCTCATGCACGCATAAACAGTTGACAGGCGCCATTTCAAATTTGCTCATTTTGCCGCTCTAGCTGGCAGGCTTCAAGGTGCAATGACCATGCATAATTGCAATTTAATATCCGGAATGTAATTTCTAATCAAGGGAGCCCAAATCAAAATTAGTGAAATTTTCCTGTGCCCAACAGCTGATATGTTGTCCAAGCAAGATAAATTCCAATGCTCCTTTTCTGATGAATTATATATAGCGAAATATATGTGGCAAAATATCTGAAAGGTCATTGTAAACGTTAGCTTGGCAACTTGCCCTTTGGGCTTGTGTCAGCCCAGTTGTGCGCAATGAAGGACTGCACGCACTTTAAAACATAGCGCAAAACTCAACCTCACAAAACACGGAATTTTTTTTGTAATAAAAAAGTCACACAATGAACATCATTGATATAGGTTCATTACTCTCATACAGTCTCTATCATTTATACGATTTGAGCCTTTTCCGCGTTCCACGTTTCCGATTCGAGGAGCAAGTCGAGAGAAATCAAATTACAACCAAAATATACATGGGGAGTGAATTGTGCTGAAATGTGCATATATCAATATATATGAAGTATTTTTTTGTGAATTAAGAGTCTAAATAAATATTTACAATGCATGAGTTATATTTATGCCATATATATGTTATATTTATGCAATTGCCACCGTTCAACATGCCAGCAACGATCGAGCCAGATGGCTTAGATCTGGGGAGACAAAGATACCTTTTTAAGGAAATAAGACAATTTTGTAAGCGGGGCACTGAGGATCTTGTTGCTCCGGCTCTAGTTTTAGACTAGATGCACGTACATATTTAAATTGCTATTATATTCATGCAGTGGCGTAACGAACAGAGCCGAGGATGGGGTCTTGAGGTATACTTGGTACTGCGGGGTCCCTTAATTCGCTGTTTGTCATAAATCACGTTTTGCTAATACTGTGATGTTTCGTTATCTATCCTGGCCTCCAATAAATGAGGATCTCTTAGTTCTCGTCGTAACCCTACCGAACGCGCGTTAGGTCACTGTATTTATGTCTTCAAATATTACCTAGGGTATTTCAATTGTTGTATAATTTGTAGCTATGTCAGACTGCATTAAAGAGAACGAATTTCAAGCTGAAAGGTCCGTCCTAGGATGCGGTCCTTAATTTTGAATAGATTTTAATCAGTAGCTGCTTCGTACGGAGGCCAGATAAGTTTATCAGATGTAAATAAATTAGCTATATATACATATGGTTTAAAAGTACGATATTAATATGTAACACGCAAAATCCCTCAATTCATTTTAAAATCTGGTTTTGTCTGTTACATACATTTAGAGACTTCCGACAATTATGCAACTTAATTAGCACCTTGCCAAGGCATATTATGGCTCGTAATGCTAATATATGGCTTGCGAGTTGTTTGTGCGCGGTGAAATTTGGCTTATGGAAGCTACAGAAGTATAGTAAAGCACAAATTCAAAAATTTTTGAAAAAAAGCTTACGACGTGAAATTTGACGCTAATGAAATAATTGCATGCACTGAATCTTAATAGCCTTCATGTCTGCATGACGCTAAGCATAAACCATAACATGAAGCGCACAAAATAGCATTCGATTAGGCTAAATTGATATAATAACCCCACTATTTCCTTTACAAGCCTTCTACTAAGGAACTGAATACGTTTCTGGGAGTATTTCTGTGTAGCACATTCTGCGCTTCTTCTACAAAGTTGTAGCATTGCAAATGTTTAATCTAATATGTTGAACCAAATCCAATGCGATTGAACGAAATTCCGGCAAACGTTTCAACGAACGGTAAATCAAACGGTTGAACGCTTTCGGACCAATTTTCAAACGTTTTTTCCTAAGCGTTCGAACGGGCAATTTCGAACGATGAACGATCTCGAAAATCGTTTCAACGAACGCTTCAAGCGTTTGAACGGCAAACGAACGGATAACGAACGATATTTTCGAACGAACGAAATAGCGTTAACGTATGTTTTCCCGTGGAAGGTCACATATATGAAATCCCAGAAGCACAGAAAAGTAACAAATACATAAATACTTGCGCAGTACTCTTTTTTACTGTAAAATACACAATAAATTATGCACTCAACCTAGATATTAATGGTAAAAATATTTCAAACCATTTTTAATCCTATTTGAAATCAACAGATCAATTTCCAATCTACCCTTTTTCGTTATTACGGAGGTCATAAGTTCATCAAAAAGGGTACCCTTTTTCACCGAACGATATAATGACGTATTAGACCGAAAAGGGTACCTTTTATCGTCTTACTTCTTAACAACAAGGTCGACGAAAAAAGGTTCCCTTTTTCATTATTTTCGAAAACGATGCATTTGAGCGATAAACATCGGCTTTTTTTCGGAAAAAGGGGGGGGTATTGTATGTATTTCAGAAGTATTTTATGCCATTGAAAAGGGTATGGTATTTAGTGCAGTCGATAAGAAGTACATAAGTCAAAAGATGGATTTTCTCTAAATTTTGCTTTCCAGATTCGGAATTTTTCCAGTTTTAGAATTGCCGGAACCGTCCACTGATTAGTTTTATAGACAAGGCCAATGTGCATTTTTTGACGTTAGAGTTGCACATGTAAATGCCATGTCTAATAAATCCCAACCATGCAATTGAGAATATCTTACATCGAACCGAAATGGAAAAGAAAAGGGCTTATAACAAAAGAGCCATTGAAATTGAACAAGGAGTTTTCATACCACTAGTTTTTGGAACAAATGGGGCGATGGGCAAAGAATGCATCGCTTTTCATAAAATGTTGGCATCGAAGATCGCGGAAAAATATAATAGTCCTTATTCAACGATAATGGCTTATTTGAGAACAAAACTCTCTTTTAGTTTATTTAGGTCAGTCCTTTTATGTCTACGTGGAACAAGAATACCTTTTTATAGTGACAATTTATCTTTTAACTTTTAAATTTTACATCAACATAATTTTGTAAAACTGGTTTAATTAGGGCAGGCTTGTTATGCCTACGTGGAACAAGATTACCTTTTTTAAATAATATAATGTATATGTGTAAATATTGATGTAAATTAGATTTCGAAAGGATAATTAAATCTTTCTTTCTCCATTGGCTACCGCGCGTGCATTGTGAGGCCATAATGCACGCTTCTGGCTTTTGAAGTTTTTGTTGCTAAGCAACATCTTAAATAACATATACGGAGAATTTCATTATTGATCAAATAAACAAATTTTGTTGTTGCCCTATAATTTCTTCTTATATTATAAAAGAATTAAAAAAGCTCGTCGCGTGCCTTTATGTTGTAATAATGCACTCGGGGAAATGTTGGAAGCATACTCGAAAAGCTTGTAAAACACTCGGCTACGCCTCGTGTTTTACAAGCTTCTCTCGTATTCTCCCAACATTCCCCCATCGTGCATTATTACACCATAAAGGCACGCGACTCGTTGTTAAATTCTTAAATAATGCACGTCAAATACTCATGGGATATTGTTCATACAAGCAGTTAGGGATTTACAATACTCGTAATGTTTGAACATTTTGCCTTGTTGGACCGGCGACTCGTCCAATTTATGGCAAAATTTTCAAACACCACTCGTTGTATTAATCCGAGTTGCACTCGCCAACGCATGACTACCTAGGCTAATTACATTTCAGCCAAATCCTGTCGCGACATCCATACAGGGTGAGTAACAAAAAACGGACACCTTTGAAATTCAAATTAGTCGCATAGCGGCTTTAATGAGACAGAAGTTGCTTAAAATATTTCATAGGTATACGAAGCATATCATATTAATTAACCTAAAACATAAAGTTTGTTCCCATTGGGAGTTAAAATGCATTGTAAGCTCTCTAAATACAAAAGAACAGTTTTATCAAATCGTTTTTGTTGTTTGTACATGGGAATTGTCATATTCCAGCCATGAGTTCGCAGCTAATTTGAATTTCATTGGTGTCAGTTTTTTTTTACTCACCCTCTATATATGGCATAGGAAACATACAGGTTTTTCAGCTCCTATTTCCGTAGGATAATTATCGTTTTCGATAATAAATTTTAAATCATATTTCACTCTTTTATGCCATCTGTTTGGCTACGAGATAGGGCCGTATTAGGCCGTACGGACCGCGCGAAGTTTAAATCCGCAGCGACGCAATGATTTTGAAATTAATTTCATCAAACAGTATACAGTATACAGGGTATATCAAAAAAAATTCGAATCGAAATTTTGCGTGCAATAATGCAAAATATATTTGACAAATTTGATTGATTTTTACACCATTGTTAAGTTCATTTATTTCTCTGTCAATGTTCAATGATAGACTTTTGAAGAACACAATGCCCCATTAATTAAATTTGCATTTTCTTTTGTCTGGAGGTCTCATTTCGAATTCCCATCGGCGGAAAAATTTGATTTCGAGCAACAATGTTTAAAGGACGATAACTCGGCCAGTTGCTCGGGCATAAATAAGAACGGTATAATCGCAAACTAAATAAGCTAATCTTTGTTGCCATATAAAAATTATATCGTTTACTTTACTATTTTATACACAGCAGCTTGTCAAAGTTGGATTCGAATTTTTTTTATACATACTGTAGATTCTGCTTTGCAATGTGTATTAAGGTTAATTGTGTAAAAATTGATGCTTGGACGACTGCATACACTTACAGGCATTAAGTTATTTAGCTACAGGAAATATAAAACAACATGCACTGTAAAAGCTTAGCAAGATTACTGTTAGGTAAATCTGCCTAGGTAAGTACTTATGCGTATGAATTTGCTTTTATTTCACTAGTATGGCACAAAAACACTTAACTCAATGAAAGTTTTATCTATCTAACTATCTTTGTATAAAAAATAAGCTGATTAATCAAGTAAATTACGTACATCACACATATTATGTTGTTATTTTAGGATAAATATTCCATATATGTAATAAAACATGAACTATGTACTGCAGGGACTTTTTAAGGAGTATAATCTATGAGCTGCACGGCCTGCACCGAACATAGCGATTCGCAATTAGTAAATAACTGAATATTTTCTAAGATTAAATATATAGATTCAACAGCAGCTTAGTCTTCCCTCTTGGAAGGTTATATTTCATCAAGATTAATCAACGTGTGTGGACATCCGGTCTATGAAAGGTATCGTGCTAAGCTCCTCCTACTCACGTAATAAAGCAGTTATTTTGCGCTCGTGATATCAGTCTATATTTTGATCTCGAAGAAGAGCTACTGGTACAAAGCTAACCACACTGTATAGTATAGTATATATTGTACAACGGCTGAAATTTCAGGTATGTGTTTAATTTTTTCCGCATGCATGTTGTTATATGATTAGATGTTCACTAGGGCATTAAGAGGATATACATGCCTGTATTCATTCTATTCAAGTGTATTGCACGAGTTAACGAACTTAAAAGCCGTACGGTCTGTGTATACGTGCTGCAAAGGCATGCAATAACACAAATATCCTATATATCGTAAGCAAATCACACAATTCATTTCTGGTTTACTCAAAAAGGGCATGCACTATCATTTCTCTTACCTGACCTGAACGGTCAAACGGCGGTTTGATATCGTATTTTAATACAGGGTGCATGGGGACTTAATATCGGGATGTGTTTTTGGCGAATCACAGCTTTTAAATAATAACTGACATTTCAATTACTCCTACCGCAAAAAGCAAGTATTACTGTAAAATTGTTAAACAAAATGTACTCTCAAAAAACCTTAAGACGGCCACAGGCACAGGTACGGTCTCATGCAGCAACAACAATTGCCGGAAATCTATAGCCAGTAATAAGCATTCGACCAATTCCACCTTATTATTATTGTGCTGTCAGAGGAAAACATGTGGTATGTAATCAGCAGCTCAGTTGGAGGTGACCAGTCACGATTGAACAGAAATCAAGCTAAAAGTTCCATCGAAAAATTCAGCCTAGTGAAAAACTGCATTTAAGTCATTGTTAAGCCGGTTTTCCATCGACGGTATTTTTTGGACTTTATTCTTTTGTATTTGAGCAATTTGTTTCAGATGATTGCAGCTGACTGTACGAAATTTTGAGTATATCGAGTGTGAAATTTACCAACTAAACTGGTACTCAATAATCCGGCGACGACGGGTTTTGGCATGGCGTAAGCAAACAACGGGCGAGAATGCATGACGAATATCGTACTCGAAGTCTCTGCGAAACCTCCCGATTATTACTAGTAGAAAACCGACCTTATAATGCCTGCGAAACCTGCTAGCTATATCTTATTATTTTCGCTTAATTTATCAGTCCCTAGACTGAGTTGTGACCGGTCACGGGGGAATCTGCTACGATCGAATTCTGAAAATCAGGCAAAATAGCTTCGTTCGATTGAACGATTCGCGAATGAGTGGAAATATAAGTTGGCAACGAGAAAAGAAATGTACATAATGCATACACACACAGTCTAAGGCCCGTTTACATTCGGGATTAGTATAATATTATAGCACTGAAGGCGAAGCATATACAACAATAGGATAATGTCTAAACTGATATAGTGTCACTTTTTTGACACTTAACAGTTTGCACCCTGTATATCATCAAATTCTGCTTTAATTTGTTTGTGCAGTATTATTTACCAATCCATTAGCTAGGCCTGGCGCCCAGGCCGAAGATAAATCATTTAATCAATCTGTTTACATCGGCTTTTGTGTAATGCTACACAATTGTGTGCACGGTGTCGGGGCAAGCATAATAGGGAGGTTAAGATCGGTTTCCGCTACGAGTACCGATACCAATATTCAGTCACGCGCATGCGCAGACGTAACAATCGTCCAAAATGTGATAACACCGGAAGTCGCGAGTACCGTTTTGGGGCTGAAAATGGAAGTGGATACGTAGGCGAAGTATCATATTATATTTACTGTATTATTGTCATTTTCTGCAGTATTTTTCTAATATTATTTAGTCTTTAGTTGTATAATGTTTCTGCTTTGTTTGTTTGTTGAGACTTAAGGATTGTGATTAGAGTTTTTGATGTGAATATAGCCGCTATACTCCGCCATGTTTATTTACTTCATACGGAAGTCACAATCTTAACGCTTTAAGATTTCCGCACTGCCAAACTGTAATACGTCATGTATTTTCGTATCGGTACTAGTAGTGGAAGTAGATCTTAACCTCCCTAATTCATATTAACGCTTCCGACATGAAAGATCAAATGGGGTTATGCAATAGCCAAGGTCAGTATAACAGCGAGGAAAGCGATTTATATAGTGACGTCCGGTCATGACGTCGGCAAACCACGTGACCGAAGAGCCTGCAGAGGACATTAACAACGCATCTGCGAACGAGCGATAACGTCGACAGCAGCAGCTTGTGACATTAGTAAAATGCTATTAGTAATTTTTTTTTCCTTTGCTTACTCCTGTCAGGTTCGTTTTTCTTTTCCACCAACAAAGTTGGTGAAGGGTTAGCTTTCGGCAGGGGGGCGTTCCAAGCCACCCCTTTGCGACCGACAGAGCTAACACCAGACCATGCAATCAGGTAGTAAGGTGTTATTAGGATGAATTTCACCTAATTGCTGTTGAGCTTCAGCGAGGCAGCACACTATTTTTTACGTTACAAGAAGTTCTGAGCCCTCCCTTGCCCAGTCATCTGCCCAAGCTATGTAAAGTCGACAAAATCTCGATTCATCGAATCTTGCGATATTTGCTGTGTATTTTGTGATATTTGCGATGAATAATTTGATACTCTAAAACCTATCAAAGCACATTTTGACAGGGCACATGCTTTGCCAAAGACCTGCAAGAAATTTGCACTCTACCTAAATTTCGGTCTTAAACATGCATCTGCAAAGTTTCGGAGCTGTCTAACATGGCGAATCCAAAGTGACATTTCTGCAAGAAGCAAAGCCTCTATCGCTACCTACTATTAATCTTAGCATTTATAAACTGTTATTTGCCCAAATATGGAGCATTATCATTGTAAATAAACTATAATTTACTTTCAATTACTCTTATCTCTGTCTTGCTGTACACTAGTTATGACTTTAAGACCCCGTTTACACTAGAACGAAAGTTTCCGGATTTGTAAAATTATCCGGATTCATTGTTACACACAGGTATCGGATTCGTCAGGTGTTTACACTACAATTTAGTTGTCTCTGTATGCGGATTTGTCCGTCTACACTCACATGCTTGTTCTTGGAGAATTGTTTGGTCGTCATAATTATTGGATTTCTTCGGATTCGTCGTGCAAAGCGTTTACACAAGAAAATTTTCCGGATTCAAATGTTTCTGGATACGAAGTTTTCACAAACTTTTACGAATTCAAAGTTTCCGGATGCGGCTTAAAACCGAGTACATTTTCTATCGGATTCGTTGCTGCGTGTGTAAACAGCAACATGAATCCGGTACTAAAACATTCCGCTTTCGTGATGAATCCGAAAACTTTGGTTCTAGTGTAAACGGGGTCTAAAGAGGCGAATTCAAGTTTCATACCAGCGAAAATATTTTAATTTCATAGTACGCATAAATTATATACCTTTTTTACAAATGTATATATTGTTACATTAAAGGGAGAAAAATTTATCTAAAAGCTGTGAACGGACACTTAGTTCTAGAGTCTAGACTGCACCAGTACAATTATGTTCACCTCATTAATGTCACACTTTTGCCCTGATCTCCCAGAAATTTCTGAATAAAACTGTGATCTCTAAAATTCATCTAACTTTTAAGTAAAGATTTGTAATTCAGTTCTGCGGCCGCAATTCTTCCTTCTGATATGAACTTTTTGTAACTAATTTTGTTTGGGTTTTGTCCTAGCAATCTAGGGTCGAGTTAAGGATCGTGGATCGTTGCTCGGGTCATGCAGCGATTCCCCCCAGCGAGGACGGGCTCTGAGATAATCCAAACTAGAAGCCAGAAATTCTGGTTTGTTCATTTATGTCTTGTATTAAAACATTCACGGTGCGAACGACCAAACATTATCTATTCTGATTTTGTCTAACCCAGAACTTTGTTTCATCGCCAGAGGAATTCGCGAGCTCGAGGAACGAGTTTGGAATGACAAACGAAAAAAGAAAATGAACTAGTAGCTTGTGATTAATTCGAATTCAGCAGTAAAATCATTTTCTTACATTTAGATTGTTTTAAAACGTTCCTGATCAATCTATTCATTTGGCACGATGGAAGAATTGTATGACGTAATTATTGTTGGAGGAGGACCAATGGGTCTCGCCGCCGCTTACGAATGTAGTGTTAAAGAAGGAAAGAAAGTTCTTCTCCTCGAGCAGTTTAACAATTTTGCCAACGTTCACGGTTCAAGTCCTGGATACAGTCGACAATACCGCATAGCATATTCCGAAATGAATTTGTGCGATCTTGCCCTAAAGACCTACGATATGTGGATGAAGCTCCAAAAAGAGATGAACGACGAAAGTCTTCTTCAAGTAACAGGTTGTCTCTGGTTCGGTGATTCCACTGTTGAGAGCGGCGAGGGAAACATTGACCAAGCAATTAAAAACCTCAAGAAACTTGGCCAAGAGGAGGGGAAGGATTATATAGTTCTTGAAGGAAAGGAGGAAGTTATGAATGATCCTAGGTTCACATTTGTCTCGAGCGCTGTGGCTGACATCGAAAACGCGAAAGCTCTCTTTACGGGGAAAGGTGGAACTGTAAATGTCCCCAGCGTGGTTCAACGTTATGTTGAGAAATTAACAGCAAGTACGAAAGCAACGTTGAAACTCAATGCGCGTGTAATTAAGATCGATCATTCCTTGGAGGATAGTGTTAAAGTTACAGCACTGGTTGATGGAAATGAGAAAACCTACAAGGGTACAAAGATCATCCTCACCCCAGGCGCGTATGTGAACGAAGCCTTGGACGCTCTATCTCCCTGCTTCAATCAACGTATCAACCTGATCATCTACCTCTGGTGTTCCACTTATTACACAAAGAAGAGAAAAAGTGCATCAAACACCGATCCAGCTCAATGGCCTATTTGGTATTTCTTTGGACCTAAACCAAAAGATGACGGTAGCGATGCCCCGAAAGATTACAACGATTATTACGGATTCCCAAGCGAGCCTGGTAGTCAGGAATACTTACGAGTTGCACCTGCGTATACCTCACGCGAAGAATTCGACTTCTTGTTCTTTCCTCCCGATGTGAACCAACGACCAGTCGATGTGGACGCACTGAAATTTACAACCGATTTCGTGGAAAAGTCCATGCCTGATCTGACCCCGTCTAGCAATGCGGACAAAGAAACAACGTGTATCGCTGGTTTTGCGCAATTGAATAATGATGTTTCAGGACCCGACCAAGGTGCTGGATTCGTTTTGGATTTTCTGCCCAAGTCAAAGCGTATCGTCGTGTTCACAGGTGGTTGGGCAATGAAATTTGTTCCAATGATTGGAAAGATACTCGCTGATCTGGCAATTCGAGGAAAGACAGAATACCAAGATCTCATCGACCCAATGAATATTAACCGCGGAATATTGGTCGATGTTAGTGAATGCCAAGGCAAAAGTTTGATGGTATCCAAAATGCCCGTTACTCACAAATGGGAAACATTTCGAAAAATTTGGTGTTGAAATTAACTTTATACTTTAGACTTTTTTCAACCCCAAAACTCCTGGTTAATAACGTCTTTGCATGTGCCATAGAAAATAGGTATCAAATGTAGTTGTGTTTGAAACCACTGTTGTTAATATAATTTTGACATCAACTGGTAAAGGGTTATTGTCGATGAACATTCAAACATTTTGATTGCTCAAGTGACTGCGTGTATGTAAACTATTAGATGTGAAATACTGTTAGGTGAAACATATTCAGATTAATAAGCTTTATCGTACTATTATGTTATAAATGTAGCATGACATTAGGGTGTTATGACTGTTTGTACACAGATTTGAAAAAAATGGGTTCGTTTATTTCAGTTGTTCTAATATTAATATTCGCTAATTATCATTATTATAGACCTAGAGTGAGGGGGATTCGGCGACGGTTATATTTTCCGAGGGATTTATAATTATATTATACAAGAATAAGGTTATATAATAAGGTTACGAGAATACGGTCACTACAGATTCACGCAGGTATAAGAATAGTTGTCGCGTTGATTTTAACTGTTTCGGCGATGACGTTTCTAGGCGGATTTTGACACGTTGCTAGGGAGTGGTCTCAATGTTTATGTTCAAAATTCAAACGTTGCTGACAAAGCTGTCAACGCCCGTCATCGCGAACCGGTTAAAACTAACGCGACAACTATTTTTATTTAACGGTCTACCTGAATCTGCAGTAATATTCTCGTCAGAATCGTTAATCTCTTGACTTCGAACAAACAACAACATTATTCCCGGCATTATTTTCAGTGGGTGCGTATAGTCCTCGCGATCAAAATATGATCTGATCTGAAATTCGTAAATCCTATCTGCCATAATATTCATTAGCAACAACAAACCATCTACTTCAACTCCAATGTTTTCCATCGCATTAATGGCAAGAGTGTTCTGTTCCTTGCTGGTACTGTGTCTCGCAGTATTCAAATAGCGTTTTCTGTTCTTTGTGTTCAATATAGGCCATTTTGGTGCCTGCAGATTTTGCCAAACAATTAACAGACTTTCGGAGAATCAAGATTTGAATACTTCAAGTTATTCCAGCACGTAAACAGCATTCCCCTTACCACAATCCATGAAGTCGTGATGTATGGAAATATCTTGATTTAAGTTTGCTGTGTTAAAAGTCAGTGTTTTTATTCAACAGCCTGTGTTTTTATATATATTTTTGTCAACCTACATATACTCTGCTTTTACAGCGAACATCAGGGGGCCGGGGAGTGTGGGCCATGTAATCGATCATTGAATAAGTAGCCTTATATGGTCACCATGCACACACGTGTGAGCGTATAGTTTATTTGTTGAAAGGAAAACAAATCTGATGAAAGGTTCAAATTAAATGAAAGTAAAAAAACTACCTGATTCTGTTAAACCATTTTGAAACTATGATGCAGATGAAGGTGTTAGACGCGTGTAAAGGTGTGAAGGCACAAATCTCCAATGTGGCTTTATGCATCTGTTTTAGAAACCTTTTATTCCAATTATTGTTTTAAGTTTTACTGTCTACTTTTTATACATAGAAAGATCAAGCAATCAAAATTTATATAATTAGCCCAAAAAATAAACAAATATCATGATATTATGCTATGCAGTTTTTCTACTTGGATTTTTAGCAAAATGCGATTAAATGTAATCTTTCCCATCTCATTTAACTCTCTTCATGTGACGTGCGTAAACTTGATACGCGGATTTAAAACCACTTTCCAAAGCTCCTTGAATCCAGCCAGCGGTAAATGATATGTTATCGCCAGCAAAATGCACATTACCCATTGGCTCCCACAAATATCTGTAGGTTATACAAAGAAAAGAGATATATCGGAGAATGTTGTTTAACGCGTTAGAGTTTTACCATGGGTCTGTATTGGGGAGAATCCATAGTGCGATTAATAAGTACAATACATAATCATTTGTCGGCCATACAGAGTGATTCTTAAAAGTAAAAACGGGCACAGAATCAAGTACTATAATATTATGATTGCAACGCACCTGATATTGCTGTATTGAGTGGTCTTCAAGAGTCCATAGGCACCTTGATAAGAGGGTTGGTTGTACCAAGCATGGACAATACATTTTTCAACTGCCCCTTCTTCTTTGATCTCAGGATGAATTTCTCCAACTTGCTCAATAGCCTCCTTCTTTGCCTGATCTTTTGTCAAGGAACCAAAAAGCAATGCTTCATTTTTCCAGGTGTAAATCAGAATTATTCCTTGCTTGGTGGACGCGAGATAGTCCGGATCGGGTTTCACGTAATGTATTTGACCGATGGGTAGGTTGGTCTTAGAAAAGCCGCCTTTGATGCCGTACTTCTCCTCTTCCCAGAATCTGGTCTTGGTTTGCAGGATAATCTTTGTGGCTGGTCCTGTGAACATGTCTTCAATGGCTTGAAGATTCTTTCTGAGGGCCTCCCTGTCTTCCTGGTTTGGTTCAATTGGCTCAAACGTAATTTGCCGCAGTATGTTGACTTGAGTGGTAACGATTACGGCCTATATCAAAGTTTAAACAAATGATTACTGCTGAAGTTTTTTAGGGAATGCTCACATTTTTATTTACATGAAGCGCATTGATAACTCAAAATTTCAGAGAGAAGTTGGACTGATATTGTAGAATGATTTAGCCTAACAAGTGATCAAAACTAGATGAAATAAAAGCTAGATGAAATGACAGCGATGAAAGGTGATAGATTTTTTCGGCAGATTCATATGGTTTACTTCAATGTACTGCAAGACATGTTAATTATATTCTGAAAAATATTCACTCAGTAAGCGTTAAAAAAGGTAGCAAGGAAAAAAGTTTTATGAAAATCTTAATCCATGAACCGAGTGGCATACCCAGCCAGACGGTTTGGTTCCGCTATGTAAACATTTTGGTGTTCAATGAATTTAAAAAGAGATGAATAATTATGATACCATAGCTCTAATTTTCATAGGACTATTGCATGGGCTGTGAGGCTGAATACGCCACTGAATAAACTTACCCGCGCTATGTAATCAGTTTCTTCTTCTGATGGATTTGCATAACAGGAAACAATGACATAATCGTCGTTAGGCTGACAGGGTGAGGAATAATAACGAATCTTGTAAACTTGTTTCTTCATTTCGATATCGTCAGAAACCAAGGGATCTTTTTCACACGTGAAGAAAGCTTCTGGTAAACTGTGCATGCCACCCACTATGGTATGCATATCTCGTGACCACCAGTTTCCCAGCTGATCGCGAAGATACTGGACCAATGACTGATCCAGCTGTTCTGTGTAAGAATATACAGAGTATCCACGCAGTGCATCGTTGGACCAGGGCAAAAGTTTGCCAAGCATCGTGACATCTAAGCAATCTTGATCATCTTTTGTTAATTTTGCACAAATAACATCTTTATTGCTCTCCAGAAAGCTTTCCAATGTAAACTGGCTCCAAATATTGATCCAGCGTTCCCACACATTGATTTCGTCTTCAATGGTGGTCGTATTTTTCAACCAAGCAATCAATTGATCCGTGACAACCTTGGTTGTTTTTGTGTAATAATCATCTAAAAATATTTCAGAATCAGGAAAAGTATTAAATGACTACGATTATAATGCGAAAGATTCAACAGTTCTAGAATCCTTCGATATTGTCCTTTTTAAAATAATTCAGAAAACTATATATAAAGTTTTTCATATCTTGCTTAGCTCTTGAAATATCTAGACTGGAATTAACAAATCGTAATAAAAGTGGAAGTACAAACTCGCAAGCTAAAGTAAAAATCATGTCCGTAGGCAAACAAACGGTTTGTTTAGATTTTAAACTTCTAATCTTTTTGAAACACGATGCGCCGTCTAAATATGATATATAGAGACTGTTATGTTCAGAAGCAGTCCAATTGACAAGAGTGGCATACACACTCGCCGAGGAGAACGCCGGAACAGGCGTGTTTTTAAGCATGCTCCCCACACTATTAACTTCTGACGCACTTCTGTGTATAAAAGTTGTTCATTTCCTTATTTTGTAGGATAGGATCTCGAAACTCGGAAAACATTGCCCCAATAATGGAGATGAAGAAAAAGTAAACATTTTCCTTCAGTACATTTTTTTTTAGAGAAAGTTGCAGGATAGGTTTTTTTAACATTCGCAATTTTTTTGTTCTTAAAAGACAGTTTCTTTCTTTCTAACATCATAACAACTGTTTAAAAATCAAGATGCAGGAAATCGGACATTTTCTCACCGATATTTAACTAAAAAACCAAGCAGTTTGTTGTCAAGTCGCGAATCGTCTAAAAAACTGAACTAACTGAAGAGAGCCACCTTACAAGAATGAGATCAGTATGTATGTAATGCAGTACCTATATCCTTAACATCGATGCCACTAATCCCTTTCTTCCAATCTGGCCAAACGATTGCAAAATTTTTCTCTCCCCAAACTAAGCAAGAAAGTCAACAGTATCAGTCATGCGTATAGTTTATCGTTTGAAAGGTGAATCATATTGGATTAACTGATAGATTAGCTATTAAGTCTAATTTTATTAATAAACGAATAATGATACAATTTTTTAATTATCTCTGTTTTCCTTACTAAATCCCAGTGAAATTTTAAACTTTTTTAGCCACATGTGAATTGAGCTCATTAAAATATGTAGCTTAGTTTGTCTAAGACAATAATAATACAACAGGGGCCGGTTGTTAACCACCAGGGTTAAAGCAAATCTTTATATGAATTTTTCTAATCACTTGTTCACAAAGTTGAATATCTTTTTTCATCAATATTTTCTGGACTGATATAGAAGTCATATTTTCTAAAGTTTTACAAAGACTGGTTTAGAAGCACATTAACTAAAACACTGGATTAAAATTTAACCCAGGGTTAGCTCCAACATACATAGCTTTGAACAATTGAGTTTTAGGGTTTTTTGTTCCAAGAGCTCAAACGAACCCAGGAAACGTTACGTATCACCACTGATGACCTCATCTTTTTCCCTCAAAATGGTTGCTGGAGAGAATTTAAACGAAATATGGTAGCCGAAATTAGAAAAACCAAGGAAGCGGAAAATTTGACACACCGTTGAATATCTATTTAGTTACGATAACATAAAAGTTTATAATATAGTATGAACATTTCTTATAAGATCTAATTTCACATACGATTCGATTTCTCCTTCACTCCGTAAATATAGGAAAGGCCATTTTCATCGTAATTTGGAAATGCTTTGGTCTTCAAGTTAAATTTCCTTATATACCCATCGGTCAGAAAATGCGTTTTAGTGGCGGATGAGCCAACACCATCAGGCAATCTCATCGCTCCGCCTAAAAATGCAGAGATATTTCATATTTTATATTGCTGTAGATATTGCAATGTGTACGTAAGGTAAACGTTAATTGACATTAGGCGCGTTAAGTGCGAAAGCTTGATAGCGCTATCCAGCGGATAGTTGTTTTATCAATCCCTCTAAAATCGCCTGTACGTTATTCGATAAAACATTTAAAACAGTTAAAAAAATCACTATCAAGTGGGTAGTGCCATCCAGACTTCGTACAACCAGGGACCGGATGTTTAGCTTAACCCTGGATTAAAGCAAATCTTTAAAACAATATTTTATATCGCTTGTCAAAGTTGAATATTTTTTTTCATAAATATTTTCTAGATCGTCAAAAGCCATATTTTTTACAGGTTGTAAAACGAGCAGCGGTTCAGGAGCACTTAAAACTAAACTCTTGGTTAGCGCTATATAACCCAGCTTTGAAGAACTGGCCCCAGGGCCCAGTTGTTCAAATCTAGTTAGCGCTAACTTTGGGTTAAATTTTAATCCGCTGTTTTAGTTTACGTGCTTCTGCCCCGCCGCTTGTCTCAAAAGTTTACAAATATAAATATTATTTCTATTGACCCAAAAAATACTTATGTTCAAAATATTCAACTTTTATTAACAAGCGCGATGATAAAAATTGATGCAAAAATTTGCGTTAACACTGGGTTAAGTTCAGCTGCTTTTCATCAACCGGCACCAGATGGCTCAAATCATTGCTGTTATTATAGGAATTAAGCTAGAGGGCCTGTGAAACCTCGTGGTGTCTTCGGCAACTTACTGTAGCCTATAGACTAGCAAGGAAGGGAGACAAAACTGTGCATGTGTTTAGAAATGCCACGTGTATGGTAATACTAAGAAAATGGGTGCAAATATACGGCGATCGTATATTTTGCTTTCCTTAGGCATACCTTCGCCAAATAGACCAGGTGCAAGGCCTGCATCTTCCCCATAAGTGAAAACTCTTCCACCATAACGATCAGTCTGCTCCAGAATTTTCACCTTTAGACCTACCCTTTTCAGCTCATACGCTGCGGCAAGACCAGCCATACCAGCTCCAACAATAATCACATCATATTCAACACACCGAGGTGGGCTCGATGCAACTTTTACTGGATGAGGAGGGCGAGGCGGGTTGTCGCCATACTCCAAATAGGCCGCGTTCAAATCTTCCTTTTGGATTTTCAGCATGAACTTTTTTAAATAATCACTCTGTTGAATGATTGGCGGGTCTTGATCTTTTATTCTTTCCTTGAATGGTTTCACTCCTTTCAAAAGGTGAGTATGGCTAAAAAGAAAGGCTGATGCCATGGCACTAGAAAAAATAGAGAAAAGACTCCTTATAGATACCTAATGTTACGAAGAATTTATTCATTTAAAGCCTTAATCTCTAATAAATAACAATTATTAAGGCAGACACGTACTATAGACAATCGTCCGTTCAAAAATATATGCAATTATAGTGATTAGTGAAATGGTAATAAATCAGTCTTGTTTGGTTACAGTATGTCTTAATTGTTTATTTAAATTTGCTAACTTAATTACTTTATTAAGCTCCATTCGCATTTTTAAGATCCCGTATCGCGTATACAGGGTTTTTAAAAAACAAACCAATCATTTGATACTCATCATAATAATGCAGTAGTGGAATCAATCATGGTAATAAATCAGTCTTGTTTGGTTGTGACTTATTTGTATATTTGAATTTATTAACTTAATCTTTCTTAACTTAGTTTTAATCTATTAAGCTCCATTCGCAATGTTAAATCCGGTATGGCATTTTAAAAAAAGGCAGATTTGGTCCTTGACAGATTTATGAATAAATATTTGGTGCAAAATAAAATTTTTCGATAATGAACTGAGCTTTCATCGAGATTTAATCTTCTACTATTTTTTCATCAAGTTCACAAGTAAAATTCTGAAAAAAATGATTTTTGTCATGAAAACGACACTCGTTTGGCGTGTTGAGGACAGATTAGCTTTTTTAAGTATGATTCTTCAATTGCAAAAACACACTTGACCTGCACACTCTAAACTTTATATTCTGAGAATTGAACTGTGGCCAAACATTTCTGCACGTATACTCATGTCTATTATTTTAGGCTGTTTTGAACGATTGATCACGCGTTGTGTGCATGGCCTTAGTATAATTATGAAGATAGTTATCTGCTGCACATATCAAAACACTGGCTTCCGTTAAATTCCGCAGAACTAAGTCTGTCATTGTCAATTGCGGGATATATAAACAGTGATTCTAGTTGATGCGAGTTGCAAACTCGTGTTATTTATTCACCAATGCTTGGTTTCTTTTGAGTCGTGAGTGTCGTAAACAAGTAAAGTTGTATGGATGATGTGATGGAATATTACTATGTGCGATTTGAATACAGAAATAAATTCACATTCGCACTATTTCTTATCGGTGTAAAAAACTTGTTTACGACAATTACGACTAAATGCGAACCAGGCTTTAAGCAAGTCACACATTACGCGAAAATAGCGCAGCGCTACTGATTTCCTCGCGAAGACTTCGCCGGGTGTGCGGAGTCTATTTTCGAGCACAAAAGCTCCTGCAGCAAAAGCGCTCAATATCAAACATGTTTGATATTTTTTTTCGCCGCGCGCTTTTCATACGAAGAATCTTCGCGGCGGAATTAGCGCTGCGCTGTATACAACTAGCTGATGCTCTTACTTAGACTGAGATGCTTTCTATATTATTTCAGTTTTTCTTTACCTTTTTGTTTGTCTTTACTCTCGTGGAATTACAAAATCACGCTGTAGCTTTTGATGGGCTGGGAATTCTTCTTCAGTTATAAGTCCTGCTAGCCGAACTGTTTAATTTTTATCAAATCACATACACACGTTTTCGAGATCCAATTTCGCTGGCAATCAGGGATGATAACGTCGCATGTTAGATGGTGTCATATTTCGTAAACATCATCCTTGTAAAGCCACTATAACATTCATTAATTGTGTAGGAGGACAAAACTAATGAAATGATCCTCTATTGTGATCAACCGTAACTTCTGTCTAGCATGCAGGAGAGAAATATGTTATTATTAAGTTAGCTTTTTTATCGAGCTTGAGTTTGGTATTTCTTTTGAAATGGGGCTTGTGAATTGGTTGTATGATTTTCCTAAAATAGCGTTCTCCATGAGGTTGGATTACATTTTTTACACTGGATTTACAGTCGACTAAAGCACACATGACCACAAAATAACGAATGACAGAATGGCCACTCAGGGGTACAACATGTGCACCCCCCTGGCATGATCCGCCATAGTTGATGCCACGCACAGAATAACGAAGGATTTCTGTTCAACATTTTATTTCAAACAGAAGAAAATCACTGAACTTATTTACACACATCACTCATCAGGTATTCGATAGGACAGGCTTCGGGGCCTAATACTAATAGTCGCACAATAAAAATATTATATATAAATACGAATTGTATACTGATGTATATCGGTAAAATAATAAACGTATCGGTAGGCATTACACCTTTACTCACGTCAATAAAGTTGTTGGCATCTTGTTATCTTTATTTGTAAAAAATAACAATTTTCCTCGCTCATGAATTATGCTTCACATACTTCGGTCGATACGGGAAAACAAATGGTATGGCTTGCCAATCCTCAGCTCTTGCTTACGAATAAACGCTCCGAACTAGAAATAAGAAAAGAAAAAAGATGCGCATCCCGTCACATGATAACCAATTTTCCAATAAAACCGCCGAGCCCCGTGTTTGAACGTACTACCAACAAACAGAGAAGATAAGAAGGATCGGGAAACCAAACTCTAGAAGTTCAGGGTGGGCCCATAATATTATATTTCTCCCTCCGTTTGCTTGCATAATCATAACAGGCCTCCTAAGTTCCAAGCCTTTGGCTTTGTGTAATTTGAATTACTTAACACTTATTTCCTAACGCTGAGGGAAACAGTGTGTTTTGTGCTAAATAAAAATAAACCGGAGGCCAAAGAAGAGCCAATTCCTATAAACAGTGCCTGCATAGATTAGAATATGAAATAATATAAAGTTAATTTCAAAAACAGTAGAAAAATTCTTTATTCCGAAAAATGTACATGTTCGCCACTTCCCTGTGATTTCCGAAGGGAAAGCATAGGAACGCGCATCAAATTTCATAATTTGTCCTAGGGAAAATTATGATATCTGAAGCCAGCTCGTGTTGATCAAGCCGAATCATTTAGATTTGAAGCCCTCTACGCGTGGACCTCTTGTCCAATAGGAAAGCACTAGGTATAATTATAACAATAGTATTTCTTAAAACAATGGGAAAATTTAGCAAAATCATTTTATATAATTAGACAAATTAGCACACAGTCAACCTTAAAGATGAGGTAAAGTCCGTTCTGCGCATATATTCCGCGCATCAACACATTCCATCAGTGGGGGAGCAACTTTTGGAATGTTAATGATATGCGATATTAGCGCGTTGTATTACAAACGGACAGATCGGGAGCAAAATTATTTTATTTTATGTCGCAAGGCGAAGGGGCTCGAGAAAAAAGCAATATTATGCTGAAAGGAATGCTCCAAGAATTTATTTGTTGAATGAGAACGCGAGATGGCGAGGCTATTTGTCGTCGCTACAGACGCTACCTTCTCGCTTGTCCTACCATTACAAATATATATAAAAGTTTTAAATAACGGCCGGTTTATTTACAAGCTTCGCTTTATAAAGCTTCGCTTTATATTTTCTTCAAAATATAATAATATCTTCAAAATATAATATAAAATAAGCATATTCATAATTCATCGCAGATCACAGCCGGTCGAGCGAGAAGAAAAGAAAATTAAAACGACACAATCGGACAGATACGTCATGTAAAGATTATATAACAACGTAAACAAACATTGTTATGCGCAGAATATATGCTCAGAACGGACTTTACATAATCTTTAAACTATTCTAAACTTGTATTAATAGAGTATATAGATAACAACATTTTTTAACCTTATGCAGCATTGTTGAGATTTGAGCGTTGAAAATTTTCAATATTTAAATTCACCTGCTATAGCAGGACTCTTATATAAATAATTTCAAATTATAGTTATAACGTTAGGATGGAAGCAAAATTGCAAAAAAAACACCTTCTTCCGAAATACTGGGATATATTTTATCCTCATTTTAACATATTTCGCCATTTGTCTTTCAGGTTTTGCGGAGTCCTTTGCGTAATGATTCAAAATCTTTTTCCATTGAAAGCCATATTTAGAAACGCCTTCCTTAAGGTTTTCCTCTTCTTGGACAGTGAACGGACATCGTTTCTTTGGCTTATAGCAAGTAGCCTGGAAAAGACACACAGATTTAGTAAATTCACAATGCATGTTTAGCTGTGAAAACACTCATGTACTCATGAACAACATGAGACAGTGATGAAAGATAATAAACTATTACGTCGAGAAAAAATAAAAACTACAAACGCTCTGAAAAGCACCTACAAGTCAGTTTTGCTTCTTAATCGTGTTGAAATTTCCAAATTGGATGGGAGCATAATTTATGAACACGTCTGTTCACAACAAATTAGACAAATTGCGAAAATTAAGGTAAATAATTGCATATCCTGGTTTTGCATAGCCGTGTTTTGAACAATTAACTGTCCCCAGAAATAAAACTTACCTGCATTAAACTTGTGTATTTCTGTTTCAACGTTTTTGCAGACCTTCTCGTAGTAAACTCGCAATATTTCTCAATGATACTGAATCTAGGCCCGTATTTGTCCACGCCTGTTAACGATGGACATATATACAAACCGATGGACATAAATCATTTGAAAAAACTAGGCCAATAAATTGAAAGAAGCAGCGCTAAGGGCTGTTTCCCACTGCCTGTTCATCAGCGTAAACATTGCAACGACTACCAACCTTCTTTGAGAATTTCAATTTCGCGTGCAGTAAAAGGTTTTTTGGTGGGCCTTGAATTGGGCCTCTTTTGGTGGGCCTCTTTGCTATCTAAAAAAATACATCTGCCATTGATTTCATACTCGAATACCAAATACAAATTTTTCCAAAATACAACCTATAACGTTGCTATTAAAGCATTTTGAATTTAAAATTAATTTGAATTTATTCTGCCTAACCCTAGATCTGGCACTGCGCAAAAATACCTAAACAACCATACAGTAGTGCACTCAAACGTATGCTTCCTACTCACATGTCTAACGAATAGCTGCGTCATATCCTACCTCTCTGGGGAAGCCTTCACAGCGCACGTTAACCTTTGGAGACGACACGAAGTCGAAATCTGGTGACCGTTTTTTTGTTTCTTTAAATTTTTTGTATCTTTGAAGAGCAGATACCACTTCCATAACAAACAAACGATGTTCAGTACACGTGTTGATGCTACGTCGTATACTACTGAGATAATTACGGCTGTTTACTTTAGCGAAGTCCACGCGACACCCCAGACATTTAGGAGAGATCTAAAATGAAAATAACCTTTTTTACTTCAATTCTGTAGAAACCAAAATAATAAGAACGAAAATGTACTGATCATGCGAAAAAATGGAAATGGAACTTAAAAGGTGTGAATGTATCAAAATAGGGGAATCTGTGGAATAAAAATAATTAACAATAAGATTATTAACGCCTAGAAATTATCCCTTAACGGTGATTTTCACACAAATTCGTATTCAACTCAATTTTAGAATTGCTAAAATATTATGCAGCAGAACTTTTAGAGTGTTTCTTCAAGCATTCCTTTTAAAGCACGACGTCTTTAGGTATCGCGCAAACATTTTCAAGCTTATCATCAGGGCCCAGGGGACAAGAACAAAATCAATTTCACGGGTGGCATACTTCAAGAGTTCGCTTCTTTTTCGATTTATAATGCTATCACTGGGTCTATATAATTATAGGCTTTTTAATAGCATTAAGGCCAATAAAAACATCTAAAAGAATAATTGCAACAAGAAAGTGGCATTTATTAATACCGTTAAGGAGAAGAGATCGTATCAATTCATTAAATTTACCCCTTTTGTGTTGTGTTCAAACAACAAAGGCTCCTTTCTTTTTTTCCTGGGTGGGAAAGGTGCTTTCAATATCACGTCATGTACTGGTATATCAACATCGACAGACTTATCAACTGGAGATTCAGAAGGAATTTCTTGCCCAGGGGAAGGAAAATCTTCATGATCAGATTCTGACAGTCGAAGCCGTCGTTTTGAACTTTTTCCGTTGTTTCTTTTCTCGTTGGCCCTTGTTATGAACGGCCTCTTGCTAGCTCTGCTGGTGATAATTTCTATATTTGAAATAATAATTAACAGCGTTGTTTACATTCGATGGATTGAGAGAAAAAACGATTTGGCAGTTTTTATGCTAGATTTACTAGAGAGTTAATTGGCCTTTTTTCCTTATTAGGTAAGAGCAAAGCAGGAAAATCATGGGGTTATATTTTTCCATGAAAAAATATTTTTTCTATGAAAAAAATCCGAGAAAGATTTAAACGTAGATTCTGGTGTTTGAATGATTTTATTAAGTAGCTACACTAATTTAATTTTGTACGCGTGATTGGCGCACCAAAAATAAATATATTTCCAGAACACAAAAGAACATAACATCGTTCTTGGAGGGATGTTGATAACTCACCTGTCTTCTGATTTTTAGGAGTTTCACCACAACGAATGTTTGCAACTTTTTCGCAATTGCTATCACCATTGCTGTCAACGTCTTTATTCGAAAAAATCACGCAAGAACGCGTTGTAGTTTTCATCATATCAATTAAACGATCAATTCGATTGTCACTGACAGACTTTTGTTCCTACAAGGATAATATGAAACTAAAAACCTTCAATTATCTCATGTCTAGCTACAGTTAAAAGCACACTTATCTTGTATTATACTAAGCTATAGAAACAATGCTAAATTAATCTAAAAAAGTATTGTCAAGTTAATTGCAATACTCTTCTCACCGCTGTAAATGCACATAGTTCTTTAAAAGAACGGACTTCATTCGTTAAATCCTGAATCCGGTTAACTATCATATCAGTTTGTCCAGATGGCATTATGTCTCTGTTTTCTACATTACTTTCACAACCATTACTACTCCCATTCTCTACATTTGTAACATCTACTTCACCTTCACCTTCTATATTCTGTTTTCCATCTAGCAGGAAAAAAATATTGCATGAAATGTGCCCTGGCCAACAGCTATTATACCTATTTACCACTTCGGTATTCGTACTGGCACCTTAATAACAGTTTTCCCTACATTGTCACAGGCGATTAAATACGACAGCATACTTTCCACTTGAAGTAAGTTATCTGGCGCTATCTGTATTTTTTTAAGATGTCATCCATACATTCCGGAATCGTTATTTCTGAAGAAATAAAATTAATGAGATATTTAATAATGCACCAAATCCTTCCTAAGCACAATTCCTTTAAAACTGATGTGAATAAAAAATTTTATTATCCGAAAACAGGTGCCGTTTATATGCTGTACAACGTCATTGCCCAGCATATATTTTTAGTATAATCTTACAATAATTTAGCTAGACTCTAATTCAAATAAACAATAAAAAACCCTGGAAAAATAAAAACGTTTTTCAGAAATCGATCATTTTCTGCCAGGCGCTTCCTCGCGAAATAAAACCACCCCAAGCACCACCGCGCGCTCGCCTTCTTTCAGCTGATCTCTATATAATAACTGAATGCAACGTTGTATAATTTACTATGCATGATTTTAATTAAAGTGCCTGGGTACGAGGCTGGCTTTGGCCTTCGCAGAAAACGTTTTAGTGTCAAAACAAATGTGTTTCCTTTGAAAAACTCCTTAATTCAAACATTTCAAAACCTTGTTTCGGGTGCCCGGTTCATGAAAACTTGAAAATTATTGTATAGCTTTACATCGACGCACACAAAAAATAACAAAAATAACAATTTTATCGTCTCGTGTCTTCACTCGTACCGCGTGGGGTTTCTAACAGAAGTCACTAGTGGCGGTTCAGGGTTAAGCCGGTTTTCCACTAGCGATATTTTTCGCGCAAAGCGACTTTATTCCTTTGTATTTGAGCAATTTGTTCCAGATGGCTGCAGTTGAAAGCTCTGGAAGAAAAGTAAAACGGGCTTTAGGCGGAATAAATTTCTACAGCTCAAAATCGTAATTCTATTGGTAGGTTTTTATTTAAAAATATTCTTTAGAAATGCATCACCAATATCGTTGTTGTTAAGGTATTTTGACTTTTAAATTAAACCTTTTAATTTATTCTGCCGCTACACCCGTGACTAGTGACGTCACAACAAACCTTTAAAATCAGCTGGAGATTTCAGCTGTCCTACACCTTCCCAACCGCAGAAAACATTTATCGTCATTTGGTGAATTGTGAAGCTTCAAGTTTTTAGCTCTGACTTATACGCAGGTATTTTCATAACGATATACATGATTAGAGTAGACATTATAATGCATTAGCCCAACAACAACAAAATTATGGACTATTTTCCATCTTAGCAAAAATTGTATTCTGTCTTAGACTGTGCATCACCAGATGTTTACGGCAAAAGAGCTGTGGCTTTTGTAGCTTCTACCTTAATAATTTTATATCTATTTTCAGTTTTATTTCGAGTGTAATTATTGAAAATTAAATAGAACTGTTGCATTAAGCACAGACCCCGGGCACTATAGGTAAAAATGTAGTGGGTCGGTTGTCTGTCTTGGGCATTTTCTACGATCTGTTAAACTAAAAAATAGGTTATTTTAAATTATAGCTCTGTCCACGCAATTATGAAATCAATCATTATCCGTTTGAATATTGTGATTCCGATAGTAAATAAAAGGCCTAGGTTAAACGTTGCATTTTGATCGCGTTAAATGCAATGCGAACAATAGTTGATGGGATGATAAACTCATTATCATCCATTGTTTGAATTGCATTCGACGCGACTAAAATGTGACGTTGAACTTAGGCCAAAGTGTGATATGCGAAGAAATTTTGCTCAATAATTATAATGTTAATAATATTGTCTTTCGTATTCATGGTACAGTTTCTTCTGAAGGAAGTGTTTCTTCATCTTTAAAATAATCAGTCTCATCAAGCAGTTTAACCACATTATATACACATTTGAAATGTTTTGTATAACGAATTAAGAAAGTACTTTCTGTTTGGCTTTGCTTATCTTTGCGCCCTAACCTACCTCTGTAACACTTATCTGTCATGGCTTCTTTGGCCCTTTTTACACTGCATCGGATTCGCATAGTCCCGATATCACTCAAAATTAGCCATGTCTTTGTGAGTTTTAATCCCAAAATTATGATAGCATGATTACTTTAGCAGGATATGACAAATCAAAAAAAATCTGGGTAAGGGGATGCCGTAAAACAAGTTAAACTGATGTCGTGACTATGTGAATCCGGCATAGTGTAAACGGGGTTTTGATAACAGCTGTATGTACATCAGTTAGCAGAGAGTAAAAAAATCAATTTCAAAAGAAACTAATGACGCTGAACGAGAATAATCATTTGAATATTAGCCCCCAATTCAAGTGCCGCAGACATAAAATGCGATTTTTACACCATCGAAAATACGGATGCATGGGTCCAAAAAACCAAAAAATTTTAAAGGCATTTTGAATGTTGATCTATATATTTTTGAACCCATGGCAGTCAGTAACAAAACACTGGTACTAGCAATTTTCGCGACGTCACACAAGTGCATGAGTCAGTGTGAACTCATTGTCTTATTTCCTGGGGTTCTATGCTGTTTTGTTCACAGTATTTCAAATATTTTCGACCGCAGACCCAAATTTTATCAAGATTATTTTGATTTTATGTTTTACATTGTTAAAAAAGAAAATTCCAAAGAATACGAGCCTTAATTTGAAGCGTGGTTTGAAGCGAGCATATTTTTTTTTAATAAGTGCGTCCAATATATAAGTGCGTCCAACAACTGAAAATTGTGCTCGGTTTAGCATATCGTGAAGAGCCTCTAGCTGACGAAGAATGGACAGAAATCTATGGCGAATAAAACAAACTAATATTAAACACAGAACAAACTGCATAATTGATAACGTTGAATTCCGACAAGCAAAATTTTAAGTCGATTGACGCCAGAGCATTCAAAATATAATATTATTTATCGTTAAATAATCAACAAGAATGTACGTATATAATGAACGTTTAAACTTTGTTTGCTTTTATAGTTTTAAAAACTCTGAAAAATCGCACCGCGTTGCCAAACCAGCGTCCTGTCTGTGCGTCCTGTCTTTTGCAAAACAGCATTACTGAAAATTATAGAAATATACTACATCCTTATCGCGACACGTACCGTTTTAAAACACTTATAAGCTCGTAGATAATAAATTATTTTTCTTACTCCGCTTTGTCTTAAACTGTGTCCATGTTCTTCTTGTATACTAGTTCTTATGTAGTCATCTTTTATCTTGTTTCTTCGCGTTTTATTTTATAAAACGTTTACGAAACGCTTTTACAAAAGAGTTTACTGTACGAAATGACAGTTAAATTGCTGACGTTCTCATTAATTAAATACAAACTTTCTGTCTTAGCGAAACCCCAGAACGTTGTTGATTACCAGTCGTTACACGCGCAAGGGTTTAACTGACAAAACGGTCGACCGTCCACAGTCCATGACATAGAATTTGGACAACTTTGGATTCCGCTACGTTCTCTCGAGTTCCGGGTGTAATTCCTAATAATCTCCGAGCGGAATTAATTAGTGGCGATAAGGTTTCCATATGCACAAGGGTTTTAATAAAAGCACGAATTCCAAAAGTTTAGACAGTCCTATATAAGTGAAAGTCATCTCCGTAAGTAAACATATGGTTTATTTACATCTTCTAACTTCTTCCTCAATCATCGAACTTCTATATACGTTTCCTAGTACCTTGTGCTGTCTGAATTTGAATTAGGTTTGCAACACTCCTAAATGAATATGAACCATATAGTGTTTATCCTGAGAAGCTTTATTATTAAAACGACATATTCACAAACATAAACATATCGGCGAGAGAGTTGTACTTATAAGTCCCGGTTTCGGTTGAAAAAAAGGAAACATCGAGGTTTTAGACAGGTAAAGACGTTTATGATTTGACCTCTTTGATGTCTATATTTTATTTTATGTAATTATTATATATAACATTTTTGTATACGATGCTCTTTAATACTTCTGGTTTTGTCGTGATTGTAGTGAATTCAATACATAATGTATACAATATTTTAGTTATCAACTAAGACATATTTTTATACACGCTATGCATATATTAATGCCTAGTTTGCGCTAGGAACTTGAAAACGAGTCGCACAATTGCAATGAAACACTGCAGTATTGTGTTGTTGGATTTTGTTGGCAGCTAATGTTGATATTTTTTACACTGATCAAAACTCGAAAGATTGTTGTAATGTTGAATTCTAGTCTTGTTTCCGTGGACATGACCACATGAACAGATTAATATCAAGAGTATGTGTGCTCCTTTAGCTGTCGTTCACACTCAATGATTTCAAACTACGTTAGCATTTCGATTTCAAACTTCTGTGGAGTATTGTTTTGTATATTAAGTAGTTCAGATTTTCAGTTGCTTCTCTACGCAAATTACACGAATAAGCAAAATAGTTTTACTCGAGAAACCTATTTTCCTGCGGGAGTAGCATATATCGCATTGATGAAAATGAGTACACGAATTTTTATAGGGCTATAAGAGTGAGTGTCAACAATACAGTAGCATCACGTGTAGCACGTACGCCCCGAGAACCATCTCATTTGTCAGAGCACCTCGGTACCAGGCCTCCAACCCGTACGCGGCCATACTTTTTACCTATATAGTTAAACTTAATCTTTTCTGCAGAATATATTATCCATAAATGTTAAAGAAATTCCCTCAGAAACTCTCAGAAACACATTTTACTGCATCCTGTTGCCAATTTTCCCTGATTTCATGAACCTAGTTATTTGATGACAAAATATCAATATTATCTTATCAATGGGTTATAGACCTTTCTA